>NC_143401.1:4010000-4334687 GCF_052110815.1 Crocodylus siamensis | reverse complement strand
AAATCCCCTTTGGTTATATATGAAACTAACACTTTTCTGTCCTCAACTGAAAAGCTCCAGAAAAGTCTTTTATTTTTACCACAGGTCCCAGAACTAAGGTAGCAACTTTATTCTTGTAACTCTAAGATTTATTTTCAGCTTTTCCAGCTTATTCATATACACAAAAAGTAAAATTAGATTTTGCCTAATTGCATCAAAAAACCTCTGATGATGCCACTTAAACCCCTCCCCCCAACAACTTAGTAATCTTCTTTCTGAACTGTTTGATGAGATGGCTATTTCAGCTGTAACTGTGCACTTCTGGTATATTACATGACATGGTAGAAATAAAACAAATGTTAGCCATTTCTTAAAATTTTTGTTTTTGTTTGCATCTTTAAATATGAGTTACCTCCCACTCAGGATCTGGCTATTGAACCACCTCAGATATGACAAGATGGGGAAGCTGTGTGGTTATGGAGTATTCTTGATGATGGAATTTAACTGAAGGATTAATGACAACATAAACTAGCCTAAAAAAGCCCAACTTGGCATTTTTCTTCATTTCATGTTAACCCTCTTAAGAAGAGGACAGCGATTTAGCTGGGTATCTTGCAATAAAGAACTGAAATTCCTTTATTATTAAACCAAAGGGGGCACCACTGTTCCTAACCTTGCTCTGGAGTCAGATACTAAAGCTAGAATAATTCCAATGGATCGATGTTTCCTTCATTTCTTTTTATTACAGCATGTTTGCTAAATTTACAGCAAGCAGAAAATAAGCTGGGTCTTTAGTTACTTTGATCAAAACATTGATGTTTTAAAGGTAGTACACAATATTTGTTAAAAAGAACATATAAAAATACCTTTTTAGAAGCTTCTATAAGAAAGGAAATACAAAGTTTAATCCCACAACTTTCCTCTGCTAGAGCTGCACGCTACTGCTACAGTTTTAAATAGACTTTGTTGTTTTTAAACTATACATCCAGGAAAGTCTACAAAATTAAAGGAACGTGCATATAAATGATTGCATAGCAGAACATGAACGTTAACTGCATACAGTAAAGAAAAAGTTAGAAATACTATTAAATATACAAAGGTTCTAGAATCAATCCCCTAAGCACGTTCCACAGCCAATATTTAAAAGCCATCTGTGTTTCCTCAAAGGCCCTGCTGAAGTTACTAAAACCAAAAACCTATGTTTCTCTCTAAAAAGGATACTACTTTTCACCAACATCTTTATGTGCTACTATATAGACAGCAAGGAACACTAGGTGTTTGATGCTGGCTCTCAAATTTGAATATAAAAAACAATGCCAGAAGCCATTTTCATAACAAAATATCTTGCCTTCCAGAGAAATATTTGTGAGATTACATATTAGTTTTGTAATTATTTTTTCCACGTTCAATTTACCAAAGATACTGCGATAAACAAAACAGCCAGAGATGCAGCTCTTGTTCATGTCCAACCTGGAACATTTGTTCTTAAGTAATTTAAAACTAAATATTGTAACCCAAACACTGAACAGTCTTGGACTAAAGGGTGTAAATTCAGACTTGTTCAACTACATAAATTTTGAAATGTAAAAGCAAGCCTTTAGTTACTCAAGAAGAGATGGCTAAATTTGATATCTATCAATACACCAACTAACCACAAGAGTCATTGGCATAAAAGTTCAGTTCTTACATACTGTACACACACAACTTGAAACAATCTACTTGCATCTAACAGCAAAAAAACTAAGCAATTTATGGTTAACTGCTCACTAAAATTTAGAAGAGATACAAAAACCGCATAAAACATACACACAACCTAGTATTTTAGCTGCTCTGTCATTTTAAATTTGAACTTAATCTTCCATTTTAAGTGTTCTTAAGTATCTAATATTAGCAGCCAGGTAAAAGCAGCGAAGCCTCCATCCTGACAATGTTCACAACACTGCATGATCTCTGAATGAGTCTTGAAGACTGTGACTATCTCCACATACTTTATGCAATGTTAATACCATCTCTCCAGATGGCAGGGTTAATGAGAAACTTCAACACCATCTGTTTGAGAGAGCTCCATTTACCAACCTACTCATTTAGGTAGGTATGAAGAACACAGTCCCTGTCTTTGAACAATGGAAACAAAATTGCCAGGCTGTATTTCACAGCAGTCAGCTTGCACTACAGCTGTCCAGTCTTCCGCTTGTATTATCAAGTTAAAGAACAAGTTAAACCACGAGTTCAACTGTTCCATGCAAACCTGCACAACTTCTCTGTGCGGTACTTTTACTAGGAAAATGTTGCAAATTCTGCTCAAGTGAGTTTTATTACCAATTTTAACCATAAAAAAAATGCAAATCTTTACAAAAATATAGACACCACAATCAAACCAATAGCTGCCCGTGACATTTAACAAAGTGGACTCTCTCTCAGTGGCTTCCAACACTGTGTTATTTTAATTATAACCATTGCCTGCTACAGGGAAAACAGACAGAAAGAAAAGTTTTTAGCACTGTTGCAACATCATATTCCTGATAATTTAAGTCAACTGAACTGTGTGTAAATGAATGTTACATGCCTAAAAACAACATAGATACACTGTTAGTGGCCACTGGACTTGGGACTAGTCCATGACCGTGACCTGGATTTTGACCTAGATCTAGAATGTGATCTTGACTGAGATTTGGATCTAGCTGGTTCTTTTTTTCTTGATTCCTTTTCATATCTTGAGCTGGACTTATAGTGTGTTTTAGAATCTGTTTTAGCGGTGCCTCTAGATTTGGTGTGAGATGCAGACCTAGATCGTGATTTAGCCTTCATTTCTTTCTTGGGCTGTGACTTGGATCGTGATCTTGAATTGGATTTAGACCTTGAAAAAGATCGATTGCGGTGTTTGAACCTATCAGAATAAAGGGGAGAGATTTGAATATACACAATGCTATCCTTAGACATCTAATACATTCACAATTATTTATCATTTTTGCAGGAGAAAATTTAACCTCAACTTAAGGTATATAGTTATCTAGTTCTGAATTTAAATAGTGTAAAAATTATTTTACCTATCATTGTCCGAATGGCTTCTGCTACGCCGCGGTCTTCCAGTAGGTCTACTGCTAAAAAGGCACATCAGAAAAAGTAAACGGTGACAAATACCTATGCATATTTGCATATGAATAATAAGTTTAGTTTTCTGAGATGTGCATTTGCTTCTAATTATTTTTTAATGAAGCACAGAATCATATTTCATTTAATATCTGCTTTGATGAGGCATGCAACACACAACTCCCACACATTAGATTACAAAGTGAGCATACAAAAAGAAAGTATTCAAAATGTTAACAAGGTAAATAGTTAATGCTTTTTCCCCTCAAACAGACTGCTGTGTAGTTGAAGCCAAACACACTACACTTACTTTCTAGGACTATAAGATCTTCTATAGTTGTAATCAAAAGAACGGCTTCTAGACCTCCTCCTCTCGTAACTCCGACTTCTAGACCGCCTATATCTGTCATAGTCGTCATAACGAGAAGAACTATACAGGTTTCTCCCTTCCTTGGCTTTCATCTGATTTGGAGCTGTAGAAAAATATTTAGCATTCTTCTGTTAAAAATAAATTTACCTTCCCACCTTCTAGATCAATCCTCTTCACGCCTTCCTCCAACAATATAAGTAATGGCTGCTTGCACATACATTTTCAAAAAACCAATTCACTGAGCTCAATTCATGAGTCACGTTGGGGCATTCTGACAAGGACAGGAAGAGGCACGTGATAGGTATGTAAGAACATGCCATCTTTATGTTTTATTGCCATTTGTCCCCTGGGGTTAAAGCAGTCTCAAGACTATTCCAAGTTTTGCCCAGTTGCCCTGAAGGGTGATTTGGACAAAATAAGATTGCCTTAGTATAGTGGTGCTTCTGACAGTCTCCCAAACAATACACCACATACAGTAACATAGCTTACTGGGCTGATATCAGCCCAAAGAGGGTGGTATTCAGATGGCCTTAGTAGCCAGCTTCATGGACTGATATGTCTTGACATTTCTGCCTTCTATGTTAAGATGACACAGTCAACTGGAATTGAATCCATTTTTAAAAAGACATTAAAGTACTTTCACATATTACACCTGCCCCAAAGTTGTGTTTTCATTTTGAGTGATCTTAGGTGCATCTCTCTTTAAAAGAATATCGCCTCCCCTTTCATCGATGTCAGAAGTGGAATGTAATAGAGCATACAGAGGAAACAATTAAACTGATTACACACAAGGTTAAGTAGAAACAGACCAATGTACAAGCTATAATTTCAGCCTTCTCTAAAAAAAAGTATATATACAACATGCATTCATTCTATATGGGCATAACTTAGCAGGAAAAAGGCTCTGTTCTGTATTGTGATTTCTCAAAGAGGAAAAACAATACTACCTTGCCCACTATCCTGTAGCCTGCCCTTCAATTATACTCACCCTTCATTCAAATGCGAAGAAAAAAGGGCATTAAACCTTCACCCTGTTATAAATCAATGTGTATTTTAAAAATGTTCTATATTACACTAAAGACCACTAGTGCCCAGTTTTGAACAACCTTGTGTATACAAATTAAATGTGCAACCCTTGTCCCTCAATAAGCTTAAGGTGATGTTACCTTATCCAGAAATGTTTGGAACTTAAGTTTTTGTATATGTCTACAATTTCTACTGACTTCAAAGATTTCTGTGAGAAAACTTCAAAACTAAGCCGTTTCTCAGATACTTTATATGCAGCAAGATCCTTGGAGCTGACAGCTTGTCTGAAGATGAATGTACAAGCTTCTGCTCAGACATTTTTTAAAGCATAATATTTAATACGATGACATTACCCCTGTTTTTGAATGGCAAACACTGATTATGATAACTTACTTCCACTTTTTTTGTTTGGTTAGCATGCAAAACTTTGTACATCACACTAAGCATGAACCAGACTCTTTGTCTCAGAGACAGTCCAAAAACAACCTCTGTTCCATGGTAAATTCTGATACTTCAGAATTTGTTTTCATTCTAAACTAATCACAATTCATTTTGCTAATGCTAGAACATGTTATATAATAATACTTCATTTTGAGAAAAACATTCACAAGAAATCTGGCCAGCATATATTCCCATTAAACATTTTGATTTTTTTCTTTGCAAGATTACATTTTCTCCACAGAAGACTTTTTTCAACCAGTATTATTCATCCTCCAATTGCAAATAATCCTTGGACTTAAATGTAACAATTTTTGTTAACAAGAGATTTAAAAAGTACTTTAAGTACAGTAAAAGACATCCAAATTACATTCGAGTATAAAGTAGCAAATGATGTTTTAATGATGTTAAACAGTGGCTGCATGATGTTTTCTAGCACTGACTATCCTAACATTCAGACTTAAATTGAATTCTAATAAACTACACACAAGGACACTTACTCTTCCGATCTCCCTGCGCAAATTGAATTTCTATCTGACGGCCACAAATCCACTTTCGATCCAAATTATGGAGGGCGTCTTCAGCATCACGGACATCTTCAAATGTGCTAAGTGTTAAGGTACTTGGGAATTTGAGTAGTTTACAACTTTAGAAAGTAGCAGGATGTTCTAATACCAATTTCACAGTCTTTTACAAATTTCAATTAAACAGGGCATGTTAAAAACAGTTTCCCACTAATCAAACTGTGGGAGGATTTCTTTTGAGAACATATAAAAAACCCTGTACTATAAGTAAAACCAGGAATATTTTATCCTTTATCCTGTGACAACTAACTTGCTAGCTTCCCTTCTTCCACTTATGTGTATGTATAAATGTAGCCTTTTCAGGAAATATATGATTTTAGTTATTAACAATAACAGTATTCGCTAGGTCTGGCTTACACAAAGTAGGAAATGAGAACTCTAAAAATGCTTTAATGTCAATGGTAAAAAGTGAAAATTCTCCTCTCGTGACTAATTACTCTACTGTGTTAATGGAAATTTTAAATAGGGAGAATGGTTTCTGTTTTTTTTTCACCTACTGCTTACTCAATATGGACCACCATATTCTTTGGAATAAAAGCACACTGAAACTTTACACTATGAATCAGAAGCTCAATAATACAGTCATTACCAGTATGCTCAGTCCATTAGTGACCACTACTGTAATTCACCCACATTTCTCCAACTAGCTGACTTGAAAGAATGAATAGTCTCTTTTGTCCACATAACTCGGTCCTTCGCCTGAGCAGAAAATAAGTATACCTACAATGTGGTACAGTTTATCTTGATAAATAAACCAAGAATGAATGCATTTTAATTTGAGACCGCAGTTACAATTTCAACACCACTCACAAGAGAAATATTACAGGTTTTTGTCAATAGACTAAACCAGAATCATTTATCAAGTTACCGCTTACATGAGAAACAGAAGAGAACTGTTATTCTGTAGGATACATCAGGTATGACTCCTTTAATCTTGGCCACCATTCAACTTCATCTTGACCTTTACCTCTTTAAGTGCTTGTCAGAAGGACTTGTCATGAGATGCTTGGCCAAAAATGACAGATGGCTTTATCTTTTACTTTGAAAAACAACCTTTTCCCCCTTTTGTAGATAAAGCGAAGCTTTGTCTCCCATTATGGCTTGTCCTTCTTCCAGCTTTTCTTTATATTTTCTTTTCCCAAACTCTCCCTTCTCTTCAAGCCTGATCCTTAAGAGGTCTTTGGCTTGTCTACTTGCCTTAATTGTTGAACTCTACTCTAAAGGTTCTTTCATGCTTTCTCTTTGGGGTCGCCATTACTGTACAGCTTTACATTCTGAGGCAACAACAGAGGACAGTAAATTAGGGGACAATATTAAAAAAAATAAGTTTACCTCATTTTTATACAATCTGCTTTTGATAAAATGATTCCAGATCCCACGTTTTAAAATTAACAATGTATACCAGCTAAGAACAAATATTATTTTCAATACCAGTCGTGTTAAGAACATGGTAGAAACTTCAAGTCAGTGATAACTGCCACTTAATTATCATATACTATCAATCTGAGTGACAGATAGAAACAAAAATCTTTTTTTAACTAGATTTTGTTTAATTTTTTTTCAAAAAAAGATAAAGAGCAATTTGCAAGGTGTTAATCTTTGAAAAAAAAGAAACACCACAATATATAAGAAAGACACTTATTAGGTACAACACAAAAGTAAATTGCTTTTTCATTTAGATTTGTTACCTCTTACACAAACTTGAATTTCAAACTTCAACACCCTCACTAATCAGCCAGCTGCAGAAAGGATATTGAACATATGCGAATCCTCTTGGGCGACGGGTGTAGAAATCCAGTGGAACATAAACATCAACTATTGGCCCATAACGACCAAACTCACGACGTAAGTCTTCAGACCTGAAATGCCATGAATAAATGTAAATAACAAGAAAAATGTGTAAGCAAGTAAGTTACAAATTTTGTAACTAAAGAAAGGAGCGTACTTCGTAGCTGTGTTAGTCTGAGACAAGAAGACATACAAAAAACTAGAACTCTTGGTCCCAAAATGATACCTTTTATTAGACCAACTGGGAAATCAAAAGAAATTTCTTGTGATTTTCCAGTTGGTCTAATAAAAGGTATCATTTCAGAACCAAGAGTTCTACTTTTCTTATGTAACTAAAGAAAGTAATTGGTCTGGAGAAACCCCCGCCACCCAACTAACAAAACCCCCTAACTAAACCAAGCACTATGGTTAATACTATATTTTAGAGCTGACCAAAATATGGAGGGAAAATATTTTTGGTTAATTTCTTTGTGGCTAAAAGGTCAAGATCTACTGTGTAAGTAATTAGATCAGAGTCAAACTGCACAAAAGAGCTTTTCCAAAAGGGTAGGTTAATTAGGGTCTTGCAACAGGGACAGTTGATTATTTGCTATAGTTCTGGAATCTGGAAATTACGTTGTAAGTGTCAAATGAAAAGTCATCCAGATGGTTTGTTTACTAACCAAAGGATCCACTGTACTATTAAAGGTGGGTGGAAAGGAAATGTGTAGGATTGAAGAAAAGATAAACAGTACATATCTAACATTTAAAAAACACTTTAAAGATCGTCAAGTATTTCTAACTTACTTTTTGCACGTTGCAAAAACAAAGTTACAGCATTCAGTTAGTACTGTCATTCTAGCTTGATTTTCCAATTAGTCCCAAGCCACCTTCTACTCAACCAGTATTTATAACCTCATCAAACACAACTCAACTCATCTTAAACAGCTAGTTAAACTGTTTCACTGAGCTGACCAAACACATGGAAGGACAATTCTGTACAACAGATTTGGGGACACCTGAAATTCCCATTCTACAACTAGTTACCTAATAACAGCAGCTCTCAAACAGCATGTTTCACTACTTAAACTGTTTTATAAAGTTGCCATGATTCAGACATGAACACTTCAAACAAGATTCAAAGTTACCACTGTACATCTCTTTTTCCTCAAAGGAAAGGAAAGACTGCACAAGATAGGATTAAAAAAGAAAATTGAATAATGAAATTTAACAACATAATGGTATCTGTACAAAAGAACAGTTTTAACAGTGACTGCAAGAAAGTTAACAAGACACTCATTTTCTTTATAATTTTAAGTGGTCTTTCCTAGCTACTCTGGCTACAGAAGTAATTTCCCCTCTAAAGCAAGTCACAAAAATCAATGGAGAAAAAATAAAGAAAGAAAAGAGGCCAACCAAAAACCACTTTTGTTGTTTCCAATTCAAAACTACCGGTATCATGTATCCTCCATATGCAACCCATAATTCACTTAATGATTTTTCTTTCTATGTAAGGTAATGAATGCCTCTTTCAGAGTAATTTTCTTTATACTATGTTTCCATTGTGAATCAGTACTATGACAAGAATCACTACTACATCACATACTCATCATCTTATACAGGCATACCTCGTTTTATTGCGCTTCGCTTTATTGCGCTTCGCAGATATTGCGTTTTTTACAAATTCAAGGTTTGTGGCAACCCTGAGTCGAGCAAGTCTATCAGCGCCATTTTTCCAACAGCATTTACTCACTTCACATTTTTTAGCAATAAAGTATTTTTTAATTAAGGTATGTACATTGTTTTTTAGACATAATGCTATTGCACACTTAATAGACTACAGTATAGTGTAAACATAACTTTTACATGCACTGGGAAACCAAAAAATTTGTGTGACTCACTTTATTGCGATATTCACTTTATTGCGGTGGTCTGGAACCAAACCCGCAATATCTCCGAGGTATGCCTGTATATGCTTTCTTTAAGAATGCTACCCTCAAGTCTGCTTTATAAATCAAAACACTTTAAAAAACTTTTTAAACAGATTGAGAGAGAGAGAGAGAGAGAGAGAGAACACTGCAAAACAAAACAGACAAAAATAAAATCTGCTGAAAATATCCAGGGCAGAAATGTGTGCATGTGTGTGTGTGTGGGGAGGGAGGGGGAGGCTGCCAGGCAATTTGGAAGCACCATTATCACATGATGAAATATACAACAGCATGAAGCCCTTTGCATTTTTAAACCCTGGAGAGTTTGACCATAAACAGTGTAAACTGAAAACCTTCCCACCTACTGCCTAAGCCTCACCAAAAAACTCAGAGAAGAACAGTGCAGAAATGTTCTGCCTACATAAACACAAACCCAAGATCAGAGGACGCGACAGAACCAAGAACTTAACACAAGAACTGCCAGTGACTCTGTCAGACACGGGTCCACCCCGGAGAGGACTGATGCTGAAAGGGACAGCGAACTGGGTCTGACCAGGGGGTTCTGCTCCTCTCTCACTTGCAGCCCGAGATCTTAAACGCTGGAACAGGTCCGATGCAGGGGCCATGCCCCTCACTGCCCTGCAAAACAGTGACGGATGGCCCTTTCCTCCCCTTAGTGGACCTAGCTGCACCCCAGCTTCCACTGCCTCCGAGGGTCCCTGGCTGTACTGCTGTACCGGAGTAGAAAAGAGCCGCCTGGTGTTTATTTTAACACGCTTTGACATGGCGAGGGGGAGTGGGAACACTTCCAGTGGCCATTCAGGGTCGGGGAATTCATCCCCATCCCACTTTGATTTCCCGCCCTACGAGCCACGGATGGGCGGGAAAGCTCCCCGCGGTTTGGTGCGCGGCGGCGGCGGGTAGGGAAAGTGCAAGGCACGACCCCCTATAAAAAGCGCGGGGAGGAAGCTCTAAGGGGAGCACAAAGGAGCCGGCACGGCGCGGCCCAGCTTCCCACTCAGGAAGCCGTTGCCTCTCCCTCGTGGCGCGCGGCCTAGCGCGCCCGCCACAGCCTGCGCGGGCCTGGCGCCGCCACCACCCACCTGGTGTCGTCGGCCACGTTCCGCACGAAGAGCGAGGTGTTGGGGGGGCGCAGGTAGCGGGACATGGCGGCGGCGGGGGAGGGGGGCAAGGCGAGCGGCGGGGCCCGGTGCGGAGCAGAGCGGAGCGAGACGCGCGGCGCCACAGCCAACCGTCTCCCCGCCTCTCGCGAGACTCCCGGGGCGCTTCCGGCGAGAACTGGGCCAGAACGAGGGGCGACAGGGGAGGGAAAAAAAGAACCGGCGCCAAAGCCTTCCCCGCGTGTCCCCTCTGCGCATGCACAGATTCCACTCCTAGGAGCGTCTCCCGCCTGCGCATGCGCCTTTTTTTGACGTCGGTGCTGCGCACGCACCAGCTTCCCGGCCTCCTGGGGTGGACTTTTGCGCACGCATGCGCTGTGCCACGAAGTCCGTTGGAATTTGCGGGCGTCTTGTTTTCCCGCGCAAATGCTGCTGAGGAGCTCGTCGTCTCGGGGGGCATTAACTGCTACTCTGAGAGGCAGAAAGACACCCCTCCCGCCCTCCCTGGAGCCTTACTAGCAAGTTTATAGGTGTTATAGTATAAACACCTGGTCCTGCTACACACGTAGCTAGATCATGCACTAGTGCAGGGGTAGTGGGGTGCAGTTGTGCAGGGCTGAGGTACCCACCTCTTGCCCTGCTTTGTACCAAAGACCCTCACGCTATTGGGGTGTGAATACTTTGCAGCGTAAAACAAGCATGTATCTGCATCAGGTGGCTTCAGGATTGGAAACGTTGGTGCTGGGTGTCTCAGCAGGGGCTGAACTTCCCCACGGGAGAGCGGTCAGGAACTCCAGTGGATGGCCTGACTGTGGTAATTGCATCGCGGGGTAAAGCTGATGTTTCGGGTCCCCAGGGTGATTTCACGACACCGATGCTGGCCTTATGGTAAGAACAAATACATGAGGGTCATAACCCTGCGTGCTCCGTTGCTGGCTCACCGTGGGACTTCGACAAGCCTGTTAATGGCCATACATCTTATTTTCCATGTGGAAAACAGCGATAATAAATTATGCTATCAATCCTACAATGACTTTTACAGCACATCGTGTATTGCTTCCTTATGGTGCTTTAAAGAAAAAAATAAATTATAAGACACTTATTAAGTTGGCCTGTCTATAGTAGCTGACTTAATGAAGTATTCATTACAGAAGCATCTGGTCGTTCAGGTCATGATTGACATGGTAATGTATAATCCACTTAAACAAATGGAGAAATTATTGCAATGCTTCAGGTTTTTATAGTCCTGAAATACCATTTTTTTAGCAACATACACTCCTGTTTCAGTTCCTGACTTTTCTGTTGGATCATTTTAAGTGCTAGAATACAAGTGAAACCATAGCAGCTACAAACATGCAGTCGTACTCTCTTTTTCCAATGTTACTTTAAATGCAGTGAAATGGTGGAAATCATATCAGAGCCATAGTCGACCTGGAAAAGGAAGCTGTTTACTTCACCGTCCTAAACAGAAGTAAAGAATCATAATGGTTATTGTGTCTGAGTAAAGCATTGAATCGCATTAGTAGCTTTTGAAATATAACTTGTAAATTACACCACAGCTGTTTCCGTTTCAGGTGCTGTCCTATCTAGAAGTGAGCATTTGTGCTGAGTACAATTTGGAATAAATATACATTAAAATCCTATTCACACACCTACACAAGCACACAAGTTTCTTTAGAAGAACCTGAAATAGGTGGTGCAAAAGCAGGCAAGATTAAATTTACACTCTGAATAGTGTAGCAGCTGTGTAATACCAAAATGTTTTCTAGTTCAGCAGTTCTCAACCTTTTTTTACCAGGACCCATTTGTAAACATTGCCCCAGTGCCCCTCACTTGTGAGGGGGTGGGGCAGGGGGGGAGCCAAGCAGCAAACTGCAAGCCTGCAAGGGAAAGGCCATGGTTTCCCATGTTTTTCTCCTTTAAAGGAGAATCCATTTTCAAAGTTTGTTCATGACCCTTTTGTATATTCTTGCGACTTACTTAGGGGCCATGACCCACAGATTGAGAGACACTGTTCTAGTTGGTACATCAAAGTTTGCTCTTAGAAAATTGTATGAAACACTGAAGTCACCACATAAAATTTGATCTTTAGCATATATACATGTTCTCAGGGTAATTACATACTTATTCAAAACCCTGTGGAATTGGGAGCTAATAGAAACAGTTCAGAGCAAGATAGATCTTGTCTCTTTAGTGTTCATAATTACAAGGTAAGGTAATGCAGAAGGTAGGACAGGTTGGCATCACTAACTGATTCAGAAGCATGAGCTTTCACAGGCAACAGTCTCTGACGAACTATGAAAACTTATGCCTCTGAACCAGTTAGTCTCTGAGGTGCCACCTTGCCCTACCATCTACCTGACTTCAGAGTAACAGCAAATTACCAAGGCAGAAATGTAAACATTGTCATGAAGTGTTCTCTGTGATTTCACTTGACTTTGAGGGAGGGTGGATCCACCATTCTTTCAATATAAGTATTTTCAGTTGATAAATAATAACTAATATCCCAGAGAGGAAGACAAGATTCTTAGCGCAGACAAGGGCCTTCGGTTCCTAAAAGCTTGAAGTAAAACACTGAACAAAGGACTTGTATGGAACCTTATATCTCAGCAGCAGTGGAATGTGCTGTGGTTAGTTCAGCTTTATAGCTGGCAATGTTAAATAATTTGGACATTGCAGTACAGAGAGTCCTCAGACTTACGAGACAATTGGTTCCTGAAAACCACGTCTTAAGCTGAAACATTGTAACTTAGAACCGATTTTCCCATAGGAAACAATGTTATAAATGGGGATTGGTTCCTAAACCAAGGCCTGATACTCTATTTTCCCCAAAAATAACCCAGAATTTTGTACGCGATCAATTATAGATGAGTAATAGATCAATGTATTTATATTGTAAATAGCGATCATATTGATTTGGAAGGACTTCTCTGAGGAGACTTTGCTGGGCATTTTGAAGGGCTCTTGTTTGGATTTTTTTAAGGGTTCTTGGCTGGAGTCTTCTCAGGAGTCTCGGCAGCAGGTTTTTCTGGAATCTTGTCTGCTTTCTTCAAGAAAGTGTCCAAGGAAGTTTGAACAGATGTTCTCCAGAGAGATGGGTGATGCAGCGAACTTATTCACTGGTGTGGCTTGGCATCAGATCAAGTGTAAAATCGAAACTGACTTCATAAAGTTAAAACAGGGTGTCAATTTGTAAACGTAAGTGCAAAACATTGTAACTCAAAACGTTGTAAGTTGAGGACTGCCTGTACATTTGCTTTTAGATTGTTTTACAGAAGCTTAAGTGCAACATGTTAGAAACAATTTCAGTTATCACTGTTTTGAGGATATATTACATTCCCTATAATTTTGTTTCCTTTTGTGTAGCGGAACCTTTGTGTAGGGGTTGCTGTGGATGTAGTCTTTCTGGACTTCCGGAAGGCTTTCGACACTGTCTCTCACCCTGTCCTCATCAAAAAGCTGGGAGACTGTGGTGTCGATGCCCACACGGTCAAATGGGTCGCCAACTGGTTGGAGGGCCGCGCCCAGAGGGTGGTGGTGGATGGGTTCTTCTCGACCTGGAAGGACGTGGGCAGTGGGGTCCCGCAGGGCTCGGTCCTCGGGCCCGCACTGTTCAACATCTTCATCAGTGACTTGGATGAGGGGGTAGAAAGCACCCTGTTCAAGTTTGCTGATGACACTAAGATGTGGGGGGATGTGGGTGCACTAGAAGGGTGCAATAGGCTACAAGCTGACCTTGACAGGTTGCAACGGTGGGCGGATGAGAATAGGATGGGGTTTAACACTGATAAGTGCAAGGTGTTGCACATGGGGAGGAAGAACCGGCACCACACTTACAGGTTGGGGAACTCCCCTCTTGCCAGCACGGAGACGGAAAAGGATCTTGGAGTCGTCATTGACTCCACGATGAACATGGGCCGGCAGTGTGGGGAGGCAGTCAAGAAGGCCAACCGTACCCTGTCATGCATCCACAGATGCATCTCGAGCAGGTCCAGGGAGGTGATCCTCCCCCTCTATGCGGCACTGGTCAGGCCGCAGCTGAAGTACTGCGTCCAGTTCTGGGCGCCACACTTCAAGAGGGACGTGGACGATAGGGAAAGAGTCCAGAGGAGGGCCACTCGTATGATCAGGGGTCAGCAGGGCAGGCCTTATGAGGAGAGGCTACGGGACCTGAACCTGTTTAGCCTCCACAAGAGAAGGTTAAGGGGGGACCTTGTGGCCTGCTACAAACTGGTCAGGGGGGATCAGCAGGTATTGGGGGAGTCCCTGTTCCCCTGTGCGCTGCCAGGAGTGACCAGGAATAACGGTCACAAGCTGGCGGAGGGTAAGTTTAGATTAGATATTAGGAGGCGCTACTTCACAGTCAGGGCGGCTAGGGCCTGGAACCAGCTTCCAGGGGAAGTGGTGCAGGCTCCTAGCCTGGGGATTTTTAAAAGGAAGTTAGATGAGCACCTTGCCGGGGTCATCTGACCCCGGTGCTCTTTCCTGCCAAGGCAGGGGGTCGGACTAGATGATCTACCTAGGTCCCTTCCGACTCTAGCTACTATGAAACTATGAAACCTGTATTCACTGACCTTTACTTTGAGATAGTAAATTGAATAGATTATGAGTTGTGTTGTAATTGTTCCCAAGCTACTACAAATTAATCTTCTTTCACGTGTATATTAAAACAATGTATTCTTATGTATTAAAAATCATCAGTGCTTTCTTAGGTGGGTTCTTTAAATTAGTTTAAAAAAATACATTTTATGTCATGAGTCTAAACCAACACATACATTTTTGTCACAGGCATTACAAATTACAGTGATTACAATACTATTTAATGACAAATAAAATATGTTTAGTTAGATTAGTTTAGAAAGTGTCAAATCTTGTCTCATTCATTTTTCAGCTGTAGTTTTGTTTGTTAAAGCATTGTGGTTTTCTGGGAATTTACTGTTAGAACGTTAATATCCTTTTGTTATGTTTCCTTATCTAGCTAGCAGCAGTTACTGAGCAACTTACAAACATTACCTTTTTGAGTTCTTGAATAGTTTCATGCAGCAAACAGCTTTAAAAGACCTTTCATCCCAAGTTCTGGCAAATGGCCTGAATCTATTCCAGGGATCTTGTATACATGTGTAACTCCTCCTGAACTCAAAAGCTTTAGAGCTTGTTTATACAAATACAGCATGCCTCAGTTACTGGAATAGCTGTGCCAGTAAAACTCCTCTTGCAGACACTCTGATTTCAGAATAAGGATGCTTTTTCCTTATTGAGATTATTTTGTATTCAAAGTATACAAGGTAAGCCAGAAAAAGCACTCTAGTTCTAAGCTAAGGGTGTCCACATGATAAGGTCTAGCAGTAAGCTATGTTGGTAGTTTTCCCTCTATAGAAGAGATCAGATTCTGTTCTCAGTCAAGTCACTTGAAAAACTTCCACTAACCTCAATGTAGAATAGGGCTGCTAGTATATATAATAGAATCCATTTAACTGGAAACCTGAAAAATGGCATGATTACTATCCCAGCAAACATTTTAGTGAGAAAACAAAAGGTCTGGTGGTGTCACAGTACATGCCCTTTACGTCAATTAAATGTCAATAATAAAGTAGGATGAATGATGATGCTTTTTTTAAAAGAAGCTGAACTTTGCAAAGATGGACAGTTGAGAGTAACAGGTTAGGAAACCTATTTCCCATCTTCAATTCCATGCATTTTATGCCTTAACCTAGACAGTAGACAGTGATCTAATCTGAAAACAGGATTTTCCAGTCATACTAATCAGGACTATTACAAGGATGCTTCCTTATTTTTAGATCTGGAAAATATCATTAGTTGCCTAATTTTTGGTTTAATTCTTTTGGTCTTGAACACATTAACTGTGTTTGCAATTCCTTTTGTAAGTTGGTTAACAAGTCATTTATATTATTTAATTACTGAGTAGGTGCAATATGCTTTCCAGCTCTTAACATGTTTCTACTTATATTACTCTTACAGATACAGCTGTGCATAACAGCCACATAAATGTCTGATTTCTCCTTGCTACATAAGTAGATGGCAGATTTTTGGTAGGTCACTTAGACTAACTGGACAAAAAAGAGAAAAGGAGGTGGGATTTATTAAATTTATATTCTTTCTTATTTGGCATAAGAGGTCAGGAAATATTCATATCAGCTTCTGTCACCTCCCTGTTGCTGTTCTGGTGAGCCACTATTTTACTAGAGGCCACAGGTCCTCTACTTTCACAGGAAAAATCTCCCCTCGTAATTATTGGGAGGTCTGCCTATCTTGGAAACAGGCCTCTGCTACTTAGATAGATGGGCCTCATAGTATAATCAAGGAAAATGCATTCTTATATTAACCAAAGCATGAGATGCAAGGTAAGCAGAGATCCTGGTTCTTTATTTTTCTGTAGCACTCTTTCAGAATAAGAAAATTCACAACTGATGGAAAATGTGCTTTTGGAATGTAAAAATGTCCAAGACAAAAATGAATCTGTCGTCTTATTATTTAACTCTCTTGCTTTTTCTGATGAGTGTTGCTGAACCAACAGTCATAGTCTGGAAAAGATAAATACGTTACTTGTTTCTTGTTTAGACTGTAAGGAGAGATGCACATAGCTACCAGAAAAGAAACTTCTGTAATTCATTGTAACTCCCTCATTCACAATACCTGTCTATAGATATACACAGTGCATTCATACTGAAACAATGGCATTTCTGTTAGGGAACCAGTTCTGAGGACTGAGAATCCCCAAATGTCAACTGTTATTTTCAAGGACATTGTTGTTATCCTTTATTAAGGAGTAATATCAGAAGTTTTCCAAGAGAAGTGAATGTTCTCCAAATCAGAAACCTGCTGCCTGAAATAAGTACTTCTAAAATGGCACTTTGGATATTTATTATTGTAAGAAAAAGTAGGCTGACATTTTCAAAGCCATTTAAGGGAGCTGAGTTTCCATAACTTTGAGAGCTGCTTTGAAAACCTTTGCTGTGAAACCTGTAACAGTAATCTCATCAAATGGAACACATCTTAAAAAACTGAAAAGTTGAGGTTTAACTCCCAGGGGGAAGGGCTCTGTAGTGGTAGAGAAGGGTTCAGAACAAATTAGACATTCCAAGGATTTGTAAGTTAAAGAAGTGAAAATGTAAACTTGCATTCCTTGATTCATTTTGCACCCTTTGCCTGGGCCAAAGTTTTTCAGTGAGGTCATTGGTGCAAACAGTTCACAGCCTTATGTAGAATTCTGAAAAAGGTTTCCTGCGTGATGCTTAGAAATTAAAAATGTTCATGCTTGAGTGCATAAAATGGAAAATAACAGGGATGAATTCTGCCCAGTCTCACCTGGGAAATGACAGCTAACATTCAAAGACAGGAAAGCCTTGAATGTAACTGTAAGGCATAGCTGCACATTGTGTCTGTGTTTAAAGGAGATTCAGGTAAGGCATTTGTGTTACTGTATGATGCATCTGTACCAAAGTATGATTAATGTTGTTTCTCTTGGGCTATGATAATTTTTAAGAGTTAAAATCATATATTCTTCATAGATATAGATTTAAGGCATGGCTTTTGTAGTAATTTTTGTACTTTAAGAAATGGTATTGATTTTATAAGCTGACATGTGTAGGGCATTTTTTTCTGGTATTTTTCATAATGAACTTATATTTGCCTAAATCTTACCTCCAACATTTCATTTCCTATAACTTCTTGTTCATGGAAGAATTTGTCTGATTTACACACAAGCTTCCCATCTTGCAAGTGAACGATGCACTGTGGACACAGATTTTTTTTTTAAAAAAGAATTACTTACATTAGTTTATAAAGTCCAGTTTACACTCCATTTCTGGCAGCAATTGAGACCAAAAGGTAAACATGGAAATTCAGTTATAATAAGTAGTTGGGTACACAGATATAATCAGATGGAAGTTCAGGCACTCATTCTTATTTCCCTAACCACAATTGGCATGATTAAATAATATCCTAATTAACTTAGGAGAAAATTTGCTTTCTTCCAACTGCTCAAAGAATATAAATACTACTCCTTGATGCGTAGATTATTTTCAGGAAATAGAGGCTGTTAAAAGGATTTACAATTATTGTACGTAAAATATATATACAATCTATTTCTATGTAAGTTGATGGTCAAAATATGCAACATACCAATCAAAACATACACATGGGCTCTTTCCAAATTAGACGAAACAGTTGGCTTATCTGTGATGGCATCCGTCTTCTGGAAGTGGTCAATGCCAGATGCTTTAAAGTTGGCATTCTCAAACTTTGTATAATGCGGACCACGTGTAACAGAAAGATTGTCTTCTAGACTACCCTCACATATACTTGTAAATACATGAACCACTTTCCTTGCCATAAATAACACTCCTGCCTGCATGGGAAAATGTAGTAAGAAAGCACTTAAAGTATTTTGGTATCTTTATCAGCTGAGAGAGAGAGAGAGAGAATCACCACCACTGGAAGTCAGCTGTCTAAAGCCCACAGTTAGTGTTCCACAGCCTGCTGTTCGAGCAGTACCGTTCAGGGTAAAGTGAAAAATTACATGATGCATTTAGTCATTTACGCAGTACAGGACTTAGGGAATAAAATTCCTCTCTAACTTCTGCTTTGATTTGCTCCTCCACTAACGCAGGAGACTTGATTACCTTTACCTGTTTGCTGATAACTGAGTATTTAATAATTTGTAGAAAAATATCTAGTCAGTACAAATTATTTATTTTTCCAAGAGGTTCCTGGGGGTTTCTCCAGACCCTGCTTTGCAGTACCATGTCTCTAGTTTCAGAAGCAGCTTCTGAAGCCTGTGGGCATCACTTTACATGTCAGTTTGAAGAGCTGGTTAAGGAGTGATGTAATGTGCTTGCTTGCTCATACGGTAGCTTAGTGCATTGCCTCCACAACTGTTCCAGCACATGCTAAGATGACAATTCATGACACAAAGCCAAATTTCCTGTGTAGCAGTGTGTTGCACTATCATTAACCACCCTAATGGTTAGATGAACAACTGTTCAGGCTTCTTCACTTCCTTTGTAACCTACATGCCCTCTGAAATCTTTGGAGTGCAGAAAGAACTACTATTGTTCCTGAAATACTGGTAGGTTACCTTCATTTTTTTGCCATCCATAGTGGTGATATCAGCCTCTTTCCCAAGAGTAAATGAATTTGTTACAGATTGTTTGGGTGTTTTTGACGTCACAACAAAGTTGCTTCCATTTTGTTGTATTTCAATAACAGGCTTAATGTTTGGGGCAACTTTGATAATTTCATCTGGCAATCCTGCAGAAAAGCAAAAAACAGGTTTTTAATTTCTCTGTTATGCACAGAAGGAGTTCCTGTTGAAATGAATAATGGAAATACCAAATACTTTGTTTCAATGAAGTTACAAAGTTGACATGAAGTAGCAAGAGAACAGGACATCAGTGTTAAAGCCGGGAGTTTATCCTGAGATTACTCGGTGCTCTCTGGCCATAACATTTCATTCATGGGCATTTTTTGTTTGGTTAATTTTCTTATAATCTCGGAGATTCAATGCCAGTCCCTTACTTTGAGGACCTGCCATAAATCTAATAACTTTTAAAAAGCAATTTAAGGTGTGTTTGCCTCCTATTACAATAGTTCTGTAAACACATTTTTAAATTGTATGTATGGCTTTCACATTTGTGAAACTTGGACACTTTTCTAAGTTCTTTTCTAATCTATACAGACTGTTACACCTCTATCATCTCTTCAATATCTGGGAATAAGGGAGGGATAGTGACTACCGTGACATGACTACTATGACATGTACATTATTTTCTCTCTTTCTCTCCCCAGAACAGGCTGGAGACTAAGGTACAGGTCACAGAGTGGCAGCAGAACAACTGCCTCATGCATGACTTGAAAAAGTGACCTTTGACATTGAGTGGGTAATTCAGACAACATTCTTTTTAGGCCTGGGGTTTTCAGAGGAATCTTAACTGTGGCTAGGGGCACACAACTCCAGTGAATTTCAAAGTAAGGCTTTTGAAAACCCATCTAATCCTTGGTCATTTTACTAAAATTGCCATCAAGGCTGAAAGGGAAACTGTGGTGATGCTTTTTATTAGAGACCTAGGGCAGAATCCTATTTTACTTTGCCTATTTTAAATGGCAGTTGCCTAGCCTTTTAATTGCAGTTTTTTGCTCTTTTGCAAAGTTTAGGATTCTATTTTACCAGAAGGTATCCTACCCTCCGGACAGATGCCCTAACCCATAAGCTGTCAGGCTAAACCACGGAAGGGAGTTCCACCAGCATCTAACAGATGCTACTCATTGTTTTTTGTTTGGCTATAATTTCAGGGCATATGTTGCCTTATGTGCCTACCTGGGTGAGGATATGGTACTACCTACCTGCAAGCCAGAGCACAGCCCTACTGAACATGCTCCTGGGTATGTGGATATTTGCATGCCCAGAACTGTATCAACCTATGTGTACCTGTTGAAAATTGTAGTTATATAGGTGGTAACTGCCATTTATGTACATAAAGTGAAATATGATTTTGTCCCTACTGTTTAAAGTCCATCATCTTCATTTCATACCAGCGACCAAAGAGCCATCACCTGTAGGGGAACTAGCAGTGTAGATTTGAAAGGCTCTGTATCCTGTTAACAAGTCCCTGGTAGCGAACCTATTAGATTTATAAACATGTATACAATTCAATTTTCATGCTTCTATTAAGATGCCTCTTATTTCAGGAGAAGTTCACTCTTATAGTAAAGACTTAGGAAATCTGAGTTTAACACCTGTTGTTCTACCCGTATTGCTTTGGGCAAATCTCTTCACTTAATTTCATCTCTAAAATGCTTAGAGTAGCACTGAACTATGTCATGGGAGGTGGCTGGTCCACAATATAAGTTGAAATTCCCTGATGAAAAGTGCTGTAAATAAAAAATATTGTTATATTTCACATACCCAACAAGCTGTGACAAAAGTAACTGGACACTTACCAATAGCTTTCAGGAACTCTTCATAGTTCTCTTGAGCATAGACCTGCCAAGTTCCACTGAATGCCATTATGGATGATATGGTATAGTATGGGCAGTGATGCCAGGAAGAGAATGGAGGACTCTTCTATCAAAGTGATGCTATTTATACTAAGGGAAAAATCTAGCTCATTTCATGCAATGATTTGGTAATTATTAACAATGAAGTATCAATTATTAATCATCTATTTGTTCTTAATGGAAATAACCTCTAGTTCATTGGTTCTGAAGAAAGATTTACCTTGACTGACTCTTTTAAGGTTTCCTAGTTTTAAACTAGACTTTTAAACTATCAGGATGATTACCTTTGTCTACTGGTATAACTATAGTTAAAAACCTCCTATCTAACTAGTATACATCTAAGTCTTCTTTGAAAATGTATTTTGCGTTCCTCAGTCACTTTGGCCAGGCCCTCAACCCTCCCCTTCCTCCAAGTGGTTTAAAAAGGCAGTGTCAGCATGCAGTGGCAGTAGTCTCTAGTCAGGGGGCTGGAGAGCAGGATTTACTGTATGGCTTTTGACCTCTTCTCTCTGCAGGTTCTCGAAACAACTGAGCACACAAGAGAGCCCTTATTGCCTGTCTGCACCACTTCTCCTGCCTCTCCATGGGGGGCAGGAAGGGGGCAGAGCACTGTGAGAAGCTAAAGGACCACTGGAGCATGCCAATGGTTCAGGAAGTGCTTCAAAAATGCTCCTCTTTTTTCAGGAGTCATTTTTGAAGCACTTTGGCCTTTTTTTAGATGCTTCAGCTATAAGTATCTGTACCTTCATTGTTTGGAGTGCTTCAAAAGCACTTGGAGCACTTCAAAGAGCGAGTAGCCCATGGCTTATGACACACAGCTGAACAGTTATAATTCCGTCCAGTAGACATCAATGTTAAGCACAGCTATTAGCCAGTACATTACAATATTTAAATCAGTTTAATCATATTTATGTATATACAAATTTAAATGAGAACTGAAACATGAAACTGTTACCTAGGGACTGAAATGGGGGAAATAAATGGGTGCTTTATTTTAATTCTCACTTTGCCCATAATCCAATAACATTTTCAACATCTACATTCTCTGTGCAGGTTGGACTTGGCATTAGAGGACATTGGACAAATTATATGTGCTTTGCCATGAAATTGCTTAATTCAGATAATGTCTGTACCCTAGCGGTGCCTGACCTTTCTCAGATAACATTTGTTTTACTAAATACTAAGGAGCATTTTTTTTACTGAGTGGGAATAAGATTCTGAACAAATTTACAATTACTTTGTTTTCCAGTCTGAAGTTTTCTGAGAAAATCTCAAACTGAGATCAAAGAACCAGACACACCTCAAGCTTTGGGAAAATTCAGGTCCATCTCTAATTTCCTAATTCAGCACAGTTTTAATCAGTGCATAGGACCTGGTACTAGGACATGAGAGACCTGGATTCTAATTCTGGTTAATAAGCCTCAATTTGGTTTCAAAATTGCACTACCCTAAAATATGCCATACACCATCTTTAAATTAACATTAGGGGTTAAGAGGTTAATTAATGTTTAATAATAACTTTTAGAACATTTGCAAAGAATTTTCTTCAGGTAAACTATTGATCCAAGAAACCTGATATTTTGTCCAAAGTAATGACCGGTATCTGATGTTTCACAGGACGGGGAGAAAACAAATTGCATTTTGCCAATTGCTTATAAGGGTGGAAAAGTCCATCTTGATGCAGGCTGTTCATCTGTTTGGAACTGACACTTTCCATTTCTATGAGGACTTCTCACATGCATACACCAGACTGACTGCAGAAAGGTACTGTCAAAGGCTTTTTTAGTCTGTACCGATGACCTCTTCTCACTGTCCTCTGAAGATTAGAGTTGACATTAGGTACTTCACAGTAAGCCAAAGTGCAGAACAGTAGTAAGTGTCTGTTGCATTTGCAGTACGGTTCCACAAAGAAGTCTTTGTAGTATGTGTGTGGGGGGTAGCAAACGAATTCCTATTTTCATGATCCAATCCGTGACATGGCTCTGGAGTTGCTTTGCTGCACCTCTGCAGATACTATCCTTTCCAACAGCTGGATGGAAAACTGTGGTTATGTCTCCTCCCTTGTAGGTTATTTACTTATTGTAATGCTTTTTTGTCACTGAAGTCCTCAGTTTTGTTGCTTTCACTTACAGAAGTGTATTCTACTTTACCTGTAATTTCAGGGCGAGGTTCTATACTAGGAGAAGTTTGCTGGTTCAAGAACATCATACCAGAAAAGTGTACCTAATGGAGACTCAGCTTACCATAGTAAAACTGATTATACCCACCCTTCCAAGCAAAGCTAGTTATTCCAGTCATGGTGTAATTTTGCTGCTATCATGTGTGTACACTATGGCTGATATTCTTTTCTTTCCTGGTCATTTAACTGTCCAGATTTTGGTCATCTACATGGTTGTCTAACAAATGCTACTTTTCCACAGGTTGGAATGCCATGCAGAAGACTAAATCTGGACACTTAGACATCCAGGAAAGGAAAAGAATGGCACCCTGGGCTTTTGCCAGCACAGCTATTGGATCAAGTATAACACCTTTTCATATTCCTGATTCATACAGCTTTGCTGGCAGAAGCTTAGTCATAAACATTGTGGCAGAATGCCGGGCTAGCGGTTCCGGCACCGCTTAGGGGAGCCGCGGGCTTTGCGAAGCTGTGCGAGCGCGCGGCTTGTGGGGCGGGATTGGAGGTAGCTTTATAGCTGCCGTCGAGGTTCGCCAAGTTGGCACAAGTAGACGACTTAGAGTAAGTTGTTAGTTTTCTTTGTAATAAGTCTATAGGATGTCCGTTGGTTCATGAGGTTCCAGAGCCAGTCCTTGCGTTCCAACACTGGAACTAGTCCAATGCTAGGTGCGGCTGCCGACTCCTTAAGTCCCAGAACTGGTCAACGGCTCATTGAGATGGGATGTTAGTAGTAGAAGTCATTACAGAGTATAAGGTAAAGCAAAAAGGTTTTATTCACTCACCTGGCCTCACCCTCTTACGAGTAAGAGGGGAGGCCGGTTGGAACGAAGCTGCAGTAAATACAAGTATAGCGAGCATAGATATGCTGTCTAAGCTACGATGAGAGGCAGTCGAGAAGTGGAGTCTCCGATGTTTCTTCAGTTACAGTCTGCTGGACACAAAGGGGGTCTGTTGGTTCACGGGGTTCCAGAGCCAGCCCTTGCGTTCCAACACTGGAACTAGTCCAATGCTAGGTGCGGCTGCCGACTCCTTAAGTCCCAGAACTGGTCAACAGCTCATAAATGGGATGTAGAGTACAAAACTGTAGCATGGTGAGTCGTTGTCAATTGTCGGGTTTTCGAGGCCTTTGTCTTTGCTGGGATACGCCCAGGCGGGGAGGCTGAGAACCGGTCTGCAGGGTGATTGGGCCTACAGAGTTTTCTACTTGTCATCTCTGCTGCTTCCTGCTTCTTTGCCTCTTTTATAGATGTTGGTTGGACTGCCTCTATGACACTAACTATGATATAAGCTAAGCATACAGGGATAGGATAATTTCTTTTACATAATAGTTACTAGGCAGATTCTCTACATAAGTTTCGTTTCTGCAAAATTGACACTTTTTAGATAAGAAGTAAAATTTACAGAGTACAGGTGTGCGGCCTACTGCCAACAGAGAATAGTACCAGGCACTTGTTTTGATTAACAGTGAAGACTTCAAGGCAGCAGAAAGTAGTACCAGGCACTTGTTTTGGTTAACAGTGAAGGCTTCAAGGTTACGTAAATGTGAGAGTGCCACGCGGCAGTTATACAGAAAAGAGAAAAAAAATATAAAACAGTTACAAACATGAGCTAAGTGGGGTCAGTGGGACCCATCATCTTTCATATATACAGAATAATTTAACAGAAGCTAATAAACATCAAAACCAGTTTTATTTAAAATGACTCCTTAAGGCTCCATTCTCGCCATCAAATCTCTACAGGTTTGGGAAGTCTGTCTATACAAATTTCACTGCAGGTATAATAGCAAACTAGCTTAAATTTAAAGACCTGTCTACAGCCACACACATGTACGCAGTATCTGAACAACAAAAAGGTTCCAAAGCCTAGGACATAATTGAAAATGCCGGAATTACAATTACCAGTGAACCTTCAGTCAGCACCTTTGTGCATATGCGATATGAAGCAGCTTTCAATTGCATGATTACCTACTGTTTTTTCAATCTTAATAATGTTTCTGCAATGTACTTATTGTGTATACATTCCTCAAAACAGTAGGGTGATTCTTGATGGAATTTCTGACATGTATGAGGGTCATCAGCAGAGCTGAAACCTGTAAATCCACTGAACAGACCTCTGCCATATGAGCTAATGGGGTAAATGACACAATAGATTTCTAGTCTCTAAGTGAACCAAAATACAAAGAGAATGGGTCACTTTGCCAGTAAGTTTAACAAATATTTGCTTACAGAAGAGGCAAGATTCAGAATTTTGGGTTCTGTTCCAAGTTCTGGAAGGGTGGAGTCTTCTACCCATTTTCACTAAGCCTTTGCTCTGCTTCAGTCCTGTTTTTCCTTTATCTTATTTGTTGATTCTTTATTTGAAGCTAGTACCTGAACCAATACCAACTGCAGCCCAAATTCTGGTGTCAGCAGCTGTGTATAATCCTATCAAGATAAAATCTGTTTCCAAGGATTGAGAACAATAATAGATATTATAACTGTGATATGGGGATCATACATTTGAAACAGTCTATTTAATTTAATTAGTAATAGTGAAGTTACCTTCAAATAAGAATAGTTTTTTTCTTCTTTTTCTCATCCAGCGGCACACCCAGCCACACATGCATCCCTACATTTTTCTAAACAGTCTTCCAAAGATGTATTTAGCTACGACTCACATATTGTTGTCAAATTTACATTTTTATTTTGCTTACACTACATACAGTGAAGTATCAGCTATAGTACAAAAGGCAAACACCATCCTTGATCAATGCTAACAAATAAAACAGTGGCTATGAAAGCCTTCTGAAAGTGTGGGTAATTTAGAAATACTAGCTGTTAAACATGCTAAGTGTCATGTAACCAAGATTATTACATTCCTTTAGATTTCTATTGTTACGTTTTGTCCTTCCTTTTTACATTGTTCAAGGAATAAACTGCTTTCAAAACAGAAACATTACAAGTATCACAGCTGACATATAAAAATCACCTGTTCTCAGAAAAAGTTGGTTGTGTTCCTGATGCTTCCAACTGTTGTATTTAAAAAAACCTATTGTGGATATGACAACTTCTTTCACTTCATTCTCATAATTTTTTTAAAAAATGAAGAAAATAATGAGCTTTTAGCTCATCAGGATTCCTGTTAGCATAGAAATCAAGCTTTTGTTTGGGGGCTGGCATGTGTCACAGTTCTCAGAATAGTCTGTCATTGCATAAGCTTGTCACTTGGTCTAACCCAACAGACAAATTGTTATTTATACAAAGTCAAATCACAGTTATTGATTTAAATGGGGAGGCAGTTACACCATGTAGGATAGAAGGCTTTGCTTATATCTTACAAATATATGCTCAAGGACACAAGTTTATTTAGGTGAAATGTGTAAAAATATTTTTAATGTTTTTCAAACTTTCAACTTCTCAGTCAGGAATGTCTGGGCTTATGCTACTCTGTTCTGAGCTGAATCTGGCACAGAAACAGGTCAAGACATTTGGGGAGAGATTCTATTCTTTCCTGGTCATAAGTGGCCATTTTTTGGCTATCTTCAGGGCATTTTTGGCATCTACATGCCCAGAGGAAATCCTGAACACACAGTCCTGCACGCACCGATGACTGAACGACTGTGTGGGAGTGCAGACTCACTATGTGCAGTAGCAGCCATAAGACTGCTGCTACATAAGTGCTGCTCCATAAGTGGAGGCACACTTACATGCCCGAAAATGGAATTGGCCCAAAGCCGTAACTACCAGACTTAGCCTCAGAAACCGAATGGGGTGCACGTGTTCAATCCACTTTTGGTTTATAGTTTAAGGGATAGGGCACTCACCTGGGAGGCCAGAGGTCCAGGGCCTCCTTCACCCAAGAAGGGGTTTGAACCAGGTTCTCTCATTCCCCAGCACAGCATGCTAACCCGCACAACACAGGTCAGCTGTAATTCAGTGCCTTCTCTGGTGCTTCTTTTGAAGCTGAGTCACTAATATAGCTATTGGGAAAAAAATGGCTGGAGGGCAGCTCCTGCCCCACTGAGGACAAGGGCTCAGGCTCCAACTCAAGGCCCAGTGTTTCATTTCTAAGCTAGCTGTCACTGAGCCATGTACCTTCAAGGCTCGACTCTCCTGGCCCCACATATCACCCTGTCATGGCTGCCCAGAGGGCCAGCTTTAAAAGGTGTGCCAGAAAAAGAACCGTGGATAATGACTAATCTATCGTGTGGTGGTATGAGTGCTGTGCTAGGAAGTTGGAGACCCCTGGGTTTAAACTTGCTTTGGGTAAGGGGGTGGGGCAGAATACAGGACCTCTTACTTCCAAGTGAGAGCTCCAGCCACTCCTTGGTGAAAAAGATGGTTTCTTTTCTCCTGCACCACTCTGCATGATTGTGTAGTTTTCCATATAGACCTAGGAATAGAATTCCCCTGGATGCACAGGTGCCAAAAATGGACACTTAGGAAGGAACAGGATTGCACCCTTGTTCACCTAGCTGTGCATAGGTGTTCCACAACATGACTGTCTACAGTATGCTATAGTGAAATATCAGCTGTGGGGCATATGAATTTATGATCCCACAGTACAGTGGCAGACACAGCATTAGCCCACACATTCCTCAGTATAGCCAATGGAGACTTAAAAACACTAGTTTACTTTACTTCTACATGACTTAGCACTGTAAACATAAATGCATTAGAATCTTGATTCAGTGAAGTTAGGAATATACCTAACTTTAAGCACACGAGTAGGTCTACTAACATCAAGTTAGGCATATCCTGGAGGACTGTGCTGAATTGTGGTTCAGCAGAGATAAGTTTAATAACACACACACAAATTACCTGCTACAGAATATTCAATAACAGAGTTTTAATATGAAAAGATCTTAAAAATAAAGTTCCTGTATACTTCTCGTCTATCCCACACAGTGCAGTAAGCTGAAAAGAGATGCCCTTTATGAGGAGCTTATGTAATTTTGTAGGTTTAGGCTAGAATACTTCAGTGAAATTTTGAAGGATTTCTCTAGAATTTTGCAGATGCTTTACTGAAGGGCTTTTTTCATTTCTCTTACTAGAAATCACTTTAGTTTGCTACATTTTCCAGCAAACAGCACTGTGTCTGTGTTTATTTTATACCTGGATATTGTCAGGAAAGAGAAATAGTGGTCTCAATTTTAGGATTGAGAAGTTCAAAGGAACCCTAGGGAGTTAGATGCCTTACATTCAGTGTTTAATCCCCTTCAGAAATCTGTGTTTTGGAGTATGATGGAAGTTATTTTTCCTGTAGTGCTTCTGGTTCCTCTCCATGCTTATATACACTGATTGTAACCTGCCCTGTTTCAGAGCCATATTTATTCTTAACAAATATGCTGTATTTTCCTGTGTCATCACTGCAGACTTTCTCAATGGTAATTGTGACAACTGTTCCCTTCACTTCTATTTTGTAACGATCCTTAAAGACAATTACCTTCTCATTTTTGAACCATGTGATTTCTGGGTAAGGGTCACCAGAGATGCAACAAGTCAAGCACAGGGTCTGTATTAAAACACAGCAAACGTAGGTATTACAATGACAGTTCATATCTAGTAGCTGAAGGTATAATGGAGCAAATCAAGTTCCTTCTTAAAAATCCATAGAGTAACTAGTTCAGGAACTCCTGAGTCCTAATCAGCCCTAACACTGATTCACTGCATGAACTTGGGTAAGCCAAGCCATTTCTGTCTTAGTTTCTCATCTGTAAAATGGGGACAATATTTACTTTTCTATTTTACAAGGGCACTTTTGGCCCCCAAAATTTGGGGATCAATTATTCAGTGTTTTGAAAGAAAGCACCATACAAATTACATCAAATGTTACCTTCTGATCCCACTCCCCAATTTTTGACACAAATAACATGCTGTACTTCTCTTATTTAACGTCCAACAAGATGGCATGATCTTACAAACGCAGTACTATTTTGCTTTCAGGAAGTGGAAAGGTACAGTTTGTAGTATGCAAATCTTTGGTTATGTAGAAACATGTCTGTGATTATAAGCATATTTACTACTTTGAAAATATTAAAGATCAATAACATGACCTCAGACTTCAGGGCTGTTCTAGTTTCTATCATTATGAGTTAACTGGAACTTATTCACTATGATATAAGAATTCATTATAGGATTGTGTTAATATCAGGTGGCAGAGCTAGGAGAACTAAGGTGCTTTAAGGAAGCGCGAGCGTTCTAGGATTCAGGAGCAAGCTTACCAAAACAAAAGCTAAATGCTTCATACTAAAATAGAGAATTACATGGCAATTCATGCTATTAAGCTGTGCACATTTTGGATAGATTTAGAAGTCTGAACAAAGTTTAAACAGAAACCCCCAAAATGTGAATGGATAGGACTTTTCCACATTTTTATTTTTCTTGCATGCTCCTGCAGCACATAGACAACCCTGCAGTGAGGCATTTTTGTTTCAAAATCACAGCATTGCAATTAAATGTAATTCCTTTCTATGGCTAGCAGCTGTCATTTTGAAAATAAATCCTCTTTTCACTATTGCTTATACCTTAATGAGCTGAAGTCAATGGGCTTGCTTCCCATTTGTGCCCCTACACACCACTCTGTTAGTATAAAGTGATCTTCAGGCGGATATATTTTATAATTATAGTAATTCTGAGTCCCCTTTACACTTCCAAAATCCCTAAGAGTAAAGAAGAATCTAGCCCAGAGCATAAGGTTAGTGTCAATGATGGAATAATCAAGCCCAATGGTTATATTTATTAGTCTAACACAGTGGTTTTCAACCTGTGGTCTGTGGATCCCTGGGTTCCACAGAATATCTCTATGGGGTCTGTAAGAGGTGACTGATCAAGAAAGTATGTGAATACCCGCACTTACAATTCAAAGGGGTCTGCACCTCCATGCAAAAATGTTTAGGAATCCACAAACGAGAAAAGGTTGAAAACCACTGGTTTAAAAGTAGGGGTGGGATAGACATGGTCAGACACTTAAACAGCTTCAACAAGCAATTGTCAGCACTTGCAATCTAGCATGTGGTATCTAAGGGGGGAGCTGAATAAGTAGGGACTGCTCATGTAAATCTTCTTACAGTGAGTATTAAAACAATCTTTGCATTTTACAAAGGCAAGAAATTAATCCTTGAGACATAACTAGGTTTGTGGTTCTCAAAACTGCTTAATGGTACAGGGTAGGCAGGGGTATGTGTGTGTGTAAGAACCATCTGCAATCATAGTTTAGGAACACCTTGCAACCAAGGAATGGATTAGATGACCTTTCAAGTTCCCTTCCCTTCCTATGCTCTATGATTTTGTTGGATGATGTTAGCCATAAGGATTCTGTCACATCAGATCTTTTACAACTGTGCTGGCTCAGGAAAGCACAGAGCCATAGCTGCTGAAAACACTAAAGAGAAGGGCACCTTGTGCTCTGCACCCCCAGTAATCCTTGCAATATCTATACATGAGCTAAGGGCAACCTCACCTAATAATGCATGACAGTTGCTCAATATTACCTTATCCTCCATGATGGTAGCAACATCTGGCAGACCTTGGACAACTCTGGCACGATCTGGAAAGATTCAAAAACAAACCGTTAGCTTTACATACAGGCATAACACTCAGATTTGTGTAACAGAATGAGGGAAATGTGCCACATTTATTTACTTACACTTGTTTGCTATTTCTGCTTCCCTGAAAGTGAGAAAGAGATAAAGAGGTTTGTAATTTATTATGGAACTGCATTTCCAAAGGGAAAGCAAAGAGGGGCACTAAAGCAAAGTATGAGAATAGGGTAAATATGTGGAAAATTCCAGTATTCTGTCTTTCACTGGGGTGAATAAAGAGTTTTATTTTGTTTTCCTTTGAGCAAGTTCTGGAATGAGAAAGAGATCTGTAAAAAAGAATATTTTTTTTCTTGTGAACTTCAGAGGAGCCAGTGGATAATGGAGCTTCTCCAATATATGTTTAAAGCCTAGTCAACCCACAAGGGCTTAAGCACTTTCTTCCACTGATCCATAAATAAAGAGTCGCATGTGGGAATTTCAGGTTCCCATCTAGAAAAAGTTTTTGTTTAATTCTGAAGCACTCAGAGTGACAATCCTGAAAGCTGAAGTCTGTTTTATATGTGCAAAAAAAGTATAATTGTGAGGGGAGGGAGAATACAGGCTTCCTTACATGGTCCCAGCACTGTTCCTGAGAGGCCCATTTCTGCATGTGAGAGGGAAATTCCATACGCAGGAGGCCTGGTTCCTCTGACAGTTTGGTATGTTTTTGATGACAGGAGCTGCCATTTACCAGAAAACAAGCTGCACCCTCTTATTCATAACATGTTATAACCACTGAACAATTGTCAGAGGCTAGCAATATTCCATTGCCATCAGCTGTAACGGAGGAAGAATATCTTTTCCTAAGGCTGGTATGACATGCCATTCAATTCCCCTTTTGGGGACCCATTTCTACATGTTACAAATTTAGGCCCTGATCCTCCAGTGAAATGTGTGCTTCAGCCATTTGCATCTAAACGGAGACCACTGAAGTCAGTGGTTCTCTGAAATACCCTAGTCTGGTTTGCAGGTGCTGGGCTCCACTTGACAAAGAGACTTAACATGCTGTTTTCTGTCTGTAGGATTCTACTTGTTGCCTGGCATGTCACACACTGAATTATTTTTGTTGAAGTAAGGAAGGTTTTATCTAAAAGTGTGCAGAGCTTCTAGACCTTGGTAGCAATTTCCCATTTGTTAATTTGCTGTGTCTTGTACAGCTGTGGCTTGCTTACAGCACTGCTCAGAGATTACCAAGGTTAATTTGCTTCCTTGCAGATATAAGCTTTGAATAATTTACTGCGATTGGTAACTTCCACATCACTAGTGCTCCTCATAAAGAGAAATCTCCCATGACCTGATTGCTCTTCCAAAGTATGAAGCAGAGAAGCTACACCAAAATGCATTTAAGGGGAGAAAAAAAAAAGGACCAAAACAAATAGCACAACCTCAAAATGCATTTGTTTCCCTTTAAAATAAAGTATTTGAGCAGAAACTTACTTTAGTCTTAGATGTTCAGCCATTGCATCAGCAAAAGCTGCAAAGAACAGAAGAGTTTTAGGGGAAGGTATTTCTTATTTCATTAACCTTAATAGATTTAACATAACATTTTAAACAGGGATTATCTGTTTATACAGGCATTAGTCTATATCCATCATTGTATTCTATGGACAGTATCTCTATCTGCCTCAAGGAAATACGAGCTCTATTTATATGTTGCTAAAAGATCAAGGTCCTGACGTTGCCTTCCCACAGAGACACTTTGAGGTAGGGAAAGATAATTCTGTTATGGCGCCAAAGCCACATTCTCTCAGAGGGAAACACAAATATTATGTGCAAACCACAAGCTCTATGGAAGAAACAAAGCAATTGATAGCCATCCTGTTGGACAGCTGGCTCCTTTCACCCTTCTATCTGGGAGCTCTCTCTTCCATGGCAGCAATGCTCCTGGCATTAGTTACTCCCCTCTCATGCATCTTCCAGTTTTCTGTGTATGCTTCTCCATTCTAACTTCTAGCTTCCCTCCCCCATACCATGCCTTTAAGGAGAATCTATGACCAAATTTGGGTGAAAATCTCTGAAGGTAACAGGTGTTTAACTGTCCCTTACAACAGAAGTGTTTAGCCTCAGCTCACCTTGTCCAGACAAATCGGTTGATAGTTTGTGAGAATCTTTCCCATCAAATAATTCCAGGGTATATTTCCCCTTGTCTGCATCTGTGGGATTCAGTATATGAAGCCAGATCTGATCCATTGTACTCCCAGCTTTCAGTCTCTCACCACTTTCTAGTCGCTTATCCCTAGGTAAACATACAATATCATTTCAAAGATATTTGAGTAAAATTGCACAAGCTTCAACACTGAACTGATTCTGTAAGATCTGTTTGTTAGGGGAAAAAAAGACTGGGAGCCAGGAATCCTGGAATTCCAATGGGAATCAGGTACCCTGGAGTCTGAAAATTGCACTATGCCCCTCACCCCTTAAGAAATCTGGACCTTAGCTTCTAAATCACACCTATCAGTTAAAAGGGTCTAATTACACAGGGGTTGCATACTTCACAGAGATGATATGAGACTAAATTAACTAACATTTGGAAAAAGCTTTGTTATGATCAAATAAAAGGTTGATTAGATGCCAAATGACTGTGACACTTTCCCAATGAGGGGTAATAGGCTACAACCAAAGTAAAAATTCTTCCTTCCATGGCCATAATTGAGCTTTCATTTAAATGCATTGTTATTGCATCAGCAAAGGTCACCCATCAGCATTTGTGCATCTTAAATAAATAGAACATGACTGCTAATTGAAGAGCTCCCACACAATTCAGTATGAAGAGACAGTTGCACTTAGCACCCTGAAGTCCTCATTCAGTTAAATTTCTCATTGACTTCAAGCACTGCAGGCTCAGACACTCGGGGATCTAGTGACAGATAATACAGACAGCAGTATATTATGAATCTTGTAAATAAGTCTGAACAACTCACTTATGATACCAGGTTGTTTTCATATAGTCAGTGTAGTGCTTTACTTCAGTGTAGAGTCTGATACCTTCAGCAGTTGGCTGGATTTTCAGAGGTGTAGCAGAGAGGGCTAATTAAGGAATTACAAGATAGAGATTAAGCAAGGTGACTAAAGAGTCTATATACATGCTCCTAATTTGTTGGGTTTTTTTTAAAGAATCATTAATGTTTTGCCCATATTGGAGAACATGGCCAGCTGAGAGCACTCTGGCATTCTAACACCTGAAGATCTTAGGGCTTTTCCTCAGCAGCTTGTGGAGACACCAGTATCTGCGCTAGAGGTCTGGTTCTCAAGTACCTGTTCCAAGGCTGCCTCTCAAACCTTCCCATCCCTACTGTAGCCCTGCTGCTAGCAATGATGGGAGTAGCATAACAGCTTTACCACTAGACCTGAGCAGGATTTAACCATGGTGTATGAATAGGGCTTGGTGTAGTCTATGCAGCACCAGGTTAGATGCACAGTTGTAGTCAGCAGCAGTTCCCTGCAGTAGGGAAGGCCATAGAAACTTTAGTTTCTGTTCACTTTGATGTTGGAATGTAACAGCTGCATGTGTATCTGAATAGAAAGAACAGCTTATGTGGCATGTGTTAAATGGATCATGTAGCTTCCAGTCCAGTTTCTAAGGTGAAGGACAAGAGCAGAGAATATTTAACTCCTATTTCATTTCCTCTCTTTTACAAACCGCAGGACCCCTGCCACCCTCCCAGTTCTTTCCCCTCTCCTCTCACTTCTTAGCTGCCTACTGTTGACCCTCCCTACTTCAATCCCCACGTTCCTCTAACTCCAACAGTCTTTAAATGCCTTCTGCTCTCTTTCACTTTACTTCCACACTGAGAACCTTTACAGCACAAGGAAGTTTATTAGAGAGAAAGGATTGTCCTGTCAGTCTGAACATAGGAGAACTCTTAAATCCCTGTCTGAACCAAGTGTTTCTCTTGCATGTAATCTCATTCTCTACTTCAGTTTCCCTATTAGTAGAGCAGTGCCCTGGTCTGTTAGCAGAAAAGTGCCCTGCTTCTACTAAGTACTATTATTACAATAAAAGATGAGAAGAACTAGACTTACCGCTGATTCTGCATAGCTCTTTGAGAAGATCTTCAAACCCTAAAAATACACAGCAAGATGCCTGAATTAGCCATAAATTCACTAGCAAAGTACATCTGATTCACCTACAGAATTTTTACAGCTTTAAAACCTGCTTCCTTAACATTTAGTGTATGCAACAATTCATTTCATGGGATACCTATTTATGTATCAGGTTTAAATGCCAGATGCTAGATAACCTGGTTGAATGTAAAACTGGGAAACAGAGCCAACTGATTTCTGCTGAGAGAGGACTGAGAATACCTCTGAGTTTCACTCCTGTTCCTTGCTGTATGAGAAGCTTTATAACATGGTCATAGTCTGAATAATAACTATGTGAACATGATATTATGAGAGCAGGGATTCTATACTTACTCGTTATCTGAATTCTAGAACAAATCTATAATATGACAAATGAAAGTAGGAGTTAACAAATTTGATGTCACCGTTAATAAAGATTGTGCACTCAGAATTCAGCTGATATATTTCTTGGGGATGTAAAATGGAAAGCAGAGCCAATTTGCTCATCTGTTGTTTTGGAGGATTGGCAGTGCTAGCAGGAGTAGAAACTTGAGTTTCTCAGTTAATAAATGAATTATGACATAGATAGATATAGGATGTAAATGTGTTCTGATCTAAAGCCGGTTGAAGACTCCTGTTGATGTCACTGGATGTTTAACAGGTTCATGGTAAAAAGAAAGAGGTTGTTTGTACTCAGTCCAGTTTTGGACCCTAATGCCATCTTAAATGCTTCTTATCCTTGAAATTTACAGCACGCAACAATATATTTCAACAGTGCTTCCTTTTTCCAGGTAAGGGAAAAAGAAGAAAATTCAGACTTTGCTAGTGATCTTTTTATGCAGACTGTGTCTCCTTGAGAAACACAAACAAGCTACTAAAACAGCACATGCAATAAAAAAAATAGTATATTTTAAAATCCACATCAAAAGCCTGGTCACAAATAAAAGTGTGTAAAATATTGCCTACTATTGTAAAATTATCCTACTTTCTTTAGTGAGATTAAGGTCAGTAGCATCTTCTCCCCGGTCATCAGAAACAACTGCTCTGTATATTCCCTCATCCGCTTTGGTAATCTAGCAAAATATTTAAAAAATTGAAAGAGTTAGAATTAAATGCCAATGAAACTAGTCCTCTGTAAGCTTTTCCTATATAACTTTGTCCGTACACATCTATCCCAACCTGAGATATCTTTGTTGTTCCTGTTGTGGATCTCACCTTAGCAGAGATTCCACTCACATGGTCTGTCTTGTTGTTTTGATATGGGAAGTTTGTTTAAAATTAACATGACAAACTGAGAACAAACCTAGCACTGCAGAAAGGAAAGTCTAGTTCCTTAACTCACTTCACCGCTTAGTCCTCTTTACTCATCTGCTAATGCTTCTTGGGGCAAGGATCTAGAGATTTTCAGGCCAAAAGGGATTACTAGATCATTGGCCTGACATTGTGTGTACACAGATCATCATATTTCTTTCAGTTATTTTGGTACTAAACCCAACAACTTGTGTTTGACTATATCAGATCTTCCAGAAAGGGATACAATCTTCATATGAAGACTGGAGAAGGCAGCACATTTTGTAGTTTCAATTTTTGGCTTTAACTTTGAGACATTAGTTCTTGTTCCATTCTGTCTTCTATATTTGTACACTGCTTTGCACATTTGTGTGCTGCCCAAAACAAATAGCATATTTAAGTGATATCACTTAAAAGATCCTGAGTTGCACCGTTTTCTTTACCTTTTTTATCCAAAGAACTCCAGTCCCAGTCTCTGGGTCACACTGACCATCTGATCGTGATTTTTTATTGAAGAACCATTCAAAGCTGGTGTCCTTCCTCAAGTTTGCTGCCTGTTTGAAATAAAAGTGTAGAAATCAGAATATTGATTTATCTGAATGCCAGGATATCTTTTTTTATATCAGCTTTCCTAAGGGGTTGCCCCTCTACTTGGTGAAGTTTCTTCCCTTGTTTTTAGAAATGTTAGGATTCCTGGCCAGGATGTTCTGTCTTTTGCCTTTCATCTCTAAGCATCTATCCATTTGTTGGATTGGATGTTACTTACGTAGGCCCCTTCAAGTATATAGTGGGAGTATTTATAGATGGATGCACCTGTACGCAGCATCACCTGTATGTTACTACGTACCTTGCAAGTAAGTAGCACTTCACAGTCCTCAGTAACCTTCCATTGCAAATTCTCTATAAAATGAGGCCCTACAAGAGAACAAAGTCTTGGTGTTCATTCTTGTAACTCAGATGTTCATATAAGATATGATCATGGCGCCACCTCATGGTAAGCTACAGCAATGAGCGGCTTCTAATAACGACAGGCACCGATCAAACTGCAGAAGGCGCTGTTACATATTCTATATTTTTTTTATTTCCTGAGACTGACATTTGTTTTCTTAAAATTCTGGTAGGTCACTCTGTCCAGCAGCTTATTTAATTTAGTAACTGTTGCATAGCAAGTCAATATTGAGAGGTTATAAATACTCTGCAGATGGATTGCAAAAAATAGTTAACCCACACACCTTCCAGTCTGCTCCCCTGATATGCACTAACTGCGTCATTACTGACTCATGTCAGAAGGCAAATCGATCTTTCCAATTTAATCATTTTACTCTTTTCCCTGAAAGGTGTATTTTTTTTATAAACTTCCTTATTCATCAGTCAAAGTGTGGGAGAGAGAGGAGAAGGTGCTTTTCCCTTCAATAAACTTCCCCAGATATTCTGGTCACCACATGGAAATGTAGTTGGATCTGAGCCCTAAAATATGCATTTTGTTTTGTATATTGATTCCTAATCCTAGAAGGGGAAACCCATGTGCTTGTGTCAATGGAATTTGAGAACAAATCCAACACTGTGAAAGATTATAAGCACGATTGAAACTCTGAATGAATCAGTGATAATAATTCTCCTTGGGTTGCAATCTCACACTGCTGTTTAATGGGGGAGGGTATACTGGTAAAGACATTCCCAGGTGTAAGGCACAGACTAACAGCACCAAGGATATAGACTTTCTCATGATTGCTCTAATTTGCCACGGTATCCTGGCTGCCAACACACAATTACCACAGTTAGAACAATTACTGTTATAATGAATACAGCAAGTCCTTGCGGAGATCTGAGATTTCAATAATTTCTCACAACAGTTCAGGGGTCTGTAGAGTTATGTATGCAGTAGATAGTTGATCCTCACTCAGGCTTAGATATTGGGTATGGGCTCGGTGCCCTCCTCACGTGACTATGGTGTATTTAGCTGCTTTTGCCTGCAAGCTTTAAAGCAGAATACATACATAACAAAACTTGATAGGGCCCCTCCCACTTAGGTTTCAAAGGGGAAGTTCATGGTATCTTTTTAACTAGTACCTAGTCACCCGGTCTGTATTCATGTATCTGTAAACTCAAAGATGGAGCCTTGAAAAGTTGCACCTGAGTATTATTCTCTTTAAACTCCTTTTGTAATCTAAGAACAAACCTAGACAACATTTCATCTCTATCTAAGAGACTGGCATGTGCAGGAACATACGTTCCTGGGACCAAAGCAGGTCTACCAAAAAGAATTTTAAACGGGGACAAACTTAGGGGCATCCTTGGGGTACGCCTAATGTGCCACAGTACTATTGGCAGTACTTCTGGCCACTTAAGACTAGTTTCTTTGCAATACTTAGCTATCATAGTTTTAAGAGTTTGATTCATCCGTTCCACTTGCCTAGCTGATTGTGGATGATACAGGGTGTGGAGTTGCCTAGCAACTCCTAAGCATCAATAAACTTCTTCCAAAATCTTTGCAGTAAAGTGTGACCCTTGATCAGAATCGATTACTTCTGGTACTTCGAAGCACGGTATAATATCTTTCATGAGAAACTTCACAACTGAGGGAGCATCTGCTTTCCTAGTAGTAGTTGCTTCCGGCCAACCTGAGAGTTGGTCGACAATAACTAGAAGGTGTTGGTATCCCACGCTCTTTGGCATGTCTGCATAGTCAATTTGAATGCATTGTAAAGGAAAAACTGCCCATGGTCTAGTGAGGCCATTTCCTTGTCCTTTTGCCTCCATTTCATTCAAGCAGACACAGCAGTTACGAGATGGCTGGAGGAAGAGGGGTACCATGTAAGGGTTACTGATAAGATGTGAAACTAGCTGAATCTGGTCAACAGAGGAATCTTGTCAACCTTAGAGGCGGTACAAGGATTGTTTTTGTAAGATAAGATTCATCTTGGCAAAAATATATGGGGCGTGTAGTCACAAGAGTTAAACTTCAGTGTTCATGCTCACAGTGCCACTTGATTGGATAGAATAGTGATTTAGTTAATAGATGATTATTTTTATGAGCATGAGCTAATCACGAACTAATGCTGACATATTAACAAAGTATAAAATAGTATTATATCTGGTAGGTGGTGTCCCTCCTTGGAGGCACCTCACTGCAGCAAATAAAGATTCTGTATCTGACTTTGAATACTTGCTCTGCATGATCATTGCCCCAGCCTAGAGCAAACTGCACGTGGCTTTAAGAGTGTAATTCATAACATCTTGATCAAACTTTTCAAAAGATTCAGGGGTGTTCAGAGGTAGGGCTCTAGTTCAGGGAACCTCTACTAGGCAAAGCTGGCAGCATGGACCCAAACTATTGAAATACTTTAAATTTTAGTTTGGTTTGATTTTAAATAGCCTGCAAACAGTAACCTAAATAAGATGCCCCATCTTGAGACTGAAACCAATTTATATAAGACTATACAGAAGAGAACGATTGACTTTTCATTTAAATTTTGGGGACTTGGTAAAATATGCTTGTTTCACCTTTTGCTATTAAGCTATTACCAGGCCTGCCACAGTCAGAGGCCCTGGGACTATCTTACCTTGCTTTTTCTTCCATTTTCTCCGCTTAGCAGCAGCCTCTTCTGCTACTTTATCAAAAGCTGCAAAAACAGTAATGGAACAGAGTCAACCAAAGTGCACTAGACTACTTTTAAGCCTCCTCTCCATGTAGCATAGCATACATTCCTGATCAGGAGGGCTGCTAGTCTGAGATTGCCATAGAGTGTGTATGTGATTAAAAAATGTCTCATTTATCTCAGTTAAGTGTTGTTATTCAGTATAGAAACCTTGGCAATGCCAGTCTTACAACCCTTTCATTGTATTAGGTGTTCCCCATGTAATATTTATTTTCAAAAGTTCAAAGTACAGTAAAGAGGCTTTGAAGCTTCACTTTTTATGCAGTTAGCATTTCTAATGATTAAATATGTATTTTGGATGGGCAAGGTATGCAGGGCAGAGTCAACAAACTTGAAATATTTCAAAGGATGTGTGTTAGAAATAGTCAGATATAAAGAAGTGACAAATAAAGGCTACACATTTTTTGGGGGAAGAATTTAAATTAGCAAGTAGCAAAATTTCTATTTCCAAAGAGCTAAAAATGTTTTCTTGACCAGCACACAGAGCATAGAGAGTTTTGGGGGTTTTTTTGCATGGGCTTTTACTGGGATAACAATTGACTCCAGTTTCTTTATTGCTTAGGTTCAGTTTAATTTAAGCAACAAGCTGGTCACAACTGTAGATTTTCAGGCCAGTATTAGGGTAAATATAAAATACTTATAAATCACAATACACATCATCTACCTGTATGTAGTAATACATAGTAGAAGCAGAGTATGCTATACCACAGGGCTATCCTGCTTATTGGGCTTTTTGGGCTGGATCCAGACAGTATGGCTTCTTATTGGCCAGATAGGTCACATCCAATGGTGGGGCAGCAGCTTGTCAGGGTGGTTGATGGAGCCACTGTGTTAGCACAGCTTCCAAACCCAAGAGGTGAATGCTACTGCTGCTTACTCCCTGCTTTGTCTGCTGCTGCCAACTTGCATCACCAATGGTGACTGAAGACCCCAAATTCAGTGAGTGGCAAGGAGTGGGGAGTGGGGAAAGCGGTGGTAGTATTTATTTCCTGGGTTCCAGAGCTGTACCAGTGCAGAGGCTCTAGAGCTAGCCTGACAAGCCACATCGGCTGCAGTTTAATGTCTCATGGACCACCTGTGGTCTGCAGGCCACCAGTTGGACATTCCCGCTCTATCAGAATAATATGTACACAGCAAATAAAGAAGAAAATGTCTGAGTACAGATGTAAGGCTCTGATGCTATAGAAAGGCCAGATTTTATTATCTGGATCTCCATATATAAAATCAAAGGCATGGAGAAAGAAGTGCTAAAGAGCCATTCAGATAGATTCTAACATAAAGGAAGGTTCACAGATACTGATTAAGAGTATTAAAATAAATACTTGATAACTTCAATCATTTTCCCCAATATAACTATGGGAAACACTTTATAGAGATTAGGTTACACTCTCTACGGGCCTGTTCCTGCTCATGGAAGTCAATAGGAAAATTCCCACCGAGTTTAAGGGTCTTCAGTAGAGGTCTTGCATCTCTACTTACTGTCATCAACAAGAGCTAGGGTGAACTGATTCTTTGCTTTTCCATCTTGTAGTTGGGCTGTGTATGTTCCTTTGTCGTCTTCACAGAAGTTCTGGATTATCAATTCTATGAGGCCATTAGCTCTGTCAAAATTGATCTTATGTGTCTATGTAAGACAAAGTACTCATGGTAAAGTAGACATATTTTCAATAGGGAAACAATCTAAGGGCCAAATCCTAGGACTGGGACTCCACTGTATATCACCACTGTCAGGTAGCTATAACAGAGCCAGAGCTATAACAGAGACTCCCTCTCTTTCCATATTGTTTACTTAACCTGGTGTATTCACGGTCCAAAGTTTGGCCCCACAATAAACGTTGTTAAAAAGGTTTTTTTCAACATAAAATATAAATCTGTATAAACTTATTTAATGGCTTGTGGGTTATATAAAAAACCTGCTCATGACAAAGTAATTCCCTGGAAAATAGCTTAATTAAGGAAAGTTTCCATTGCGTCTCACATGTAATGATGGAGTTGTCCTAACTGTATAATAGAGACCTTTCAGTTCACCAAGTCTCTGTGTGTCTGCATGGATTTTTATGTAAGTAGAAACCATATACTACAATTAACCATACATCTGGGTGGCAGTGCAGGTGACATTTCTGCCCTTGGAGTCTGTCCAGTCACTAGTGTGTTATTTCATAGATTCATAGATTTCATAGATGTTAGGGCTGGAAGGGACCTCGCAAGATCATCGGGTCCAGCGCCCTGCTCAAGGGCAGGAAGTCTCCTGGGGTCAAGTGATCCCAGCATGATAAGCATCCAAGTGGGTTTTAAAGGTGTCCAGAGTAGGTGCTTGCACCACTTCTGGGGGGAGTCTATTCCAGACTCTGGGGACTTGGATGGTAAAGAAGAATGCACATAAATGTACACCCTTAAATTCATCAGAAATTTTTAAATATTAGCAACATGTTTACTGTGAGCAAATATTTACCATTATCATTATGTTCACTGCTTAATCATGCATTACCATGTAATCATGTGAGAAAAAGCATTACTGTAGTAGATAAAGCCTTATATAACTTTCCTATATACCTTCTGTCTCTAGAGAAAACAATGTAATAAAGCCTTTTAAATGCTTTGGATCTAACTTATCACAGTATCTCCATTTTGATATTGTTAGTTAACACTTAAACCAGAGGCAGATAGTTTTGTTCCTCTTTATTTAATTTGGAAATACCTAATTCCTTCTCCCTCCTTCCCCGCCATCTTGCAGTCCAGTCTTATACGCTTTTAAAAACCACATGGTATTAGGTTCTGAGATGGGAAGGCCAAGAAGGAGTTAATATCTTCTTTAAAATATACAGGAATGTAGGAGTACTTTGCAACACATGATACAATGTTATTTTCAATATCACAAATGTAGAAATAGATCACATGCATCTACTCTCAAAAGCTTGAAGATTTGTATCTATCCAATTCAAAGAGGTAGTGTGGAAACTGGAAACCTGACAGCTTTGCTGGGTTTACAGAAGGAAAAAATGCAAGTCTATCAAATTGGCAAAGATGGTATTTCTTAGCATATACTTAGCCAGAGATAACTTGTACATGTGGGACTGAATCTGCTAGTCCACCAGGGTCACTTGTAATGTCAAGTGAACACAGAGGGGGTAGGATTGTTCCTAGACAATACCTCTTGCAGAGGAAGTCTCTGCTAGAGCAGATTGTCAGAGGTGCCTCAGCTACCTCATGTATCAGGAAAAGTATTTGGACAGGGCTAGGTTCAGTGAACAATCTCCTCCAACCCTGGGTTCAAATATAGTGCTGTTATGTCCCAGTGCCAAGAAGGGTAATGTCAGAATTTTAAAACACATACCGGAGTGCTTATAAGCTCCTTCTCATTGAAGATTAAATGTAGCTCTGCATTTGGTGACAGCTTTTCAACCTCCAACCACAACCGCACTTCTCCTTTCTCAAGAACATCAATGTTCCACCCAGAAATCAGCTTAATCACTAGGAAACAAAGGGAGTGTGGTGGGTCAAGGGGATTTAGGATGAAATTCTAATTCAGTTGAAATCAATGGGAGTTGTGCCATTGAACTCAGTTAGGTTAGGATTTCCACATTATTGTAGATTACAGAGTGGTCAAAAACATTAAACACTATTACTTCTACTTACACGGGTTTTTGATTTCATGGCTACGTTTCAGCAGGTTGTCCAGTTCTGAAATGCAAAAAGCAGCACGTGGTTTAGATTAATCCAGCAAAATTGACCACAAACCTCCTTTTCAGTTTATGTTTGTATTAGTTCCTTACCCATTCTGGTCAAGTCAAAAGTCAGTTTGAACCTAAAAATCCACTGGGCTAGTGTGGTGAAGGAATTCCAGTTTCTCTAGCCAAAGGCACATAAGGACTAGCATCCTGCCTGACCATAAGTGTCTTCTCAGTTTGCTTAATGGCTTTCAGTATGAGTCTGAAACAAGGCTTCAACATACACCTTTGCAGTTGTAGCAAGGCATGTTACCCCCCGGGCACTACATCTGAGCATCCAGATCAAGTAGAACCCAATAAATATGAAACATCATAGTTTAAAGGATTAATTGAAGCTGGGAAAACAAATCCTAGTTTGATAGAAATATGAGGTTGCTATCTATATTGCAGCACCAATTCATGGAAAGGTTTTAAGAAATACTAAATTACCATGGCATCACATTCATATACTGTCAGAAAGCATGAGAAAATTTTCTTTCCATTCCACTTTAGTGCAATCTTCATTTTTTCCCCCCTAATCCTATAAAGACAGTTGCATCTGGTCATTCAAAGAATAGGAAATGATCTTTCTAATGCTACTCCATTCTACCAGTTCATCTCCTCTTGTTTTAGAAGGAGCTTTTGTCTGACCATTCAGAATGAGATGATTTTGGCATACTGGAAAATTTCTGAAATTGTTATTTTTTACCTTCTTGTGTTAAAGTATGGCTGGCAGAGATATCATCATCCACATCTGTTACCTCCACTGAATATGTCCCCAGATCCTTTTCTGATGGATCCTTCAGTATGAGCTTAGATCTGAGGGAAGAAAAAGAAAAACACATTACAGTTAGTTCTAGACTGAAGCTAGAAGGATAGAGTTTGTAAAACTAGAAGGCAAGCAGAACACTTTACATGTAATGCTGGGATAGCGGAGCCGAATGTTTGAAAGCATTAGCAATAGACTAGCATTGATGGATTGATGCTGATGGCTTGCTTGAACTCCATAAACCACGCTACAGTTGGAAGTCAAGACAATGGTCCAGACTTGCTTAAGAAATAGGAGCAATGGCCAAATTAATTTCTGGTGTAATTTCCACAGTGTTGTTTGATGGAGAACAGGGACTGGAAATTTTCATAAGACTGGGAGTTTGGGTTCATTTCAGATTAACTGCACAACTATTCAAAATGTATATCTGCATTTTATCCAAGGTTTGAAGGGACAAAAAGGGTTTTACATTTTTTAAGCTGGTTCTTTCATCCACCTCTGCTGGAAGGGTTGAACATCTGTATTGCAGGGTGAAAACAGTGTTTTCCAAAGCCTCTCTGGGAAGCCTTTTGCTCTGAAGCTTTTTTCCCCAGATTAGTGGGTTATGTGTCTCCTGGTCCACATTTCAAAACTTGTTTTCCCAAAGTGTGTCGCATTGCCCACTCACTTGTTGTCTTGATCTTCAGTTCTAACTCGGTCAGGATCTGGAGGTCCCTCATAATCCTTTGACCAAATAAACTCAGAGGAGTCACACATCTCAGGAGTTTCAAAGGCCATGTAAATGAATCCTTCTTCATCCACTCCAAGTTCAATCTCATTTATGCCTGCAGAAGAGAAAATCTGTCTTTCACCCAAGCAAAGCACAACACAACTTCTATGCTGACAACTTAATTTTTCTCTTTGTCTCAGGGACAAAGCAACAGAGACTGGATCTTTATGCAGACATACATGTATTTTCCAGATGAGTCAATTTCTGAATTCTTGCAACCGGATTTGGCTCTGTATCTTTTAATCTTGTGGCTGTATTTGTCAGTGTATTTTGTTAAGAACATGGAATTAAACATGCAATAAGCAAATCCTTAATAATATTTCTAAGAAGCCTGTCTTTGGAATATCCTTTAAAAATCAAAGTGGGTATGCCTGAGGTATAAATCAAACCTTTCTTTTGTGTATCATTGGGCTGTTATGATAAATATTTTTTCCCCAAAGAAAATTAGACAAATTAATCTTTGCTGTAACTCTAGTGAAAAAAAATCAGGCTGGTTTATGCTAGTGCTAAATTATAGTCCCATTTTGTCTTGCTAAATTAGATGTCTATAAAGACTGTGCAACAAAAGCACCTTATTTCTTCTGCACATAGTATATTTATGATGAATGATAACATGTACTAACTGAAAGCCTGTTTGTAATTAGCTTCCATCTGCAGTGTGCATGAAGCTGCCACTCTCAGATACATTACAGACTTCTGTGAATGGCAAAAAATGAAGGATGATGCAGTGGGTGAGAAATTGGCTAGAGAACTATGTTAAAGTCCCTAGCCTCTCCATGGCTCAGTTCCCCATCTCCCCAAGAGGCGAAGCAGCCCTTCCCTACCTCACTGGGGTGCTGTGAGGATAAATATTCCAATGAATATAAGGCACTTGGAGATGGTAATAAGAACCCTGTAAGTGTCTTAGATAAACAGCCAACATTTCCCTTCAAGCTACTGCCTGTGCAATCTACCTAGTGTTTTTTTTTTATTGAACAGAACTCAACAGACACATCATATAGTCACCCTTAGTTACATACCTGGTTTGGTTTTAACCATCACAGTATCTGAAGGAACTGAAGGAGGACCAACCCCTGCTTTGTTCAGTGCTCGTACTTGGAAAATGTAGCATTTCCCAGTCTCCAAGTCAGAAACCTGTGAAAACAAGGGTAATAAATAAGGAGAGCATTAAATGATAAAGAAGGTTGGAGACTTTGTGTATATACAAACCCTCATGTGGGTGCTGGATACTGGCTGCTTATTTATTTGCTTCCATTCTTCTGACCCTTCTTCACACACTTCTACGCGATAGCCGGTGATCGGACCTGCTCCAGTATACAATGGTGCTTCCCAGTGTAGCATCAGGGATGTGTCTCGCACTTCAGTGCACCTCACATCATAGGGGGGGCCTGTTTCAAGGACGGTAAGATTGTCAAACAATAGCATTAAAAAATAAATGGCACAGTAATGTGCCCGAGAGCCCAAGGTGGGTAGGTTGATGGCAACATATGAATACAGGCCTCAGAAGAGGTCCTATTAGCAGAAACTGCTTAGCAGGTATTCTATAACAACAACCACATTTACCTATTTCATAACCCCTGTACTGATACATTATACAGAGAGCCTAGCACAATCTGTCAAGATTCCCCATGGTCTGAAAATAGGATCCGAGAGCACTGGGCTTCTAGCTGGTTACAAGAAGTATGGCAGGGATCTTATATGAATTACTTTTACTGAAGTAGTGCCTAGGAGTTGCAGTCAGGAACCAGAACCCCACTGCACTGCATGCTGTGTGAGCACACCCCAAATAGCTTCTCTCCAAGCTGTGAAGATGGGATTCCAAAGCATGAAGGCTGCCAACATTTCCGACTTGGTAGCATGTTTTTGAGGAGGGGCTCTGGAACATTTTCCTGGTTGCTTACACGTGTTAATCTTACCTGGCTGTGGCATGGTCCATTCCTCACATTTGAATAAGTCACTAGGTTGAGACATTTTCCCAACTCCAGCCATATTCATTGCACAAGCACGGAACTCATAGGAGTGTCCTTTTTCGAGGTTGGTCACCTTGGGATCAGAAGCCAAGGGAGAATGTTAGTAGAGCCTTGTATAGCAAAATGTGTTTGTAATTTGAACCTTAAGGCCATATTTTTATGATGGTACACAAGGATCTTATGAACAATCCCCAAGTCACCCTCCCACCCATTAACAAAGAGATTTTGTAGATAACTCAATTCATCAAATAGATTCATCCCGCTTAAGCATCGTATTAGGAAAGAAAAGAGAGATTGTCAAATGGTAGTATTGCCCCTTGGGCCTGAGCACTTAGCCAAAATTTGAGATCTCACAGGGTTGTTTCTGCTCTGTGATATGAATCAGGCACATTCTTGGTGGAATCTTGTTTTCTTATGAAAAAAGCAAATGGGCTTGTATCCTTGAGAAAAGAGAAGCAGGAAGTTTCCTTGCTCAGGAGTCCTTCAAGTCAGCCACTCTGGCGAGTGCTGTGCCCAAGAAGTCATGTCTTCCCGTTTTTAGTAAAGGTCTCACTCAAAGCCCCTGCTCCTGGATTTCTGCTCCAAAATACACAGCCTGCAATTAGTATCCCAGTTTCTCTGTATGCAGACAGGGAATTGCTAACTCCACACAGCTTATCTTTCACCTGTCTTGTGGCCTAGTGCTTTGGGCTCCATAGCTCCCAGCTCTTTACTGCCTAAAGTGGTTTTATTGAACTTAATGAACTTTCTCTTAATTCCAAAATAGATCCCACAGTCATCTTGTAAAATACTTCAGAAAGGATACATGTGATGCTGAGTTATGATGAATTAGGATAACAAGAATATTGTGTTATTCAGAACTCTTCAAATAGCCCCAGAATGTGCTGTGGGCAGACCTGAACAGAGCTTCATTGCGAGATCTAACACAGAAACCATCAGACTTTCTGGGGCCCTCAAATCTGTGGGATGAGGAAGTATTTTTGGAGGAGGGAAAGAGGGAAAGGGAAAGGTCTGGAATACAGAAGTAGTAGTGCCTCTGTTTACAGACACAGCTTCGCAATACCGTTCTCAGAAACACAGCATGGAATATGAAACTGATACCTTAAAGGTTCGTTGGGGAATAGGCTTAATATTGATTTCATGCCAGTCTTCCTCATAGTCATCATGCTGATCCAGGAAGTAGCCCAGAATCTTTCCTCCCCCTTTGCGCTTTGGGGGTTTCCACCCAATGACCATATCATTCTTCCCGCAGCTCAATAGGGCAAAGTCACGTGGTTCTGATGGACATGCTATGTGATAATGGTGAGAAAGAGAAAGAAAAGAAAATATAAAATGTAGTAGAAGCTTGCAATCCAGTTGGAGACCAAGAAAATAGTTGGGGAAGTTGAGTTACTTGGAATGACTTATCAGCACCAGGCATGTTCATATCAAGCTCGATTTTCATTTATACTACAGCCCCTTTACATCACTTGAGCAGTGTAAAGGGATATTAAAGGCCTGATTTCCATCCAGATTGTTTGAGAGGAGGGTTTTGGAGACTTTTGATCCTTTTGTGCCTTGTTCTGTAATTTTAGTTGTTGATGGGCAGACACAAAGGAGACAGGAGTGAAGACAGTGATGTGATACATTGGAGAATGATGAAGGGGAGCTATGTGACTGGAGCAAGGGTTCCAGATAAACTGGGTGTGTAATTATACATGCGGCCTGGACTAGAGTAGTGCAAGAAACTGACCCAGATTCTAGTGCAAAATGACTGCAGTGAAGGTGTAACACTACAACAGAAGTGTAACTCTCTACAATTACTTCATACACATATAAAGAATGCAAGTCGGTGGAGAATCAGGCCCGCTCTACTTTAGTGAGGTGCTGGATGTAGCTATTTGTAAATGGTTTGACATACCTGTGTGTAAAAGACATTTATGAAGGAGCTCTATTTCTATGTGGGGGCATGTGTGTATAGTACACTACTTACCAATAGCTGCCCTGACAATAATGGGATCAGATTTTGGTGAGCTTTCACTCAGCCCTGCTTCACTGACAGTTTTCACACAAAACTCATACTCTTTCCCTGTCTGGAGTCCAGGAACAGTGAACCTGTAAGAGACGATTAATTGGTTTGCTCTCATCTATTCAAAGCACAGGCAAAATGTATCCTTGAACAAACAGTGTATTAATTTCTTAAAGTAATATCTTATAATTTAAAATGCTGTTATTTACCATTACGGTTTAAACTCCACGGAATCATACAAATTACATAAATCACGGACTCCACTTTATACACTGCTTTATGCCGCCCTTTCAGCATCTGATGAAATGAACTTGAGTTCACAAAAGCTTGTACTCTCGATATATTTTATTTAGTTGGTTTATAAGGTGCAAATCTACCCTGCCTTCATATAAATGGTGCCATATCAATCAATTGGCAAATACAGGTTAGATTTTGAGAGGTGCTGAACTTGTCTTAAGCCTTGACAATTCCCAGTGAAATCACTGGGGGTTTCAGGCATTCAGCACTTCTCGAAAGTCAATACCTAGAAAAGATATTTTAGTGGGTCTTTCTATAGCAGAGCAACTGTAGAAAGAAAGGGTGTTTAGTGGCAGGGAGTTTAAGCTGAGTGGTCAGATTATTATTTGATCAGTATCCCATTATGTTGCTCTGCCAATGGAAAGGAGCCATAAATTACATTTTATACAAATTTTATGCAGATTAGTGTGCAGGTGGCTTAGAGTACATGAGAAGCAGGTGCGTGAGAGTCAGCCTGGCAGATTTCTGTGCTCTAAACTTCAACTGTCCCATAAGCACAGAAATCACAGCTGATGCACCACAGTTTCACAGTGGAGGACAACTGTACTCACTTGTCACATGTCACTGGTTTATTGTTGACAGTTTGCCATTCTTCTGTTCCAGTCTCTCGACAATATATGTAATAGCCGATGGCCTCCTCCTCCTTCACCTTATCCCAGTGCACAACAACAGACGTCTTGGTGTCTCTGAAGGCAAGGACCTGAGAGGGTGGTGGAAGGGGAGCTAAAAAGGAAAATGTGGAACAAAAAGGTGTTTATTTTATTTATGAATGCTAACTCGCTTCCACAGGTAAATTGAGATGTTTGATCCCCTTTTGGCCAGAACATCATTTCCCATATCAGAGTGTAAACAAGGGCATCGTTTCCCATATCAAAGTGTCATGAACACATCACTGCAAGATGACTGTGTTTGGATTCATCAGATCTCATTCTCTTTCCATTTCCACCAGTGTCCCGTACTACCATAGCCAACATCACCACAGCACTACCATTTCTACCCGTCAGTCCACTGGTTGCAACAGTTATGCTTGCTTTACAGCTGTCAAAACCAGAAAAGAAGCATGTGCAACTTGGGGACAAAAAACCATACATATCATTCTGCAAAATGGAAGTAGCATGTAACAGCATGGACAACATCTGGACAACTCTGAAATGTAAGAAGGAAAAAGACGAATGCAAAGGCCTCATGGCTGAACTTTTCCCCAACTTATGAGAAACAAGGGTTTGAGTCCACGTATCCTTATATTCTAGATGTCTCAAGCCAACAAGGAAAATAAAACACTCATGTTCACAAAGACTGAAAATTTATTTCCCCAGCAAAACACCCCATTTCCTCTTGCTGTTACTTTTAGAGCCCTAATAACAGATTGCTTCACCCACCACGGTAGAAGAAAGCTGTTTCATTCCTTTGGGCACTATTATATGCACCATCTGTCTTATAGAATGCACAATATATGAAGCCCTTGAATGAGATCCAGAAGTGTGCTTGGAGGAGAATATTGGGGTTTCAACTATTTCATTTTTTTACTATTTTTAATTCCAGCCTTATTGCTTGGTTAGATTTACATTGTGTGGTGACCAGCTGCAAAGTAATGAAACATGGATTTAAGGCTTTGAGAGACTTCCTGAAGTCAAAGCGAGCTCTGTACAGTGGCCTAACATAAAGGGCCAAGGAACAGGAAAAGCAGCTTGTGTTAAAGTTACCGCCTTTTCCATATTGTTTGTATAACTCATTATTTTGATGATTACCTAATTTTGTTCCAGGAGATATGGGCTCACTGGGCAGGGACGGCTCACTCACACCATATATGTTAAAAGACCTCACACGGAAACAGTAGGATTTTCCTTTAACAAGATCAAAGACTGCAAATCTTGGGGATGCCACGGGGATATCCAGATTAACCATTTGCCAGCAGTTGCTCCCTGCGATTGACTGGAAGGGAAAAGATGTGATTTAAAATCCAGAGAAATCAGAAACTTCTCAAGCAGTAACACTGTTACCCTTTAGGGCAAGGCAATACTGGGGCAGAGGTGGATTCTGAAGTTTTGTCGCTGTGTAGTTCCTCTCACCCTCTTCATACTTGATGGGCTGGAAGGGTTACACCATTCACAGCGCTGTTACAAACTCCTTGATATAGCTCTGCAGTGGCATGAAGAAGAAAAACTCCTCATCTCCCCTGTTTGGATTCATTATCAGACCCAACTTTGTGGGCCAGGCACCAGATCTGGATTTGAGTACTTGTAACTGTGGATCTAGGGAAACATTAGCCAGGGCAGCTAGGAAACTGCTGTCCTTTGGCTATCACCGCGCTGTGGATGTATTGGCAACAGCTGTGAAAGCTTCCCCACACACTGCCCTCTCACGGTGTCCCGTTCTGGATCTGCACTGACACCATTTAGGGAGACAAAAATAATTCACCTTCTGCCAAGATTATTATCAAAGGAACCAATTGTGCTGGTGGCTTTTTGATAAGGAGGACCCTCTCAAGGAATTGAGACTTACCAAGTCATTTTACACAGACCGTCATCAGCTGTTGTGTGTTACTGCTGACCTGTCTGACAGGTCTCGTAGTGGTGACGTGCTATAACCCATGGCCAGTCTCAGAAGCAACAATTCTTGCCCTTTCATTGTTTTTTTCCTTACCTTTTCCACATAGTAACTCAGTGGCTCCCTGCCTCTAGGATCGGGTTCATCCCAAGCGAGGGCCACATAATCTTCTCTGATCTCACTTGCGTGGACATTGGTGGGTGGCAGGGGGATTTTAATCTTTCCTATGGGAAGTCAGAATTTCATACTGACTCAATTATAACATAACATGAAAACTGTCTTTTTTAAACAGGTACATTTATGCCTTTCTGGTATTGAGTAAGACTCTTCAGCATGAAGAAGTCTTTGACCTTTTGGGAACATAATGGTAAACTACCCAAACTATTTGTTTATTTGCTAAATTTTGAGTGACCTCATGTCATTCCCACCAAATGAGGGGGAATTTATGAAAGTGGGTTTGACACACATGAAAATTTACCCCATATGTTTCTTTTATTTTTAAACAAACTTTATACTGCTTCCTAGCCTGCTACTGTGAGCTTGATAGTCATAAGTTTAACAGTATCAAATGGCTTCATTATAAACCAGCCTAGTATTCTGGATTGTTTCTGTGTTTATGCAGTGTAAGAAAATATTTTCTTGTACATATTTTCTCCCTAACCTCTTTGGCATTGCTGTATTCTGAAAAGTGCTTCTTTATGAAAATCAGATTAAATGTAAATTTAAAATTACCTTCCAGTTCATCTTTGGAAATTTCTATCTTCTTTCCATCATCATAAAGGATGGCTAGTGATTAAAAAAGTCAATATTATTCACCAAGGATAAGCCATGGGTTTAGAAGAAAGGCAAAGACAAAATTGATGTAATTTCCTTATGTGCTTTCAAATACCATAGTTGCAGTATTTTTACCTTCTCCCTTTCCAAATCAGACTATGTCAAAAAAGTGGAGCAAGCTGAAAAGTAATTAAAAATACATAAACCTCCTTGAAACTTAAACAAAGCCATCATTTGGGGTTAGATTTGGGTTTTGGACTAAGGTTAATTATTGACCACTCTTGCTTTTGTCTTCCCAATTCAAGTATAGCCAGGTAGGCAGAGATCACGTGTTTTGGCGTAAGGGAATGGCATGTGAAACAACAAGAGACATCCTCAGCTAGAGCAACTGCCAGTTTCTTGACTTCAATGGATCTATGACACTTTGCAGTAGCTGAGGATCTATGATACTCTGTCATGCAGTCTTGCTTTGTTCAGTGCTTAGAAAATAGCAAATACAGTATAAGTCAGTCTGCCTCTGGCTGTTTTAGTGTAGGCCAGTGGATTCATCTAGTAATTCTGCTAGAGCTTAAATATATATGTAGCATAGCATCGTGCCGTAGGAGCCAGATGCAGTGAAAAGCAGCAGCAGGGGACCTTGGGTAAATTATGGTGAGTTACACCCTTGGACTCTCAGAATAAATATGTTTCTGATACATACTCATCACTCTTTTGTCCTCATTGGGGTCTTTCATTGTAACTGGGTCACTGGCCTTTGAAGGATGACTGATGCCTGCATGATTGACAGCCTTAACTCGGAACTGGTATGTCTTTCCTTCAGCCAGGCCCCCAATAGGACATCTGCAGGCTTTCACAGGCTTGTCATTGCATGGTACCCAATCATCTGTGCCTGCCTCACACCTGAAATGAAACAGACACCATGCATTTAATCCTTGGTGTTTCTCCAAGAAGCTGCAATTTTTCTAACATGCTTGCCGTACATACCTTTCAATATAGTATCCAAAGACTGGACTTCTTCCGCTGTTACTGGGTGCCACCCAGGAAAGGATCAGGCAGTCTTTATTCACATCATGGCACTGCACATTGAGCGGGGATCCAGGGGCACCAGCCATCGCTGCCACAGCATCTGAAGAAATACAGAACAGTGTTGCTTAAGTTCTTCTGCCTCCCCTGTGCAATGAGCCCTTCAGTCTCTCAAGTCTTTCTTTTTTACAGAGGCAGTTTGGTGAGTTTAGCATTTTGAGTTTGGTGTGATGCAGCCTGCAGGGCAAGAGACACACAATTTGAAGAGAGACACTTCAATTACCCAGACATCTTGTGGGAGGATCACTCAGCAAAATCCAAGCGGTCGCAAAGCTTCCTCTCGTGCATGGATGACCTCTACCTGACTCAAGAAGTCTACGGGCCAACGAGAGGCAAAGCACTGTCTGACCTAGTACTGGCTACTGGGGATGACCTAATCGGCGACCTAGTGATTGATGGGAAGATGGGTGACAGCGACCACGAGCTGATCACCTTCACCATCTGCCGTAAAGCTGGCAAGTCAGTCAGCAACACAGAAGTCCTTGACTTCAGAAAAGCTGACTTTGACAAGCTCAGGAGGCTTGTCAGTGAGGACCTAAGGAACCACGACCCTAGGGAGAGGGGAGTTCAAGAAGAGTGCTTGGTCCTCAAGGGAGCGATCTTCAATGCACAAGTTAATTCGATTCCATCCTGGAGGAAAGGCAAGGGGGCACAGCAACCCCCCTGGCTCTTCAGGGAGCTAGCAGATCTCCTGAGGCTAAAAAGAAAGGCCTACAAAGGATGGAGGATGGGATTCATCTCCAAGGAGGATTACTCTGTACTGGTCCGGTCCTGCAGGGAGCAAACCAGGAAAGCCAAGGCTGCAACTGAACTCCAACTAGCTTCAAGCATCAAGAACAATAAAAAGTCTTTTTTCAGATATCTGGGGAGCCAGAGGAAAAGCAAGGGCAACATTGGACCCCTGCTGAACCAGCTGGGACAACTGACGCCCAGGAAAAAGCCAACCTATTAAATGGGTACTTTGCATTGGGCTTTCATCAGTGCAATGGGACACCCATGCCCACCATGAGACAAGGCGGTCCGGGTGAGGGAGATCCCCTGCCCTCCATCAATGCTGACCTCATGAAGGAACACCTTGAGAAGCTGGATACCTTCAAGTCATCCGGCCCTGACAATCTGCACCCCAGGGTACTCAAGGAGCTGGCGAGCATCATAGCCCAGCCCCTGGCATGGGTCTTTGAAAACTCCTGGTGCTCTGGTGTAGTGCCCAAAGACTGGAAGAAGGCCAGTGTGGTGCTGATCTTCAAGAAAAGGAGGAAAGTGGATCCAGCTAACTATAGGCCCATCAGCCCGACTTCTATCCTGGGGAAGATCTTAAAAAAGTTTATTAAAGAGGCCATCCTTGATGGACTGGCCAACGCCAACATCCTGAGGGATAGCCAGCATGGGTTTGTTGTGGGTAGGTTTTGCTCGACCAATCTCATTTCCTTCTATGACCAGGTGATCTACCACCTGGACAAGGGAAAAGAGATTGATGTCATATACCTTGACTTCAAAAAAGCCTTTGATCTGGTATCCCACAATCACCTCTTGGCGAAACTGGCCAATTGTGGCTTTGGGTCCACTACGATCTGCTGGCTGGGAAATTGGCTCCATGGTCAGACCCAGAGGGTAGTAATAGATGGCAATCACTCATCATGGTGCCCTGTGACCAGTGGGGTCCCCCAAGGCTCTGTCTTTGGACCCATATTGTTCAACGTCTTCATCAATGATGTGGACATTGGAGTCAGGAGCAGACTGGCCAAGTTTGCCGACGACACCTAACTTTGGGGCAAAGCATTCACACCAGAAGACAGGCGGGTGATCCAGGCTGACCTGGACAGGCTCAGCAAATGGGTGGACGAGAACCTGATGGTGTTTAACACCAAAAAATGCAAGGTTCTCCACCTTGGGAGGAAAAACCTGCAGCATCCTTATAGGCTCGGCAGTGCTACGCTGGCTACCACTATGGACAAAAAGGACTTGGGGGTCATGACTGACCACAAGATGAACATGAGCCTGCAATGCGATGCTGCAGCTAGTAAAGTGACCAAAACGCTGGCTTGCATCCATAGATGCTTCTCGAGCAAATCCCGGGACATCATTCTCCCCTTGTACTCGGCCTTGCTGAGGCCGCAGCTGGAGTACTGCGTCCAGTTTTGGGCTCCGCAATTCAAAAAGGATGTGGAGAAGCTTGAGAGAGTCCAGAGGAGAGCCACGCGCATGATCAGAGGTCAGGAGAACAGACCTTACGATGACAGGCTGAGAGCCATGGGGCTCTTTAGCCTGGAAAAGCGCAGGCTCAGGGGTGACCTGATGGCCACCTAGAAGTTTCTCAGGGGTGACCACCAGGATCTGGGGGAACGTCTGTTCACCAGAGCGCCCCAAGGGATGATGAGGTTGAACAGTCATAAACTCCTGCAAGACCATTTCAGGCTGGTCATAAGGAAGAATTTCTTTCCTGTCCGAGCCCCCGAGGTCTGGAACAGCCTGCCAGCGGAGGTGGTTCAAGCACCTACATTGAACACCTTCAAGAGTAAATTGGATGATTATCTTGCTGGGATCCTATGACCCCAGCTGACTTCCTGCCCTTCGGGCGGGGGCTGGACTCGATGATCTCCCGAGGTCCCTTCCAGCCTGAATGTCTATGAAATCTATGAAAAACAAATTCTGTGAATCTTCAAGCACCTACGTCTCTTCGACTATCTGTCCCCTAGACACAGAGTCTCACTGGCTTGTGATGAGACTTAGCCTACCAGGTGCCTATTTACTACTGAACAGGGGGACACAGGTATTTTTGGGACATTTGGTGTGGAGAGTCACTTCATGGTGAATTTTTCACATCATTGACAAAAGGCTTTTGTTCTAAGTTGGATAAAAGCCCATACCTACCTCTGACAAATACATAAGCACTCTGTTCATTGTATCCATCCAGTGTAGGGACACGGATAGTGTAGAATCCCTCATCTTCTTTGTAAGCACACGGCACAGTCAGAGAAGCCTCACGATCCCAGCATTTTATTTGCTGACGTTTGGAATCCTTCACCAACTTGCCTAGAGTAAAATGAAAAGGAAGTTAGAGAAAACTTAACTGAATTGTGTCCTGCCCAGGAGGCACACTTATATTACTACTCCTACTCCTACTCCTACTACTATCATCATTATTATAGCAGCTAGAAGCTGTAACCACGGACTAGGGACCCATTGGGCTATGTGCTTTACGAACACAAAACAAAAAGATGGTTTCTGTCCTAAGAGATTGCAAACTAAGCATTAAATTGGAAATAACGGGTGGATGCAGAGATATACAGGAGCAAATTGAAACAGACAATATTAGGCAACATGGTAGACTGCTCATGTGCTCTGCCTCCTGTCTACCCATTGTCAAGTGTGTTTGTAGATATTATGACTAAGGAGAGTTTTAAGGAGCAATTGGAAAGAGAAAAACTGTGGTGGCTTTATGTATGTTTTAGAGGAGCTCCTCCCACATGTGAAGGAGAGCAGTAGAGAAAGCATGAAGGTGCTAACTTGAAAACCTAACAAGGGGGTGATGGAGGCTGGTGTCATGGGCTGGCTGGAGGCAGGGGCTGACTTCCTGAGAGTTCACTTCAACTTAGAACTGTCTGGAAATTCTTCCACTAAAATTTAATCAAAATTGATATGTTGCCACGAGCAGCTGTGCTTGAGGACTTACTTGCATTCAGTGCACGAGATCTTCAGTACCCTCTGATACTTGAGCTATAGAATGAATTCAGTTAGTGCTGATTAATTAGCAGCTGATTAATTAGCAGCCTCTAAGGGAGAGGTGACATATGCACTAAGCCAGTGCATATTCAACATATAAGAACACATTCCCAAAGGATGGGAGAGTTCAGATATAGATCCGGTTCTCTGGCACAGGCCTACCTCTAGTGTGGCTTGCTGCTTCTACAACTGAGTCTAGTGGAAGGCAGGTGCTGCCTCCCATAGGTGTGATCTTAGCAAAGATCAACGGCCTTGACTTTGCAGCTATGCGGCCTCTCTCCTACACTCATACAGGATGCTCTTTACTTCATTCCTCAGCATCATCTTTGCTTTTACAGGAATATAGTAGCAACACACTGTGTTTTTACCATAGAGAACCAAAAAACTTAAAAATGTCTTATACAAGGAAATTAATTAGGTTCCACATTCCTCCATGAGACAGGTCAGAATGATGATCCTCATGTAATGGATAGAGAAACAGAGGTAAAAGCTAAACGACGACGGGCAGAATTGGGAAGAAAATCTTAGAATCCTGATTGCCAGTTCACCTTTGCAAGCATTAAACTGCAGCGTACAGGCTCAAGGAGGTATAAAAACAAGACTTGCTGATATGTAGGAATACACACCATCTCTGAACCAGCTGATGTCCCGTTGGTGCCCAAGTAAATCAGAAGAAAAGTAGCAGGAGAGGGTGAAAGGTTCCTTCTCTCTTGAGAACAAGGGTTTCAGTGCAAAGGCAAAATCTGCCTCTTTCCCAATGAGTGATCCTGTGAACCAAGAGTGAAAACATGGAGTCATAATAGAGACCAGCAGTTTAGCATTGTTACCCACTAGCTACAGCACTGAGTATGGGTGGTGCTTTTTGTACAGAATCAGGCAAGTGGAAGGAGGCACACCTTGTCTGAAGGTACCAGCAGGCCCCAGCAAGAAACGAACAGTGAGGAATCATTTACTCACTTTTATATATTTCTGAATCAAATCCTGACTTCTTCTCATAATATTCTGTAAAATAAGAATACACACACTTAACAGATTTGGTTTAATTGCTTATTGTCCTCTAAATAATATAAAATTGGATTCAAAATGGTGTTTCATTTCTTCAAAACAGGAAAAATGTTAAATGTTAACCTTGAAAATACCTGTGGGGTAAAACACTGGCCTACTCACCTGCTCATGACTCTCCCAAGTAATAAGAGTTTGTCTGTAAGAAACTGATTAATTCAACTGCTATAACTCCTCACATGGACACTGTAATTTGTAATGACTGGGCTCTCTTTTCAGTTTAGCTTGTAGTGACAAAAAGTAATTTGACAAAAGTCCCTAGTTTAGTTATATCATTATAGTAATGCCCTTACGTTTCCTTATGTAGAAAAGCTCTAAGCCAGCAGCTCCCAAACTCCAACAGATATCGCACCACCAATTTAAAATGATACAACTGTAAGTATCACCAGCAAGTTTTTCAATTCAACTTCAAGTATAATATAACTTTTGTCATATAAAATAATTATAATAAATCTGTTAATTCGCACCGCCGACAGGTTGTCTGAGTACCACTGGTGGTACCCATATCACAGACTGGGAATCGCTGCTCTAAGTCCTTTCCAAGAATATTTTACAAACTTAAAAAAAAAAGATATATATCACTTCACCCATGACTGAAATGCTGCCACTCTGGGACAGAGCAGGACAGCTCCTCAACACCACACAGAAACACTATACAGCAGAGAGCAGAGCGTATATATTAGTGGAGGTGGAATATGGCTAGGACAGTAAGGTTAAAACTCTCCTATTGTAGAAAGTGATATAGGACCTGAGTGACTACCAGTGGCTTGGATCTCAGGTTAGTGACTCATCTGAAGGGCATCATATCTAGTAGCACAGACCATTTTCAGACATGGACCCACTGTTGACTCAGAGAGAAGAGCATCACCTAAGGTATCACCGGCAACACTTAGTGCAACCCTATATGTTCCTCAAGGATCCTGCACACAAACAATGATCCAGTCAAACTTTACTTAGCTTGGGAGTGCTGCTGGGATTACAGCGCAAGATCAGGTGTCTTTGAGCTGGAATCTAAAAATAAATACAATCTCCAGTGAGGACATCCTGGTGCCTTCAGAGGCAATTTTCTGTGGCTGCAAGTGAAAGGATTGTGCTGAGAAAGCAGACTGGGCTCTGCACTGCTATGGAGAAATCCACCACTTAGAAGTGGCCTTCTATCTGTCCCTAGTCACAGATGAGCAAATGGACTCTTAATACAGCCTGCTCGATACTTGGCAAAGCATTACTTTGGGGACCCACTTGACAGGTCAATTGTCAGGTAAAAAGGAAGACCTAACAGAAACAGAGCCACATGAAAGTGAAAGTTTGGGGAGATGGCTGAAGCACAGAGTGATAGAGAATGTAAAAAGGAACTGCCAGCCTGATCCAGGATAAAGGGGACCCCCAAACAGCATTTGTAGAGAGAATGAATGGCCTGCTAAACAGAACCAGTTGGCCTGGGGACCTTCCAGGACGGCAAGGGCACTCCAGACAATGTGGGGCCAGGAGAATGGATGCCATTGGCTTGTTCAGTGGGACCGGGAATGTTTCCAGTGTGTGCAGGATTTAAGGCTTTGGCATAGTCTCTATTTTCGGACTGTTAAACACAAATAGCACAGGGCAGGGTCATATTACTGGAATGGCATCAGTAACGGTCAAGGGGGAAAGAGTAGCACGGGCCTGTGAACAGCCAACATAAGCAGCAACGTTAGAGTGGTATTTGATGTGCTGATATACAGCGCAGCCAGCAAAGACTCCCTGAAGGACAGTTTAATCAGGTACTACGAGGCATTTGGGCAGCATTCTCATCTAAGATTTTCTATTAACATGCCTTACTCTGGTCTCATGCCATCTCTGTTTCCACAAGGAGAATTTGGAAGAGAGGGATTCTGCTGGGGAAGCTGGGTGACCTCATGTTATTTAGACAAAACTTTTGCCTTTGGAAGCAGTAGGAAGCAGATTTTCCAGTGCTATTTGTTTCCAACATATCACCTCTCAGCAACAAGTCAACATCTTTCTCCTGATGGGATTTATAACTAGTTTGGGGCACTAAATGTAGCCAGCCGTACTATGCCAGCCACTTACTGAGGGCTCTAATATCCGTGGTCTTTTCCCAAGATGGTCTTATAGTTTTAAGCTCCGGATTGTTAGACATAAAAAGCCTGGCTCTCAAAGGTGTAGAGACACTGAACTTCAATAGGATCTGCAGTGGTTCAGACCTTCTGAAAATCAAACCAATACAGTAGGTAGGTCCTCATCCTGCCCTTGGGGATTCCTTTACTGAAAGTTTTACTGTCCTGGATGCCCAGTTTATGCTTCACTGCTTTCTCAGTTGCCCCTAAATACAAACAACAAAGACATTTTGCTCATTTGACTCCAGGGGCTATATCCTATTTCACTTTATGCACCTAAGTGGCATGTAAGTAGTTGCGTAACTGCAATTTTTGGTGATTCCAGTGTGCCCTGCATGCAAACATGGCAGCAGCAGCCACAGATCTTTCTGCCTTTTAGCTCAATAGCTGGGGGAGTGACACAGTTGTTCATCTTTCAACCAGAGAGATTCTGAACCTGTACCTCTTGCTTCCTAGGAAGACTAGACATGCCCAGGGCCACAATCAGGGCTGGACACAGCCTGGGCAAACTGGGAGGCTGCCCAGGGCTTGGACAGAAAGGGGGCCTGAAAGTGGTAATTTTTAATTATTATTATCATTATCTCTGGTGAAGGGGAAGCCCGATACTAAAAGTTTGCCCAGGGCCACCAGAAATCTAGGTACAGTGCTGGCCACAATGGGAGAAGAGGTCTGGCACCCAGGGCCCCCTCTCTTCCAGGGTAGCAGCTACCTCAGTGAGTCCTGCAGCCCTTGGCTTGTTCTGTGCATCCTGGCCCTATATAATAACTGGCCCTGGTAATAACTGCCTCTCTTCACTGCCAACTAGAGCTGCATGGACTTGTGCATGCGTTGCTGAATTGTAAACTGTATGTTAAGTGCCAAAAACTGTAGCTATGCAGCTGTGTATGTGCCAATTAGTTGCATAAAGTAAAACAGTATTTAGCCCTTGGTGTTCCCACTGATGATTGTTCTGGAGTTTATCTTTGGTTTATTTGAGCGGCAAAATGAGCAAGATTTTCTGGAAATGAATCTTACTGTTAGGCGTGTTTTTGATTGGCATCTCAGCCTGATTTGCTTACTGGAGGAGAGGATGAAAACAAGCATGTGCTCGATGTTAGCCATGTTGCTAAACAGTTTTGCTAAATAGTTTCAAAAGGTACTGTACTACAATAGTAAGTGTGGTATAAGAACCCACATAGAATAGAACAGTTACACAACACTGCCTTTTTATGTTCTTTCTCTGTTAAGGTAAGGATAATCCAGGCTGGCTGATCTGGGAAGCCTTGCAAACAAGGAGCTGCCATTGTTTTTATAAGCGTCTCTCTTGAAGTGTGTGTGCACGCGTGTGCATGTGCTTGGTTAAATGCTGAATTCTGACTCACCCAAGGCAATGTCTGACCAAAGGATTTTAAAGATATTATGAACAATACATGTCCATTACAATTCCCTGGTCAGTCTTCTTCAGGTTGTTCAGATTTGATCAATATACAGCGAAGAAAAAGAACAGTGACAGCATGGCCTGAGAAGCTGTTTAAGCATGAACACCAAATGAATGATGCATATTTCAGAAAAATCAGCTGTCTGCATCGTTAAGTTGGATTTCCATGTTATGATGCCAGAGGAGCCCATCTCTTCTATACCAATCAGACCTTTGAAGCAGCCATAATGGCATCTGCTACCATTTCAGTTATTCTTTTGCTCATGCCAGTGTCACTGTCAGTTGTCTATAGTTATGTAGGTAGATTCCAGACCAGGCTTTTGTAACAGGGGTGTTTTATATATAGATTACAAATGTCAAGGGCTAACCAACAATCGCAGGAGATGGCATTGCCTTTTCCCTGGCCTAAAGCTTCAAATAATTTTCCTTTGTAACCACAGTTAGTTTATTTCCTGCCTCTTCTCCATTTATCTTTCTTTAGCTTGGGCAGAATCTTGCGACATAATTGTCCTGCTTGGACTTAATAAAGAAGTCTATTCAAATTGTCACAACAGCTCCAGAGAGGAGAACTTTGAACTTGCTCATGAAGGGTTACTCTTTGGAGACAGCTGTGTGTATCCTCTGGTAATGCACTTTTTTTTCAGTCCAACCTTCAAAAAGACACTAGATCCTTTCTAAACTGCTGTACTTTCCAGTTAAAACAAATCTCTGGGTTATAAACAGCTGGATTTTGTCATAGTTTGGGCCAGTCCCTTCTGATTTCAGTTCATTTAAAATATTGGTTCCACCCTGCAATTACACTGTATTTAACTCTAACTCCTGACAGTATTAAGCATCAGGAGAAATATCTCTTTTTGTGGAGGTCTTTTGTTGTTGGATCACCAAACTGAACCCACTGGTTTACATGAAAATACATTAAACAAAATTTCATCCCCTTATCAAGGAGATTTCAATACCTGCTTTGAAAAAAAGTGGAAATAATAAATGTGAATAAATAAAATTAATCTGTATGTAGAAAAGGTGTCAAAAATACTGGCATTTTTCCTCTTTGTACACATAATGATTTAGACCAGCTAAACACTTTCTGGTGGTCTGAATATTTACTTTTGTAATGACAACTAAAATAAGAACGTGGCTAATTTTTAAGATGGAAAAATATATCAGTTGATGCTACTCAAATATTACAGTATTCATTTTGTGCAATTCTAGAGGCTTACTTTAATTAAATTGTGTTGAAATATCCACAAAGTTTTTTTTTAATAAAAAGGAAAGTAAATTTTCTACTTACTTCTGACAAGCACTGAAGCAAATGAATAGGCCTCACCATAAGGGTTTTTAACTTCAACACTGTATTCAGCAGAATCTTCCATAGAACATCTGAAATAAATGAATTTGTGTTTTCCTTTTGACCTTCAGTCTTTGGTTTTCAGCACAGAGGGTGAATTTAGATCAGTGTATATTAATATGGGCTGTTCTTTAATCTCACAAGTTAAAAAGGAAAATGAGTTTTTTACCAGTTTATTTTTGGCAATGGCAGTTATTGAGAATTAGACTTCTAACATAGTTTTCTCTTGATGCGCAAAGAATTGTGATCACTGGATGAAATTTGCCCCATGCAGAGACAGTGCAGGACCTCTGAATCACTGAAGCTCCACCGAGGACCCGGGCTTATACATATATTACTTATGTATCACACCGTCTTTTCATTCTATAAGGATTCTGAACTTACCCAGAGCTCTAAGCCTGCTTAAAATTTACCACGAATGCCCAAACTTTAAGGTATCCCTAGTGAAGTATAGAGAACTAAGGGGCATAATGAGAATCTGAGATAGATCATGAAGATTTTATACAAACCTTCAGCGACCCAGATTCAAACAAAGTAAAATAATTTTAACCCATGACTGAGCTATTTGAAGTATTGGGCCCTGTAGCAGGGTGGTACATCAGACTTTGGCTGCATCAACTTTCCCTTCCCAGAAAAAAACATTTTGTGTTGTATAGTTGACTCTTGTCAGAACAGGCCTTGAGGCTAATGAAGGGGGAGCTAAGCAAAGGGGGAGCTAAGCAAATGGTCCATACTTTACCTGCTGATGTAGAGCGTGAGTGTGCCAAACTTGTTCTGCATCCTGTATTTTCCTGCTGGAGCCAGTCGGAAATTAATAGGGATTCCATTTTTATACCTAATTGAACACAAGGATGACATATCGTTCAAGAGGGATTTGCCATTCTAGAGAAGAATAAGCTGGTAAATTTAAAACTTATTTTTAAAAGACAGGAGCAACACCTGGTTTAAAAGGGCAGTTTCTTCCACAGGGCACAGCTGAACAGGAGAGTAGACAGCCACCAGGAGCTCATTCTTAACTTCTTGATTCTGCGCCCCAGCCTAGTACAATCTGAAGCAGTCTGAGGGCTCCTCTAACTTGTGCTACGTGGTGCCCCAGGGTCCAGAAGCTACCTGAGGATTGCTAGCAGACACCACAGTCCAGCCATCTTCTCTGCCCGCTGCCTTCTACCCTGCTGATATCCTCAACTCCGGAAGTTGTGGGGAAGGAGTTATTGCAGCTAGGGTTTTTTTAAATCTCTGTGTTCCTTGGGGAGTAGCAAGTGGTTTCTCCTCTCTTTGTACTACTTGAATGGTAAAAAGGATCCAAACTGGGAAAGCAAATCTTCTGCCAAAGCCCCTAGCAAAACTACCTGAAACTCAGGTGTGTGAATACTACACCCATTTATATAAAAGGACGGTCAATTTAATCCCTTTATCTATCTGACTGAGGAACTAATTGTTTAATTTGTAACCTGCTATTACTGGTCTTTTTTGGTGTTTCTGTTCTTTCATTGTTAGCAGTAAGTTTTGCAGACCATCCCCAGAGATCTCCCTGGCATTTTCCATCCTGTGGATTTGTAACTAAGCAAAGTTGGTAAATAGAAGAGTTGCTTTATATTTCTCAAACTATAAAGACTGTAGCAGCTGAATAGATAAGCACATATGGTATCCTGATTGGTAGCCAAGCACCAGTGGTGTGTCCACAATGTTCCTGCACCTGTCTGGTTCATAAAAGACATGCAGGCTGGTTTAACTTGTTGGCCAATGACCAAGATGCAAGAGCATGGGCTAGATATAGGAAGTTAGTGTAGTGGCCACTCTCCAAGGCAAGTTTTTTATCAGGACAGAGGCTACACTGAACTGACAGCTGCTGGAGTGAATCAGAGAGGCTGGACCAGGGGTTCTCAACATGTTTAGACTTGAGGCACCCCACAGTAGACTCCAGGCACCCCTTGGAAAATGCCAGCTCTTTGTTTTCTCTTACTTTTTGAGTACTGAAGGATAATAAATAATTCTTCTGTTGCAAAGAACTCAGAAAGATCACAAGAGGCCACAATGTTTCTGACACTATGGATTTCTGTCAGAATACGTCACAAAACTATCATGATGAAAATAATCCTGCTGAAACAATTGGGCATGCTAAAAATAAAACATGTTGGAGATGGTCTAATTTACCATGATAAATCAAAATCTACCATGATAAAAAGACGTCAACACGTATTTTCAGATGCAACTAACCTAGCGAAATGGTGATTTTTGGCGCTGTTTTATGACGTGTATCTAAACAGTGCATAACATGTACAAGTGCCCTCTGGTTTTGTCTTGTGAATCGTGTTTGCACATTTAATGATACTAGCATTGAGCAGCACCCCATGGCACGCTTGAAAATATCTCAAGGCACCCCAGTGTGTTCCAAGGCACGCTGGGTGAGAATCACTAGGTTAGACATTGAAAAAACTTTATAATTAATAGGCTATAAGACTAAATTTAGATCCTGTTTCTACCTCTGCGTGGAGCCTGTAAAGGACCAGAGGAGTCAAGGTATGACAGCTCTGGAATCCGTCCCATCCTGCGCTTCTGGGCTTTGCCGGTCATCACGTGGGCCCAGGAGGGAATTCCCCACACTCTTGTTTCCTGCCAGTACCAAGGGGTTTTTTGCCTTCTATATGCACCGCGTGCTGGCTGCAGCCAAGGCTGGGGATTTTGCCTGAAGTGTGCGATGTTGTGGGGGTGTTTTCAGAAACGGACCCCCGTTCATTGGAAACTGGCACGAGGCTCAGGAATGCACATCACAGAGACTGACTGGCTGGTGACGACTCCTGTACACTGATTCCAACACACAGGGGTGGACTGGAAGCACGGACTTAGAAATTAAAGCGACGTCTTGAGTATTCTTAAACTCCCTTCCAATTTTTAGGTCTTTCTAACTAGACAGAGGTGCTGATCCCGCTATCTGCCTCTCAGAATGATGTGCCTGGTCCTCACGAGTCATTGTCCTCAGCTCACGTACCAGGTAACCTGTGGCGGGGGGGAAGCCAGGACTGTGCAAGTGAGCTTCACTTCCATTCTTTCCCAGACCCCATGAGCTCGGAGTGGGATCCAGAACATGGGTGGCCGGGCTGATCGCAGCTCAATGTATTCTTTCTCTAGGCGAGCTTTCTCCAGAGCCTACAGTAAGGAGCAAACACACAAGGGAAAGAGCAGATGGTTATGTTCCAGCTCCATGAGGTTTTCTGCAGAAGTGGCATTTAGAAAGCTGACAGCCTTCCGCTGCCTGTTACAAAGCCGCACGCTGCTCTGGTCCAGCAGCGGGCTGGTCTATGAAGTCAATTATTGTGGCCGCTAAACAAAGCTGAAAACCATCTTTGAACCTTTATGGAGGAGACTTGTCTCATTCACAAAGCAGACAGCCAAGGCATTGCCTTAATGAGGCCCCCAGATTTTGAAAAAATTTCTGCTTTCTGGATTTAGTGACTTCAAAAAATAAAGAGGCAGATTCTCAGCTGATGCTACCCCCAGTAGCTCCATTCAATGTAAATGGAGCTTCACTTTTCATGTATCAGCTGAGGATCTTGCTCTAAAACTCTGCCAGTTAATACAGTTGTGAAGAGATAACCCAAAGCTGGTTTATGGACAGCTACTCAGTCCTTTATGTAGGAATATGTGGTGTTCTATGGACTCCAACGACAAAGTACAAGCTTCATTTCTCACTCGGTTTTCCCATATATAGTGATTACTTTGCTGGAGTTTCAGACCTGGATGCATGCTATGGCTGTATCTATGTTGTTGAGTCCAGATATGGGTAACTTTCACAGCGTTTTTATTGCTGGGTATAGATCTACAATTTCATAAACAGTAAGAAAATGGCTAGAATTTCCCCCTTTTAGTATCATATGAATGCTGGATGAGACTCAAGGTCCATCTCATCTAGTGTGCTGTTTCTCATGCTTCCAGATGTACCAGGTGTTCAGGAGAAGATGTGATAACCCCACAAAAGCAGACATGGCATGATTTACCCCTACACAAGGTCTCATCCTGGTCTGTACTGGTTAGAGATTGGTTGGGCCTCTTGAATTTAATTGGGCTGAAGATTTCTCCCCAAATTTATTCTAGTAAATAGTTATAAGCCCACAGGTATTTCTGTTAGCCATAGAAAAGTCCCGTCCCTCTCTAAGTATCTGACCTTCCTGCGAAGGGCTTTGCGGTCAGCTCTCACACGCAGGAGTCTGCAGTTCCTAATGACAGTCTTTTCCAGCTTTTCCATTTCATTTCCAAATCGAACTCTCTTCTGTCCCCTTTTCTCCAGTTCCAGGATGGCAGTTTCTGTCCTCAGCTTGGCATCCCTGAGATGTCAAATACACATATTAAAACAGCCCAAGCCCTTGTGAAATTATTGAAATGTTTTATTTCATTGAGGTCAAAGCAAAATCTTTTGTTTCAACCTAATTTTTAATTAATGTAATATAGAATATGATATGATCAAAATGATTTTTTTCAACTCATGGAAGGGAATATTTTGGAACAGTAAAACAATTCAGAGATTTTTACTTTTCATCCCAATATGGCAAGAAATGAAATGTCAGAAGCTCAGAATTTCCTGGGAGATGCTTGTTCTGCTTTTCAAAGCTGAAGGTGGACAGGAATACTCTTTCATTGGATAGATTTGGTGGTGTATATAATAATGTAATCTTCAATATATTTTTCCTAGTGAATAGTCTTATCACCTGTGAAAGGTTATTATTATTTCTACAGCTGGGAAAACTGAGACACAGAGGGACTGTGTGCTACAAAAAGCAAATGAGCAGGAACTAGACACCAGCCATTTCTGTTTCTCAGTCCCAAGAGAAGTACACACAACTACTCCATCCTACGGCTTTCTGATGCATTGCCAGGATTTTGCCTATGGTGCTTCCTTTCCAGCTACTGCTTTGGAGAAGGCCACCCTTTCTTAATTTATTTCTGCTTGCCCAGATGGCAAGTGAATGGGGCGTGTCGAGAAACACTAACGTGCCCAGTGTTAAGAGGCAAACAATCATATTGTTGCTTTATTAATCTGGCTTTCCCAAATTTCTCTTTCTTTTCCCTGTCAGGCAAAATTCCATTTCCTGTCCGTTTTTGATTTGTTGCTCACAAGCAGGGAAATATTGCTTGTAAAGGGCATTCAGGCAATTTTTAGTTTCACAGGTTTCTGTGTGGGAGCTCAGGATGATACAATTTAAGCTTTTCTAATCCATCTGGCCTTTTTTACTACCAACACCGGCTCGCAGAAGGGCCACAAAAGAATGACTGTGAACCAGTGCCTCTTTTAGGCAAATGTAGAGTACATGTAACACAGTTGATATAGTAACTGTAGTGACATCAAATTCTTGACTTACTGTGATATTTCGGAGGTTAAGGCGAGGGCAGCTGCTATGGATAACTCTGAAAGGGTGAAGGTCTCTTCTTCCTCACTTCCACACGGTGCGCACACAGAAGAATTCAGACAAAGTTGAACACATTTATAAGCAAAGCACTCCACAACATGCTTAGTATATAAGTTATGAAAAGCCCTTTTGTAACTGAGCAGCTTAAGTCCCATTTTTGGGCATCTCTTCATCGCCTCCATTTTTACTAGGGGGCACCACTAGGAAACATGCCCTGCCCAGTCACTCCCATTCCACATCCACCAGCTGCCAGAGACCTGTAACACAACAGATCATGTTCGATGTCCATCCAGTGCTGCTGTCAAGGTGTTCTTACTGGTGTGTACCCACTACCCAGCTCTACCCTAGCAATTGCTAGCTACATCATATTTTCCCAACATTTGGTACATGTGGGGCAAAAGGGGGTAGGTGGAGTGTGTTTCCAAGGTGGTGCCCTCTAGTATTGGTAGAAATGATGTAGACATGCCCTTAGACAATTTTGGAAATCCTAGTTTCTTTAGAAGTCAATGGCATTTAGGCCCAAAGACACTGAAATTAAGTAGTTTTGGAAACCTTGTTTTCTCATTTAACCAAGAGATTATCAAACAGCATAATACAGAAAAATTTTCATCCCAGTTTCACTTTTTGAGGACATTTTGACTGATCACTGATTCCTTGAGTCACCTAGACCTGATATATTCACCACTTACTGAGAATGATTTATTTGCCTGGGCCTGACTGAGTTACTTGGAACTGCTGTAATTATTCAGAACCCATTGGCTTGCCTGAGGCTCGAGCAGAGCAAGCTCACTGACACACCTCATGTTGCGTAAGGTGAATCTAGTCACTTGTTCAGAACTCGTTGACTGGCCTGAACTTAACTGAGTAATCTGGATCTGGTTCACTTATTGAGAACCCATAATATTGTTTGGACCTGACAAAGCCATCTGGAATTGGGTGACTTACCTCTCACCTCACTGCTAATCACTCCCTTGAAGAATGCCTTACATTCAAAAGCTTGTCTCACTTTATCCCAACCATGCAGTTAGACCAATCAAAGATTTCACCCACAAAAATCCTTGCCCCTTGCATAATTCCTGTACCATCACAGCTACAACATCACCCTAGTGCTATTCATTCCTTGATTTACCTGGACTTGAACTTAGTCTTTCTTGTCCTAGAAGTCATTTCCAAGCTTCGCTGTCTCTCTTCCTTTTGCTCCTCCTCTCTCTGATGAAACAAAGTTCGAGTTTCCATGTTGAATGTTCACAGTAGAAGTTACCTACCAGAATAGATTCAAACACACAGTGACACTGACTTTCAAATGAAACATCTCAAATGGTTCAGCAAAATCTTTCATCTGAACATCCAATGAGCATCTCTTGACTTCAGTGGTCATCATATCAGGCTCTTGGCACATCATTTCCATGACTGTAATGTGCAGGTGTGGGAGCCATGCGCACAAACTGGACCTGGAGTCTGCGTGAAAAGAAAAACTAGAAACAAAGCAGTAAACATAGAGAATATCTTTGGGAATGGTAATGTTACTAAACTGACATCATATGTTTTGATGCAGAAATTGTTGGGTGAGATTCCTGGGCCTGTATTATGCAGGTCAGACTAGATGCTCATAGTGGTCCCTTCAGGCTTCAAAGTCTATGAAATAATGTAGTTTCCTGTAATCAGCTCTTGGTGGAAAATGAAAATGAAAGAGAAGAGGATCCTTCTGGGTAACTTGCAAACCTTTTGTTGAAACTGTAGAAAAATAACAGGCAGCTGGTTTCTAAGATCCTGATCTAATACTAAATAAAGCTGCAGGAGTCTTTCCACCGATTTCAGTGAATATTGGATCAGACCCCAAAGTAGCTTGTAGAAGAACACCATGGTCTTAATTAGTATGAAGGCTAGTTAAGGCGGAAATGGTACAGCAGAGGGCAAAGATAAGGTACAATGGGCTGGATAGATAACCTGAAACACTGGGGACAGTATTAGACTATAAACAGAGTTCTGCATTTCAATAGTGGAATTTACTATTTAAAACAGATCGATATGCAGTATTTCATTAAAAAAAATCCTAACTTTCCCATGTCATAGTTTTAATTATTCCTCTAGAATTGCAATCTGTTGGATGATAAGGAATACTCATTGGTAGTCTCAGATGAACAGACTGCTGAGGATCTAACAAGGCCATCTGCTTGGCTAATAACCATCCTTCATTATGTTTGGGTGGAGAAGGACTGATGCTGCTGTTGTGACCAGACCAGCAGGAAGAGATGGCAAGGGAAGGTGATTGATCACACCTGCTGTATCAGGAGGCATTTGAAAATGTGACCAGCAGGTGTGGGTAAGCGGGAATGATAGAAGAGTAAAGGAAGAGAGGAGACAAAAGCAAAGCTTGTCCATTTCTCCATCCCTAAATCTGTCCTGAATCAGCATCATTGTTTTCTGAGCTAATTTCCCTCTGCCTGTAGGCTGAGATGTACTGTGAGACCAGTTAGTGTAGTGCTCATGAACACACTAGCTATAGTGAACCGACAAGTTTGTATTGTCCATGTTTGGGAATCACCTTGGGCCCACAGCACTCAAAAGAAATCCTCTATTCAGCAAGCATTTCCAATGGCCTCTGCATACCGTACTCCAGACTTCTGCTGCCTCTCTGCAGATTTCTGGTCTCTAGAGTTAAGCCACTTTTTAAAGTTACAGTTCCCAGTATGTCACCATAACTATAAAGGTAATTCTTTATTTAGGCCATTGGGTACAGCCTGATTGCCAAGGTAGTTCTCCCCAGTGCTCGAAAGGTGGCTTGAGAAGCTTTCAGAGAATCTGGACTTGGTTAGAGATTTAAGCTTTTATTCAATAAACTGTTGAATTTTCACTCTGTGACCAAAGAAACATCCCTTCCTTATTCTTTTTCCAGAAGTGGAAATAGTAAACAATGTGGGTACTAGCCCCCATCCATTTCCTCCCTTTGCTGCCAGAAGAGCTAAGCTATCTCTGCAGCTCCTCCTCCAAGGATGAGCAGTGTGCTGATTTTAGGCACTGACTAGATACTTGGGGGATTAAGCAAATACGATTTAAAAAGTGTATCTATCCTTATCTCATTCCACCCTACAGCCTTCCCAGATACCCAGCTCATAAACCCTAAATATTACTGATTTTCTGGCTTCTAAGCGCCTTGGTACTTTTTTGAAAATAAGATTTAAGCTCTTTGGAAAATGTTACCTTTTTGAAAACTATTCGTGCCTTTGAACTTGTCATTGTCTCATTTCAAATGAAGATTTTTTCCCCTAACTTTAGATTGTGCTTTAATTTTATTCCATTTCTAATTCTAAAAGGTATTTTGTTGAAAGAATGATGTTACTGCTATAATTATATTGTTTAATCTAGTCTTTAAACATTACTGTATGTAGTAAGCTTAAAATAGCTCAGTTGAAACCTTCTTGTAGTGAATACAAAAATATCCCAACATGCAGAGTGAGCTTTAGAATTATCATAGCAATAACCCATCGATAGAGCCCAGCTTTGGAAGGGGGTTCCCTTTATAGCACAAGCACAAGCAGAAGAAAATCAAACAAAACAGATTTGAAAATAATACCCCTATGCCCTTATAAAATACTGTTTCCTGTACACTATCTTCTAAACTATTTAGTAGTTTTTGGAGTAATTCTAAACTATATTCTTTTTCAGGTGAAGATGACTATCAGGCATCAGATTTGTGTTTCCAAATTCTACACCTAAATATCCACTTTCCTTTTTTTACAGTTTGTTTTTCATGTGATAGCTTTGAACTAGCTCTCAATGCTCTGTAATCTAAAACTGTCTTAGAGAAACAGAGCTGTAGTCCATTAAGACAATATCAGTTATTATTACTGCTATTTCTTTCCAGTCCAAATGTAGATATTGCTAAATAGATCAATTAAAAATGAATGCAGGGGGAAAGATTTCACAAAGAAAAAGCTGAAAATATTATCAGCTCTTTCAAGGTACAGAAAAGAAGTATGAGTTATCTCTGAGAAACAATTCAAGTAAAACAATAGCTGCTTGTGCTGATGCTACTTTAAAAGCCTTAGAAAATCTTGTATATAAGACAGTCTACTTACTGACAAGCTAGACCAGTTCCGAGAAGTCTTCAGTGAGGGTGCCCGTCCTCAAGAAAGATAAAGGACAAAGGCACGTTTTCTTTTCTCTGTTGATGACATTAAAAATGACTGTCCCCAGAAGAATGTGCCCCATGGTTAAGTGCCCACCCCGGAACCTTAAATATAGCACTGTACCGTGTCACTGCAATGACAATGGGGAAAACCATGCATGGCTTACAATATTGAAGCCGTTTATTGCTGCGGCAGCTAATCAGAGAATCTTTTTTAGGTTCACAAATTAATACTGTGGCCAAAACAATCTGAAAGGGACAGGTGCTTCCAGATCTTGGGCATCAGACTGTAGTGTTATCTAGTGCTCCTTCAGGGCAGTATTTCACAAAGCCTCCAGAAATGAAATGTAAATGTTTTCATCTCCTCTTGGGATTTCCCTCGTGTTATCTGCAGTTGCTAAATTACACAGTGAAACTCATTTTGACATCTCTTTAGTGAATGCCAGTCTCCAGCCTGTTGGTGTCAGTGGATAATTAGATCAGGAGCTGACAGCAGCTCTGTGCTTTGATTGGCTTAAAGCTGTCTCCACTTGTGGGATACATTACAGAGTTCATTAGTCTGATTCTGAGATAATGTGATACTTTTACCATTATAGGAAAATTGAAGTCTGACCCATCCACAGGAGACCAGCTGATCTATTTGCCTGCCTGTCCAGTATAAGAGCGATGTATATAGCAAGCTCTCTAGCAGAAAGTTGATTTTACTTTTACTTAAAATACTGGTGTCAGCAGTCTGGATAAGTTCATGCCAGCATTGTGACGGGTTCCTGATGCATTCTGCTGTCTCTGACCCTGGGACAGAAAAGGGGGTGTATGTCTGGGAGTGGATAGTATAAGGGCAACTTAACTAAGGTGGCGTTCTGTACCCCTTTGGTAATCTAGGTGGCAGTTCTTAGTTGTCTAGGTGACCTCTTTAGCACTTCTGTACAGGTAGGATTTTTATTTCCCTAGCAGCACAAACACATATATGGGTGTGCATAAACTGAGCGTGTCAAAGTAACCATTGACTGGGTACATACATGGCTATGTATGCACAAATAGACATGTACTTGTGTCTAAGAGCTGAAAATGTAGATGGCTGAGAACCATGACTAACTATTAGACTGAAGAGGAGGAAAGACCTCCTATATTGCAGTACTAACAGCTGAACATGTAGGGTGCTTGCCTGGAAAGCTGGAGATATAAGCAAGTAATGCCTGACGTCAGAGTGGTGGGTACAGAGGCTCTGGGAAATCAGAGATGCAGACACACACTCCATTTGGGCATGAGGGGACTAGATTTTGGGTCTCTGGCTTCCCAGGTAAGTGCCTTAACCACTCAACTGTTGAGCTAAAATACTGGAGTGTCCCCGTCCCCTATTTGCTTCCAGGAATTGCACTTGGGAACACACATAGGTAACTGTCCGTGCATGCAAGGTTACATGTCCAAGAAAGAGAATCCCTGCCAGGTGTTTCTCTGCTGAATCCAGTTGTCATGATATTGAGGGGATGCATGTAGCAGCCAGAGTGAATGTTGGCACTCTTGAGAAAACAAAGATCTGCACAAACTATTCTCGTCTCTCTTGGAAATCACTTTCTCATTTTGCCAATATACAAATGAACATGCCCAGTTCAAATGTTCGGATCCCAGAAAGACTGGAAGCACCTCTCAGCATCAGGCTGCAGGTACTATGCAAGCTTTCTAAATAGAGTTCTTCCACTCTTCTCATCTGAGCTCCTCTGAAGCAACTCCTTTTTTTCTCCTGGTTCCTCCTGAGTAACCACTGAAAGTAATGACCTTTAGTGCACACAAAGCAGAACTAAGATACAGACTATTTCATCAGAGTTCCCAGGCTTATAAAGATGCCAAGGCATAACTCTTCTCTCAGTTCTGCTTCCTTTCAAACTGTATAGCTTTCCATCTGTGGTTTTAAAGAAGCTCCCCCAAGATGCTACTTAAATAAACCTGAGTGGAACATTTCTCCATGTAAGTTATTTTCAAATATGAGAGGCAAAGCTTTTACTGGACCAACTAGATAGTTAGGAAAGATGTGAGACAAGCTTTTGGGTACAAGGTGCCCTTCCTTAGGTCTGGGATGGAAGTGGATACAGCCTAAGCTAAATACCTGGTAAAACAATGACTTGTTTAACTGTTATGTGTTGTAGCTGTGATGGTGCAGGGACTAGATAAGATACAATAGCCAAGATGGCCCAAGGAATGTGTGAGAAGCTAAACAGAAGGAGTTGATTTTCCTGGTATTTAGTTTGGGCTATATCTGTTTCTTGCCCAGATCTGAGGAAGGGCCAACATCTCTTCCAATTCTATAGCTGGTTCAGCAAAAGACAGTACCAAACCGACTTTGCTTTTTGCGTATTCCTTGGACCATCCTGGCTATAACACCCCAACCATGTTTTCAAATGTAACATCTCTAAGTGATAAATCAAAGAGTGACCATACAAGAGAAACTCAATCCACATCATGTATGCGTTTCAGTCTGCTTCACTGACAGTCCACTGTGAGCTATATCCAGGATGGCTGGCACTGGGAGTGGCTGGCTATGTGGCAGCTTCTTACATTTAGCTGAGCAAACCAAGAATGTAATACTTTCCGATAGAGTTACTGTGAACACCTGCCACTGTGATATCACCAAGACAAGGGGGACTGCAATATTCATCTGTCACCGGCAGGACATCCAGCTAAGAATAAGTGAAGTCTTTTTTCCAAGGAAGCTACAATTATTTTATTGTCTAATTCAAAACTCTCTTATCTGTAAAGGCCAAGGTAAATGTGAAGCCATCTCCAGTTTGTTAACTAGAGCTTGCTTATATTAGAAGACCTTTGAAACTATGTTGAAACTACTCTGTTTGTCTGGGGCTGTCTTTGCACAGAAGGGAGCGAACAGACCTAGGTAACTGGCGCTTTACCCAGATGTTTTTCCATGGCAGATTTTGTAACAACCAAAGCTATTAATCTATCTAGAAGAGAAAAAAGAAGAAATATGGGAAAGCCATTTTGTAAATGGAGACAGGGAGCGAGAAGAGGATTTTACAATACACCTTTACGAAGACTAAATAGGTCAAAGAGCCCTTCCAGCCCCTCTTAAAGGGTATAATTTCAAAAGAACACTTCCCTTTAAGTTAATAAGGTGAGTCAGCAGACAAGCATGTTGGCATGTACTTAGCACGTCAGAGCCTAAAAGATGTTCTTTGTCATAATGTACCGAGTAAGCTGTAAGCAGAGCAGGGGCTGGTGTAAAACAGTCCTCTTTGTACGATCCGATGCAAAGATCCTTTCTGTTGACCTCAATGGACTGTAGCTCAGATTCCTATCCATTACCATTTAATTGGGCCCTATTCTGCCAGGATGGATAACAGAGGGGAAAAGGATGGATGTGGAGCTGGATGCTAGCTTGAACTGAAGGCCCTGCCCACCCCCAGGTTTCCTGTGTAACTTTGGCCCAGTCATGTAGAACGATATCCTTGAAGGTATTTAGTAGGTCTCTGATGTTGCAGAGATCACAGTCTCTTGCTGGCTCCTCTCTGCATCTTTCAGCAGCAAAATCCATTCTAAGAATCTGTCCCTAAAGTTTCTCTGTGCCTCGGTTCATCACCTGGAAAACAAGGATAGTAGCACTACCCTACCCGCCAAGGGCTTTGCAAGGCTTAGTCCATTATAGACGGTGAGGTGGTCAGCTATTATAGCAGCAGGAGACATGGAAGTACCCAAGACAGATAGCAGAGGGATGTGAAAAGCCTATACATGCTGCATTTCTCAACAGCATCTTCTGAATACTCTCACTGAGGCCTCCTTCTCTCCTGTGTCATCGTGCTGACCCTGTGCCTGGCATTTTGTTTCACAACACTGGCCAGAATGACGACATTGGTATTTGATTGTTCCCTGAGTATCTCTGCTCAGAAAGCTCCTGACACACGATACCCAGCCTTCAGGCCACGCTGAAAACAGGAGCCAACATCACTGGTTTGAAATGCAGACTCTGCTGGCGGGGAACATTACCTCTTGGATCTTGGCCTTTCCATGGAAACATCACATTCACATGCCGCAAGGCTGGGGGCGCCAAGACTTGGGGTCCGCCAACCAGCTCCAGCTGCGTTGTTATGGAAACAACATTGGGCATGAGCTCCAGGATATTGAGTGGCATTAGCAAAGGCAGCACAATGGAAACGTCTTCTGCGGCTGATAGCCAGGCTGCGCTCACGATCGTTGCCTTCACTCCCCTCCTGCCATCGCTCTGGTGCTCACGTCCATCATTTATTTGCACCGTTGCTGCATAGTGGGATAGTGTCACGATGACAATCCAGCTAGCTTAGGCACTGACCTGTGACAACTGATGCGCCTCTCAGCTGAGGGGTTGCTAAGGGCATTGGCCTGGCCCCTGAGCCCGTCATCTGCTTTTGACGTTCTTGCTCCAAGTGCCACCAGCTTTTCAGCGTGTCACTGTTGCTTTTAGTTGTTCAGTAGAGCTTTTGGGTGGAGGACTGGAGTAGAGAAGGGCTTTGCTAGTGTTTGCTTGGCCCCATTCTGCTTCCTGTTCCTGCTTTGAATGACCACTGGCCACTCTCTTCTGAGCCCCTCTTCTGGATTAAATCTGGTTTTGCCTTTTCTCTTCCGAGCTACTCTCACACAGTATGGGCAACATAGTAACACCCTCTTAGGGTGATACTATACTTCCAGGTGAAATGAGTTTTTCTGGGTCAAATCCTAGTGATTTTACTCCAGTAAAACTTCCTTTGAGTTTAGAAAAGACTTGGGCCGGAGGGGGGGCAGGAGCTCAGGATATGATCCAAGTGAGATCTGGTCTCAGTCTTGACCAGAACTGCTGTTCAGGGCATCCTAAGAAGTGCAGCTTCCATTCAATCTCAGATTTCACTGCATCTGAGCCCACTGCCCCCCTTCCTCCCTTTTTCAAATGCCCTTGTTGCCATCATAAACACTGGTAATCCCCAGGGTTAGCATCGAATTGCAAAATCCCACTGAGTTAAGTGGAATTTCACTTTTGATCTCAGCTCCCTCTGGGCTGAGAAAACAGAAACTTGCACCCATGACACAGACTGGCCTCTTCCCCCTGATTGAGCCTTTCATCTACTGTGATAATTCAGTGAGCAAGCCCCCTGGGACCCAAAGAAAGGATTTGCTTACTTCTATAAAAATGATCACATTTCTTCATTAAACTGATCAGCATCAGGATTCAAATGACTTTCCCCTCAGACTTCTTAAAAACACAAGTCAAGTTCCCTTGTCTCCCACTTGAAAAATAATTATTCTCTGTTTTGAAAAAGGGTCTTCTGTGTGTCCTACAGGGCAAGTGAAATTTCCCATTTAGTTTGCTTCTGGCAAGGAGCAAATCCTAGGCTTCTGCAGGCCTCAGGTACAGAATACCTCCGGTTTACTTCCTTCGCTGCAGTTTGTTTTAAGTGAGAAAAGCTGCTGGATTGAGGCCCTTGATGTTACCAGCATTGGGTTGGTGATCCTCAAGCACCATCTTTGCTAGACCAGACGTTAAGTGGCGATGCCTGATTCTGAGCTCCCAAAACGAGTGCTCTAGTCCCAGCTTACTGATGGCCTGAGATCTCATGGTGGCCAGAGGAAACGCTACAAGGACACATTGAAGGCATACATCAAAAAAAGGATGCCAACATCAAGAGTTAGGAGGAGCTGGCTACCAACTGACCCCAGCAGGGAAGAAATCATGGAAGAAGGAAAAAAAGAGGAATCCCTGCCTTCCCCCCCTGCAGAAAAACCTGCAACTTCTGCAGATGGATCTGTGGCTCAAAGATTGGGCTCTTAAATCACCCATCAATGAGCTGTGGCAGCGATCATCCTCAAATCAAGGGCTTGCCACCAACAACAGACCAGGAGCTGCCTATGCATTGCAGGGATTTGGACAGCCAGCACACTATGTATTTACCTGCCATGGCCCAGGGGTTGTATTGCGTTTGGCTGTTTTAAGGATTATGGAGGCCCTGGGCAGTGTGTTAATTAATCATGTGGCAGATATCACAGGGATTGTGCCTGAGTATGCGGCTTTGGACTCATCTGTGTGCTTGTCTTGTGGTTCCCTCTTCATTTTGCACCCTTCAGTGTCTGTGCTCACCCTGCTGAAGGGTCTAGTGGCCCCTTCAAGCTGGGGTACCAGGGTCTTGGTTCCCTGAGCCTGTGGCTTAACATGACACTTATGTTAACTCTGCTTAGGTGTTTCCAGTTTGAGTCTTATCGCATGAAACCCTTCCCATTTGTGGTTTTTAGAACTGTAACTATTGCACACACCAGGTGATAACGCAGCAGTCATATAAAATGAAGATAAGACCATCTTGGCTTATTATGAAAATTAGTAATCTTCATTTACTTGATAAAAGGAACAAAACATAAAAACTGTTTATATTGTACAAGAGAGGTACAAGTGCAGTGCAGTATCATTCTAGCTTCAGTTCTTAATGCTACTGATTATTAGCTCCTCACTTCATTTCCCAGGCCAGTGAGAAGTGCAAGGAAACGCAACAGGAAAAATCTACTGAAAGAAAACGCTGGCTGGAGATAAGGGGTTGCATTGTACACAGACTAACTGGAGTATCCTCTTGCAAATGTTTATGTAGGAGTGTTGATGGAAACAGTTGCAACAAACCAGCAGTACAGCAGCAGCAGCCGTCCCTGTGACGCCTCCTTTCTTTAGTTAGTCTTCACTGGTCAGTCCTCATTTAAGGCACAAACGTTGAACTTGGAGAATATACACCAGATAATTAAGTCACTTCTACAGGTTCAGGAGGGAGGACGATGTGCTAGGTATTAAACTGATGTTACGCTGACCCTAGCCAAGTGTACCTTGGACTAGCCATTGTTTATGTGAGGTTGCACAAGGTGCTCTGGTCAATCCCCCTTGGACAGTAGCCATCTGCACGCTCTAAAACTGTTATGTCCCTTATCAGCATCTGAGAAAATGATGGCGCATGAGAGCCCATCTGAACAAGGCTTGTTTTGAGCCTTGCACTCCTTTACATCTGAATCTCCCCAAGGTTTGGGCATATGTAGATCTGGGGCTCGGTGCTGAAAGACAGGACTTAACTCTGCAAAGTGGATTCTGCTCCAAACTCCCCTCATTTTTTGAGACTGCTGAGTCTGGGGTTGGAGTTTCAGCCCTGTTGTGGGTTTTAAAGTGGGCTGAATTTGAATCTGGAAATGTCTAAAAAATACAGAGGTATTATTAAAGTGCAAACATAATGGAGAGTTCCTGGAAGCCATGACATTAAAGAAACATATGCCTATAATAGCATAATAATGAGCACGCTGTGGAAACTTGGTGACAGATTCATGCTGACCGGTGCCCGACTCCACAGCTATATTTATTTCAGTGGCACTGTGTGCAGAAAAAGACACTACTATCGTAAATAAGGTTGGCAGGATCTAACTCTTAGATATATCATTCATCACTTTGCTAATAGACCAGTGTGTTTTCATCCAGTGCACGCTCCCACTGTAGCTTTAAATCCAAGTCTCTGAAGAACATAGTGAGGGACATGTCACTGTCCTGGGCTGAGCCAGGGGCCTGAGTTGCAGTGCTGCCTGACTGCTTTGCTCTTCTTAGCGCACATGTTGTCGGAAAGCCTGGGGGCGGCAGTTTGTCTTCTGAATGTGACAATGAATCTAACAGCATCTTGCGCGGTGTGCTGTCTTCTCCAGGGAGATCGTCACGGGTACCAACCGAAAGGTGAAAGGGTGCGGGTAAAGGCAACAGAGATCCAGTTTCTGGGACAGAGTTTGTGTCCAGTGTCATGGAGGACAGTAACGGCAGCAGCTCCACAGTCTGCTGTCTGTAACCTCCTCCTCCTTCCAGCAAAGACAAAGGGAGCTGAGGCGCATACAGCTCAGCTGCCTCCCTGTTCATCTGGAACTGAAGCTGCTGGGCTTGCCCTGTGCTTCCCAGCAAGAATGCTGGTTCCTTTATATCATTGCTCTCCCATAACGTTTTCTCCACCAGCTCCGGGCTCTTCTCCCTGTACGTTTCTTGAGACGATGTTCTGCTTGGAGTCTGGAGTATAAATTTGCCACAGACAAACCTCTCAGGGGAAACATCCTTCGCTGTCTGGTTTGTGTCTTCAAGGCAGACCCCATAGGTCAGGGCCAGAGGTTTGTTCTTTGCTTTACATGGTAAGCTGTCCTCGGTTACTCCCTTGGAAGGAAAATCCCTGGCCCAGTCAGGCAGCTGAGCGATGGGCTGGGATGCTGACATTTTGCCTTGCTGTTGATAGGCAGTTTCTGGTGAACCAAATGAATGTGGCTGCTCCAGACACTGGCTAATGCTTGGTAATGGCACATCTGAGGTGAGCAAAGCAGGTTTGCATGAAGTATGCTCCACTGTGAGTGTGAGAGGCTGGAAGGGTGGAATCCCTTTGAAATCCTGTAGCAAGACAGATGTTAAATCAGTTGCATTGAGCCTGTGAATTTTCAGGGGTTGCTTTATATTGGAGCAAAATCCCTTTGAAAAAATGTTAATAGGACCTTGTGATCTGCTTTGCTGGATCTGATCCACAGACCCAGTAGCTCTGGGATCCTACCTCTCACAGTGACGCTTCACTAGAAGGCAAGCATCCTGCTTCACAGTGAGGAACAACTGCACAATCCTGGATGTGAAGGAGAAAATTCTTTCCTTTCCGCTTCAACCCCAGAACGTGGAGCTGGAGTGCCCTGCAGGACTACCAGTGCAGGACTACTAGCTTACCATACAGGACTACCAGTACTGCTCTGGGCTAGGGCTAGGGAAGTGGGCCAAGGATTTCAAAAGTGACTAGGGCTAGTGATTTGGGGTGCCTTCATTTTGAGCTCCACAACTTGCTATATCATTAATGGTGCCCAATTTTCAGAAAGTAGTGAGCACCCATTTTTCCTAAAATCAAGTCTGTTTAAATTCTGGCCAGTCAGGCACCCAGAGTCAGTAGGGGCTTTTGAAAATTCTGGTTATAAAGACACATGAAAATGGAAACCCTGATTTTTGAAATCTTCGGGCAGCTTACCTCAAAGCCTGCCTTCTTCTCAGAAAAATAAACCTGCTTCCTTAGCTTTCTAGCCTAACTCAGATTTTTCAGACCTGCTAACATCTGTGTTACCCTAGTAGTCTGCATTTCTCCATGACAGAAAGAGAAATCTTTTCTGTGTAGGCTCACCAGACTGCCTTGCCATGGGAGACTAACAAATGCCTCATACAGTTACTTCTGCTATACAGTTATCTTCCTCAGTTGGTGATGTCATTATTCTATTAAGCATTTTAGGGATTTACTGCCATGGCTTAAGGGCACTTACCAAAGACTTTGGCTGTGCAGTACGTCGTTTCACATATATATACATCACATAACATGTTGCAGCAAACAGCATTCCAGCAGCGAATATAAGTGATCCAAAACAGTAGAGCAGCCAGGTATTATCTGGTCAGTGGGGAAAAAGAAGTCCACAACATCTAATTCCAGAGACGTAGACTGGAAATAATTTATTGGCAATCTAGCCCAATAGGATTCTTACGTTTAGAACTCTTAAGACTTAATTGTGCCATTAAACACTAGACTCCCTATTATTGCTAATTATGACCAAAACTTCCTGTTCGTTTCTCAGGAGCTGCCAAGAATAACCAATTGCTCTCTTTTTTAAAACTCAGTTGCAACATCTCCTCTAGACTGAACATGCCCATCACTCCACAGCCACCTCTTATTGCCCCAAGTGAAAGTACATTTTAAAAACAAAACCATGAATCATTTACTAGTGGGTACTCTGGAATACAGTTCAGAGAATAACAGCCATAATCTGGTTGCTCATGTTCATGTGCCCCTGATAAGCAGCAATCAAGGAAGTGAAACTCTTTGTATCTCATTCACCAAAGTCAAAAGTCTTAAAAATACAGTCCAGAAGATTTACGAGGCTGATGAGAAACAAGGAGCTAAAACTGTCGTTTGGTAATGGAGCAAAGAGACATACAGGTATATAAATTAGACCAACTAATAAACAACTCTGGCAGAGAATTAGAAGGTTAACCAATGCTCCCTACCAATTATTACTTAGTATGAAAACATTACTTAAATAAGAGGGTGTCCTGTGAACACCACATCTGTCCACCCATTACAATCACCTCCACTCCTATTTATGTTCACATGGATGATCTTCTTTCCTTGGAGTGTCCCCAAGTCTACTCCGGTCATGACTTACATACAAGAGTAACAGCAGGTAAATATTTAATTTATTTTAGCTTCTTTCATGGCCAGTTTGACAGTCCGAAGGGAAATGAGGAGATAGGTCAGCACCATGGACCCATTTACTGCTCTTTGGGCCAATAGCTAGTGCTATACAGGCCTGCAGTGTTCCTCTGATCACAGCTGTAGAATCACTGGGCTTGTACTTCTTGAAGCCAATAGGATCAGGGTCATGATCACTATCAACCTCTTTTCCTTTTCCTTACAACTCAGCTTGTGCAACCTTTGCCCAGGCCAATAGGAATCAGTATTAAGGTACTGGACCCACAGGTATGTGGCCCTGAAAGACTCACAGAGCTAGATTCTAAGCTGGGAAAGTCAATATAGTCCCAATGACTATAGTGGAACTATACCAGTTTACACCAGCAGAAAATCTTGCCCATAATGTGTACTTGATATCTCAGTGGAACCTGTAATTCAGAGGCGCAGACTTCGTAGCCTAACCTGGCAGCGTTCTAGCCTCAAACACTTGGGATTTGCTCTTTTTCTCCAAGTGCTGGATATATATTGTCCCATTATATCCGGTGTCTGGTTCCAAGTGGGAAACTTCAAATTCTTTGTTGCATTCAGTCTTTGTCCACTGCTTAAAGAAAAAGAGGAAAAAAAGGAAAGCAAGGTTTGTATTTTAGAGAGGCTAAATTATAAAACTACCTCGATTTGAATTGCCAAATTCAACATGCATCTCATAACTTTATAAATGCAATCCTTACCAGACTCATTTACCAATAACTCCTAAATTTAGAACCACCCGGTATTTTATTTCATGATTTAACTGTTCACTTTTTGCATTTCACTTCCTGGAGGCAATGAAACCAGAGCACAGTTTCACATTTTGGCTCTCATGTGGAAGCCCGGAAGTTGGGCTTGGGTTACTGACACTTGAAAGGAATATTGACAGATCTGATCTCTTCTTTGAAAATTCTTTTGTTTATCAGAAACCCCATTCACCATGCATTGATTTTGATGTCTTATCCATGCTAGGTTTTACCAAAGCCAAAAGTTAGTAGTCATGATTTACCTCTTGTTGGGTGCTTTGGCTGAAAATTGTCACATGGTACTCAACAGCTCTATAGATGTCCTCAACAGTTAGCTGGTGGTCATCTTTATCTTTGAGTGGTGTGTAGGGAGGCTGAATGAGAAACTTTATGGATCGAACATTAGGAATATACTTCACCTCTGGTGCCCCAATATTAGCTAGAAATGATAAAGTAGGAAAAGTAATTTAATGAGATTGAAGGTGACGAGTTACTGGCACATCTGTTTGGTGAATATCACTATTTCTGGCTAAAATGTTGTACCATCTAGATCTGTCAGATGGACTTGAGACCCCTGTGTGGCTTTCACACTTTGGCCTATATAACTAACTCCTAAACAAGCCATGCCTGTGGCTCTGTCCCACAAAGGAGTTTGACTGCATTTTATGCTTATGGTTAATGAAGTGCAGGTGTTACACCCAACAGTTAGGTTTAATTCAGCTCATGACCATATAATTTAAAAGCAGCCTGCATTGGCTCCTTGATACCACAAGCCTTAAAAAGTCAAGTGAATGACCTTGATATATAGTATAAATTCATCTGTGTTGTGCTTTGGTGAAAGGAATATTTTAATACTTAAGGCTATCATGTGGCTCTTTTATAGTGTGTTTGTGGAAGGCTCTCAGTCTTCTTCCCAAGCACTGTGTTCAAATGCCTCCATGAACCAGACATAGTTATCATTCTCCCAGTGTTAGGAAAAGGAGAACTGAAGTACGGAGACACTGAGGCACTTGCCCAAGGTTAAACTGCACATCAGTGACAGAGATGCACTCTGGGGTTTGGCACTTGAAGCATGCAGCATGTCTGGCTGCTGATCCTGACCACTAAAAGCTCTGTTATCTCACAGCCTCCAGGGACAGATCACTGGCTGCTTGTAGGCTCCCCGTCAAGCCCATCTTTGTTGTCCCTCACATTTCCTGTCTCCCAGCTGTTCCCAAACTTTCTGGGTATGCAACCCCAATCCTAGGTTTGCAGCCACATTTTGTGGTGCAAGCCTGATTTTTCCAGTAGCATTTCAGGACCCATTTGGGACTGTGATCTCTAGTGTGGGAACCACTGCTTTATTCCTTCAGAGCAGGCCACAAATGTCTTTTCTCCAGCATCACTTTGGCTACAAACTTCAGGGTAGGCCTTAGCACCTTCTCATCCTCCCAGCCCCCTCCTCCCCCCACCTCCAGCAGCACAGTCCCTTTCAGAGTTGAAAAGCTGGCAATCCTGTTCCTGTGGACGAATCTGGGCTTGCAACACTGATGTCATTGCAGATGGCAGCAGGATGGAGCCTGCAAGCACCCATGGATTCCACAGAGCCACTTACTATGCTCTTCGGGTTTAAATCTCTGGGAGCAGACCCAGTCCGAGGAGTAGCCATTCGGCGCCACGGCCTGCACTCTGGCGTAGTAGCGCTCAGTGAAGTTTTCCGTCTCATGCGTGAGGTTACAAAAGGGCTGTGAGATGTTCTGGCACTCGGTTTTGTTAAGCCATTTTTTCTCCCCATACCTGAGAGAAGACAAAGTGAATGCTTTCAATCTGCCAGACTGAGGCACAGAAAGGAAATGACTCACCCCAAAGTCAGTAGCCAGTCCAGGACCCAGGTGACACAGATTCCAGACTCAAAGTGGTTTTGAGCCATCTAGGAATGAATCAGTATGCATACTTGGGGCATAATTTCTGGGTCTTTTAAAAGTCCTTTTTTCAGATTCTGATGAGAGCCAGGAACTTTTCTTACATCTTCTACCGACACTGGTGCATTTACAAATCACCAGTAACACAGCGGCACAGAGTTCACATACTCCATTGCGGCAAAGGTATTGAACTAGGTATCATTTTTCAAACTGAATACTTCAGTCACCAAAAATTGCAGTTGCATTACACTGAAACTCTTTGCTATCGGTGCTGGCTTGGGCCAAGAGTTAAAAAAAAAAAAAAAAAAAAAAAAGGAAAATAAGTTTTTGCAGCAAGTAAAGTGCTTTTTAAGAACAGGTTGCTTCCACATTTTTAAATGAAACAATTTGGCATTTCATTCATCATATTTCCAGATTAATTTTAGCTACATTTAATTTTAAAATAAAGGGCTAAAAACGCCTGAAAAAGATTCTTTCATCTGCACCAAAATAACATTTTCTTGGTTTTCACTTTAGTGAGACAAGCCAGAGAAAAAAGTTTCAGACTGATCTGCAAATAAATGTCTTTCTTTGATCTGTCTGTGTTTCAGAAACAAAACAAAAACCCTTATTGTTCCCTTAGCCATACAATGACCTTAAGCACTGTACAGGTCTCACTGGATGTGTGCAGTCTGCCCAGGACACAGCTGGACCCCAATTATATGCCCACAAGCACAGGCAGCTGGTTTGCTAGGTTCTGGTAATCCATGAATCATTTCAGACTCAGGCTTTTTGGATGTCTGTCCCTAGTTTTCAGATCCCTCATAGCTCCAGCTGCCTCTGCTCTTGGGATGGCAGACCTGAGATGTAACCCAAAGTAAAGCAGCTGTAGTTCTCAGAACCCAGGGGTTGCGGTTTTTCTGCATACGGGGCAGTGACATTAGCAAAGGAGCAGCGTGTGGTTCTCATCCCAGAATATGGGCAGGTGGGAGATTGTTTTGGGGTGCTTAAAGCAAAGGATGACAAGGTTCTTTGGGTGAATCTGATATCTTTTATTAGACCAACTAAATAGTTGGAGAACAATTTTTAGGGAAGCTTTCTGGTTCTATAACCCTTTATCAGACTAAGGAAGTTTCAGCAGTTGATGTGTGCTCTTCCTGGATGGAATGAAAAGCAAAGGATGGCTCTAGCTAGCAGGAACCAACACCCTCCTGGGGCCTCTGCATAATCCCACCAGGCCCAGATCCTAAGATTGTCATTTGTTCAAGGCAGACTTATCTTACTTCTCAGTTCCCTCTGAACAAAAGGCAGTGGTGCCTTTCCCTCCTCCTCCTGATCCAAGGGCAGCTGTTCCAGCTCCCTGCTGCTTTTGCATTGATTGTTATAATTAAAGAACAGCTGGGTACTAAAAACTTAATGAGCTGCCCTTTACTTCTCATGCCTGATTATGGAAGCTGCATGAGTTCTGCGCGCAGAAGGTGTTGCTTGCTGTTACAAGCCTGCAGTGGAAGGTAGCCTGGGAGCCAGGACTCATGTGCCCTGTTTCTAATTTTTCCCCAAATTATCATGTTGAAATGTTCTGTTGCCATTTGTGCAAAATGCAGAGAAGCCACTGGAGAGGATGCAGAGGAGCCACTTGGGTCCTGTGAATCCTAGGGACTCTCATGGTTTGTGGGAAGCAACATATGACCTTTGAAGGAGTCTTTGTGTCAAAGAATCACTTTGCCTGGCAATTTTTTGCTAGCTCTGTTAGGCCAAGGGAGTCTCCCTCCCTGGGCTGGAGAAGGCACGGCATATCCAGTTACAGCGGGACAGAAACACAAGCTCTTCTCTGGGAGCAGAAAGCAGGCTTGCAGGAAAACTGACAATAATGCAAAGTCCGTGCGCGCGCAGCTGGGGTAGAATTATTTGCCGTGTTTCAAATCTGGCTCTCAAACATCCCTCCTGAGTGCATTGTTAAACCCTTCTGGGGGTTGACAGGCAGAAGATACGTGCCCATTAGGATTGGCTGAAAAAGGACCACACAATTTCATGAAGCTAAGTTTCCGGGTATTGCTGAAATCATGCTTTTGCCCAGGTTTTCCAACTGTCTCCCCTCCCGAACAATGTTTTACTTGTTACAGTCCATTCCTCATCTCTGTAGCTCAAATCACTTGTTAAAGGCAGGTCACCAGTATTATTTGCATTTTACCAATAAGGTAACTGGGATACAGAGAGAAGGGTCCAGGTGAGTGGCAGAACAGGGACTGGGACTGGCTGCTAGCTTCCAGCCCATCCCCATTCTCAGCTGGGCCATACTTTTGTCTCCAGAGCAGCTTAGCGACTTTTCTTAACATACGGCAAGGGTGGGCAAAATGTGGCCAGGAGGCCAGCTGTGGCCTGCGGGGCCCCTAAAAAATTTAGAAAATTAATATTTATCTGCCCTGGGCTGCCTGTCACGCGGCCCTCAGTGGGTTGCCAAAACTCAGTAAGTGGCCCTCCGCCCAAAATAATTGCCCATCCCTGACATAATGTCACCTGTCAGCTGAGATGAACTCCAAGACCCTGTTCTTTGCTTAGGTTCTGTTCCAAACAGCCATTTTGGTGGCAGCAAAGCAAGCAGCAATTAGCAGTCAAGCCTGCTTTTCTAGCTTAGGCCTTTTTTCTCAGGAAGTATTGGTCTCACAACCTATTCAAACAAGTCACCAAGGAAGACACAAACCCTACGTACTGTTTATACTGGACATTGTACACTGTGCCTGGAGGTATCTCGCCTTCAGTTTCCCACTTCAGGATGTTCTCGAAGTTTGTAGAATAAAACTCTGCATTTCTGAGAAGCAGAAGTGGTAATCTCTCTGCAGTCAGACAGCCTAGGGGAACAAAGGAGCTATTACTACAATGCAGGATCCATGCCACAACCCAGGGGCTTCCAGCTTTGACATGGGCTTCAAAGGCTGTCCCAGGCATGGATGCAGTATGTATCAGTGAGTTAATAAGTGAGGACTAGAGATTTTCTTGCTTACACTAACTGGAGGTGAGCTGAGCATCAGGGGTTTGGCTCTGGATCAGCATTAGGCCAGGGTAGAGGCCAATGAACTTCGCGTGCTGAGAGGAGCATGGATTGTCTATAATGCTGAATACAGGATGATTTTATAGAGCGTGTTACTCAGAGGAATCACTGAATAGCCTGAAAATGGACTCTGGCCTGGGAGTGTCTGCATAAAGGCAGATAATTCTCTGCCCATGTGTATTCTGGTGACTTCCCTGGGCTCAGAGATTTCTCCAGCCTAGGCTTCGCAGCCATGGAAGTCAGTTCTCCCCGGTGAACGGGCTCAGAAAAGTTGGCTCTGCCTCTGCGCATCAACCAGGAAGAACGCTGGCACGAGCCTCTGGGCTTTGAACAGTGCTTTGAGACAAATGTTTCCATGCCTTTTGGCTCCTGTCTTGGGGCTACTCTCCTGCAAACTTACAATGCAAAGTTTTCCTTCGGCTTATTTGTTCCTCCTGAGATTCTGGAATGCAGTCAGTTTTGCTGATTTTGGCCCTTGCATTTGTCTGTCTTCCTCAGAGATGCATCACTTACACAGTATGCCTCCACAGGTCCCCTAGATGTAGTGGCCTGTGTTTTCAAAAGTAGTTGGTGATTTTGGGTCCCAAAACCTGGGACATTTTTGAGAGGCCTAATTTTCAGAGGGCACGTATTCAGCACATGCTGAAACTCAGGCTTCTTTAAAACCTCTAAAGATGGGCACCCAAAAATCCCTACTCATCTTTTAAAACTTAGTCTTGTACTTTTTAAAATTGGTCTGTTACAGGCACCTCCTAAAAAAAAGGAGAGCATTTTGGATGGAGAAGTTTTCTTTGAAATCTGAAGCAGATCACTGTTTTTTGTTTTGTGTTCCCAATACCATTTTAATTTCTTTCCCGTCCAACTACGCAGAAGTAGCCAGAATATATTCCAAACCATTCCTAAATTTGGGGGGTTGTTTTTAGAGTTAGAATAGAGCTGAAAGCCAGTCTTAGCTCTGCAAGGCAACATTTTCAAAAGCAGCCAGTAAGCCCAGGCGTCTCCGTTCCAGACACTCAGTGTGCCCTCTGTTTGCAGAACTGTTGATCACCCAGAGCCTCCCCCCACCCAGTTCAACTGCACTGGGGGCTCTCGGCATGTGTGAAAAAATTAGGCCATCAGAATTGGTGAGTGCTTTGGAACTATTTGGCCTAAATAAACCCCTGCACGGCTGTCGATTTGGCGGTAAACCCATTTTATAGATGAGGAAACTGAGGCTCAGGGGAAGTTTCTGGCTGGCCAAACATCACAGCGAGTTTGTGGCAGAGCCGGGATTAACACACAACAGTTCCTGCTTCCTGTCTCATGCCTAACCCCCAGCTGCCTGTGTGTCAGTAGGGTTCTGCCCGCGTAAACACCACTGCATGTGTGAAGCGAAGCCAGGCACAAGGTCTGGATCCAGCGCTCAGTCCTGATAGCCAGGTTATATGGGTTTGGGCACATTGCTGTCATATCACCAAGGGCATGAAAGGTGTGGTTCCATGGAAAGGAGGTGGCCGGCAAACAGAAATGTCTCTAAGACGCAGCCAAAGCAACAAAGAAACATACTCACAGTGCATGATAAGGAAGTGGAGCTGGCCTCAGACCAAGCAAATTCTGCCCTGACTGGCGCTGCCATTCAGCCCCATGCCAAGTGTGTCAGCAGCGTCTAGCACAACGATCCTGGCTAGGGCACTGCTGTATCACAAAGCTGCGGTAACATGGGTACTGGAGGAGCCCATGTGGGCAGGGTTCAGTCCCAAATGTTCCCCGGTCTGAAAGGCTCGTCTGCCCCTAGCGTTTTCTCTTGCCCCTTTCCCTGCATTTCCCTGCTTTCCTGGCCTCAGATCTAAAGCCTAATGAAGTCAGTGTGGCTATCTTTCATTGACTTTGACAGGCTTGGGATCGAGCCCACGGGAGCTCCGGAAGGTAGGGATCAAGGCGTCTGTTTATGAATCCATACAGCACGGGACACTCCAGGGGCCCCGTGGAAATAACTACCTAGCAAATAACCCTGTTTGCAGAGAGCATAAAAAGCAGTCTGGAGAGGAGCTAACTATCTGTGTCTCGTTCCAAGCGAGTCAAGCGACTGCCACCTGTCCTGTGGGACCCAGCCTTGCTCGGCTAATCCTGCTACAGCAGAACGATCAAGGTTAATAAAGCCTCTGGTTGAAAAGAAGCAAAAGCCAGTACTTACCCAACAGGGAGCATATGGTCCAAAAGATCAGAGCCTTCTTCATGAATAACTCTGCAAGCTGGAACGCGAGCTCGGGCAGTGGTTCCCCAGCCCAGGTGAAGCACTTCTGAAGGATACAGACTTCTTGCTGCTTTGAGTCTGGTCTGTGCTGGTTGCCCCCTAACAGGCTGCAGAACTACTGGCCTGTCTGTATTCACATTTGAGCTAGCTCACCATGCCAACTCCGCTTTTGTGCGCCTCTCTGTGCGTGCGCAGGTGTTGTGGGTGAGAGGAGGCAGTTGAGCTCCCAAATGCCTTTCGCCCACTGGGTACACACACCTCAGTGCAAAGGTGCTGGAGCTGGCGGGCTAATAGATCCTCAGGTTTCTGAACTAGCGCCAGCAGCCTGCTCCCTGGTAAGGAACTTCCTGCCTAGAAATCATTGCCAGCCTTTCCCACTTCTGAACCTTGCCTTTCTGGTCTGGTGACTCTGCTCTCTCATACTTTAACACATGAAACCTGTGTGTGCGCATGTGTGGAATTGTATAACCATTGCAGACAATGCTCCTTGTTTGTCAAGAAGCACCTCTGCGGGCTTCCTTGAACCACAAGTCACCCACGCTCCCAATTCATAAGCTCTGACACTGTTTTAGCCAACGTACATGCTGAGCCCGTGGCCCTCCTGGTTGGAATCTGAACTACAGCAGTGTGTCTTGGCCTCTATATTAATGGTTAGTCTTTAAGGTGCTTCCCTGCCCTGCCTTCTGCATCAGTGGTGCTCAGCCTTTTGGCGCTGAGGGCCCGATGAGTAGCGTAGTCTCTGTCTAACCTGAAAGACTCTAACCCTGGGAAAGTTCACAGGCATAGTCTGTGTGTGGGAGCTCCCCTGTCACTGCACGTCAATTTTAAGGGAACCATTGCTCTTAGTCCTATCTCCTGCAGCCACCAAGAATAGTCCACATCCATCATCTTCATAACCATCCTTCAGGTATTAGAAGACCATTATCAAATCCCACCTCAGTCTTCTCTTCTCCAGACTAAACAATCCTAGTGCTTTCAGCTTTTCCTAGTAATTTTGGTTGCTCTCTGCTGGACTCTTTCTAATTTGTCCACCTCTTTCTTGAAATGCAGGGCCCAAAACTGGGCATAGAGCTCTAGGTGAGGCCTCACCAGTGATGAACAGAATAGGAGAATCGCTTCCTTTGACTTGCAAGTCACATTCCTGTTCATACAACCCAGTATGCTCTTGGTTTTTTGCAACGAGAGCACATTCTTGGCTCATATTCAGATTATAAACTACTGTGACCCTCAGATCTTTTATTTGTGCAGCACTGTAGCCTAGCCTGCTGTTCCCTAGTCTGTATTTGTGCTTGCAGTTGTTCTTATTAAATATTATTTAGTCGATTTTGGACCCTTTCTCCAGTCTGCCCAGGTCGTTCTGAAGTCGAGCCTTACCCCCCCGCCCCCCGAGTCTGGAATTCCACCCAACTTGATGTCATTTGCAAATTTGTTAAATGTGTGCTCAGGCTAATCCTCCAAACCATTAATGGCAATATTAATCAATACTGGGCCCAGGACAGGCCCCTGGGGAATCCCAGTTGATACCTCCTTCCATGCTGACTACTAGTTCAGTATGATGATCCAACCAGTTGTGTATTCACCTTGCAGTACTTCTAGCTAGTCTGTATTTCCTTAGCTTCCCAACAACGAATTCATGGTGGCTGTTCCTGATCACCTCGTTCTCCCCCAGGTGCTTAGAAACAGATTGTCTGAGGACCTGCTATATGATCTTTCCTGTTGTCAAGGTCCAACTGACTGGTCAGTAATTCCCCAGGTCCTCCTCCTTCCCTTTCTTAAAGATGAGCACTACACTTGCCCTGTTCTTGTCATCTGTGGCCTCACGTGACAACCATGAGTTTCCATGAGTAAGATGCAAGCTGTGGCCCATGGCCAGGCAGTGCCCCTGCTGCACTGAAAATCTTCTGCATCTCTCTTATCTCACTGTGCCATCAGGTTCATTAAACAAGACCCATCTATTCATCAGCACAGCATGTCTCATCAGATAGGGCCTTTGTTAAGGTGTCCCCTGGCTGAAGCCTGCAAAATTGTTTCCATCTTTCTTCCCCTCAGAATTCCTGTTACCAGCCTATGTTGACAGCCGCTTATCACTGGTCCTGACACTTATTAGTACATGGATGAAGGTGATTGCACTAATTCTCTGTGATTCTGTCATCATCTGAAAGGCTTTGAGAATACCACCTACTTTGCTTATTTCTACCCCCATTCCTGCCCTCTCACAATAGGTTTCTCTTCAGGTAGACAAAGCCAGATCTGTTTAAAAGTATTTAGGTGTCTAACAGTGCAGAGATGTGAGTTGTGGGGTTCTCTAAAAGTGTGCCTAATTCACACTCTCGGGTATCCAGGTTGTAGCTGTATTGGTCTAGAGAAAGAAGCAATCAGGACTCATGGTAGAGGTGATAGCTTTTATTAGACCAACTAGATCTTTGCAAAAAAAAAAAATCTTTATTTGCAAGCTTTCAGGCACAAACGCCCTCCTTCAGGCATCAGAGAAAAGATTGTAAAAGTTCTCCTGGGTAGAAATGAAAGTTCATATTTCGTAGGTGAGGTGAAGGTGTAGTAAAATCTCCTGTTTGGAACAGTTCATTTTAGATGCAGATTGGATTCAGACAAAAGTTGGCATAAGCTGTTTACCTTGAAGTTGCTTGGTGGTAAGCAGGATGTAGTCGTATTTCCTTCTGGTTGTGGTGTTTCATGTTTCGCAGAGGAGTAAACAGATGGAAGGCTCTCCGGGGCAGGCACCACAGGGCTCAGCGACGCGTGTGTGCATCGCAGAAGCCGCTGAAGGCAAGAAAGCTGCGTGTGCATGTCAGCTGCCCAGCAGGTAAAGGAAACCCAGCAGGTCTCTGAGGCCTGTGGTGAGGCTCTGTGATGATGCAAATTGCCTCCAAGAAAGGCAGGAGTAGGATCTCAGGTTTCAGGCAGTCAAGCTTGCTTCCTTCTTGTAAAATTACGAAGATTTCATTTTAAAAATCGGCTAAAATTTGGTATCTTCGATAAAGCTTGCAACTCGATAAAACCTGCAATTAAAGACTTTTTTTTTTTGCAAAAGTCTGGTTGGTGTAATAAAAGATATTACCTCTACCATGAGTCCTGATTGCTTTTTCCTTTAGAGCAATATGACTAGAATCTGGATACCTGACACATGAAGATACCATATTTTAGCTGATTTTTTAAATGAAATCTTCATAATGGAACAAGTGGCATTTAAAGCACAGCTTTCATGTGGGACACCATGTGGAACTTGGCACCAGAGGGGGAAAGGGCAAGAAATCCTGTGTTCTGCAGATTTTGCTGTTGATAGGTTTTAAGGCTAGAAGGCTTGATCGTGATTAGCAGCTCTGGCCTCCTGCCTAGCACAAGCTAGAAAAGGTCACCCAGTATGCAGTAATTAACAGTACTGAGCCCAATAACTTGTGAAGAACACCCAGGAGTTCTGACCGCTGGGCCCTGGCTCTTTCTACAAGGCTAACTTCCCTTCCGCAGTATGGGCACAATGCCCCTTGGAAAACAGGCTTTTCAGAGCAAAGGCAACCGTCTAATGTGTAATTGCAGAGCATCCCGCCCTAGAGTCTCTCTCTCAGTATGGCACAGGGTCAGGGAGCCTGTCTAGAGAGGCATCAGCTTCAGAGAATATATTCAAGCCAGGGAAATCTGTGGCTAGGGTGGGGCTGGAGTCAGGATCTCCCAGCTTGCAGTGACGGACTATTCTACTACATTTCCTCAGGTCACAGTTTCATCCTGATGCGGAAGAGGAAGCATTTTTAGATCTCAGCTTTTGATTTGTAAGACAGAAATCCCATTTCCTGCTCACCTGAGCTCATGACTGCTCATGCCTGCCCTACATGCCTGTGTTTCAAAACCCCTTTCAGAAAGAACACAGATGCCAATGCTCATTCTCTGGGGACACTGCCTGGCCTGTTTCGGAGGAGCTCAGATTGGAGGAAGAAATAGGCCCTCCCAGCCTTAACATTTCAGACTCTGCCCTTCTCAGACAACCAGGACCAGGACAGCTCAGCACGGCCCTTGGCAAGGCCAAGAACACGCTCCAGGCAGCCAGCCTGAAGTGAGGCCAAACCAGTGAAGGCAGGCTCAGCCTACTCCTTACCTGCTAGGGTTGCCCCATCCGCAGCTGCCTCCCCGGGATGCTCCCTGTGGGCATTGGCACGTCCTGCCCCCCAGCGCAGCCAGCTCGCTCCAGAAGAGCACAGAGGATCTCTGGGAGCAGCTCCCTCAGCACTGGGCTGGAGTGGATGGTGGCTAGCATCTCCAAAGATGCACATGTTGCCTGAAGAGAGAGAGAAGACCTGGGGAAGACACCTGGGAATCCATAACTCCAAGGCTAAATGTTTCTTCCTCACATCCAGGGGAGCACAGAACAGCTCTGGCAGCAGCTCCCTTAGTGCTTGGCTCCCTTCCCAGTCACTCCCTCCTCAGTCACATCCCTGCGCTTCTGCCTGGGAAGTGCAGGGCACCAGCAGCCTGAACAAAGAGCTGCAAAGCAGAAGGAGTTTCTAGTTCCCAAGTCTCATGGTCAAAGTCAGCCACATAGCATGAAGCTGCTGTGTTTCTGCTGCCGATGGAAGAGCAGATGAGGGCTCAGGGGACAGGAGAGCAGGGGCGGAAAGCCTGCCCCACCGCTTGGCATCCTACCTCAAGCTCTCGAGAACCAGGACTCTCGCCCTCAAGGGGGAAACAACAGAGCTGGGCCTGGGCTGTCACTTACTGCTCGAGCTCCAAGGGCCGCCGTGTCCTCAGCTGAGCTCCTGTCTGTGCCGGCCGGATGTTGGATCTTGCTCATGAGCAAGCGTAGTATGTGGAGGGTGAAGAACTCATCCCCACCCAAGGCCCTGCAGAGCTGAGGTGTCCCTGCAATTTAACACAAATTACATATGAGCTGCAGATATGCCTGTGATGTTATGAAGCAGTAGGACGTTGAAGCAAAGGCCCAGGGCTCTCCTGTTCTAGGACAGGGCTGGGGCACAGTGAGGTTATCTGCCAGTTCTATTAGGCACCATCCTGGCATTTCCTATGCAAACGCAGTAGGACGTTGGCTCTTACCAAGTTGTCCCAAAGGATTTGCAACTGACTTTAAACTCTGTGGGCTTTGCCAGGCTGTGGGATGTGTGTGTGCCACCAGGCACAAGAGGCAGGGAGTGGCAAGTACCTGTCCATTGGCAGGGGCTTTCTAAGGAGGCTGCTGGTCGCTGCCTCTAGATGGAAGCCAGCAAGAATGGAAACGCCTTCCAGCACAAAGCCTTTCCTGGATTGTCGGCATCTGGGTACAAATGGTGCCCAGGATGTCTAGCACCTGGAGGGAAGATGACAAGAACAAGGGCCCCTTTCTCAGTCAGCCAGCGCAACCCGAACCGACCCCTCCCGCAGTTTGTCCATTTGCTACCATCTTGGACATTTCTTGCTTTAGGGGAGCAGTGTCCCGACACGGCTGCCTCTGGCCGATCCTGAGACGTGAGCACATCCCTCTATCTCTACTTGGGGTGAAAGCGGACACTGCAACATGTGCACAGACACCAACCAGCCCACGCACCCTCAGCCATTCCCCTGCCCATGTGCACACACCTACAGTCTAATTGCATGTGCCGCCCGGGACCTATTTCTGCCTGACATTAACCCACGTGCTCACACAAACACCCCAACAAATATCAATATCTGGGGGTGGTTTTAAGGAGCTAGTTTTGGCCTTTTGCCTGTGGGATGCTCAGCTGAGGACCAACAAGCACCACTAACTTCAGGAGCCCTGTGAGAATCCCTGGGATCATGAGCTCGATGACTGTAATTGTGATTTTTTCAGGTAAGCCTGGCTCTGCTGGACCTGTACGCTGGAGTTCACACTCCTCATTACTAACTACACCTCCCCACTCTGCACATGGCCAGGCCTGCAGGGCAGTAGGTCCAGCTGCCCATAGCCAATCCCACGCAGAGCAGGGAGAGCGGGGGCAGCAGTATCTCTGGCATCCGTTCTGTCCTGCACCCTGTTCCCAACCCCATGGAGAGGAGCAGGATGAAAGGAGCATTTCACGTAGCCTCTGCCAAGGCTGGGAAATGCCTGAGGACACAGAACCATCTCTAGCTCCTGTCTTGCCATGGGCGCCCTGCGTGGTGTGGCACCGGGGGACGTGTGCATCCGTTCCAGCCCAGCCACCGCCAAGTGCCTCAGGCTCCTTGTTTCTGTCTCCTGCTGTATTTGCTCCACAGCAGCAGGGCATGGGTTCATTACAATCCTTACACAGCATGGAGATGCTCTTCTGGATGAGGTAAAATTGAAGCTGAGGAGGCTTTCTGCATTTGCTTTCAAACACTGCTGTCATGAGGAGCGAACAGCAATCTTACTGTTGATCCCCGGACACGAAGCAAGTTCCATTTCCCTTACTAGCCGGGGATGGGGAAGAGCACATCAGCTGCATCCAAGAGAAAGAGCGCAGGACGGCAAGATGGGGATTCAGTGGCCTGGGTTATTGAGAAGAGCTTTCAGCCCTGGAAGGTTTGGAAACATAGACTCTGTGGAGACCCTGCTTACCAGCGTGGGACACTCCAGCGGGGCCCAGGCTCTGGGCGGCCCTGGGTGCCCGCCGGGGGCACCTGCAGGAGGGGCTGGCACTCACCTCCACACAGCGCCTGCTTCATCTGGTTGATCTCCACCAAGCCTCAGCACAAAATGCGGTTTGCTGAGTGTCAGCACGAGGAAGGGCTCAGTGCTGCAGGAGGAGGTTAGAGACATTCCTGTCCACCTTCATCCCTCGCTCTCAGGAATGTGCGGGGCGAGCAGCATAAAGGGGCTTTGAAGATGTCAGAGAAACCCCACAGTGACCTCCCCTATGTAGGGCAATCCTCTGTCTGCTGCCGTTCCCATGCCCAGATGCAGGGGAGGAGGAGGGAGTGGAGGGTCCTGCCCACCTGATCTCCACTCCTTCCTGTCCTGAAGGCCCTTCTAACTGCTCCAGAAATTAGTGCTGGCACCTTAGAGCCAGGAGCAGACTCTGGGCCCCAAATCCAGCTCAGTTGGGATGGCCCATTGGACAGAGTGGTACTTATCCCCTCCCTCCGCCATCTCTGATCCGCGCCCGGGAGCAAGGGAGGCACTGCTGTACCATAGGCTGAGGCTAGGTTGCCCAGTGTAATCAAGAACAAAATTGGAGGGAGCTCCATGATGCCCACGTGACTCTGCAGCTCGTACATTGTCCAACTGTAAAAGGTGCCGGCAAGTGCCACGAGGGTTTTTCCTGCAGTCACCTGCAATTCATCATTTTCTTGGTAGAATAAAAAAATAAAACTGGAACAGATGCCTGGTACACAGTTTATACAGCGGTAAGTCAGGCTGGGGATAAAGTTGCCTCCTCTGAAAGGGAGTGAGAATGATGCACGAGCCTCAGCTTCTCCAGTGGCCCCGTGTCTGGCCATTCCCTTAAGTTCATTGCATCCTTGGGTAACCCTTGGCCCCTAGCAAACTGTCTCCTCCACCACCTACCAGCCACACACTATGATAGCTGTTTCTGAATTCACTAAGTCCCTCTAATAATTCCTTGCATGAGTTCCCTCACTCATAAATGCCAACTGAAACACTTGGACGAACAATATTTCCGCTCTGGCTGGCTGGTCAACCGCAGAATTCACCTGGGCTGTAGCACAACTTCAGCATGGACAGGAAACTTCTTGAACTATGCTGTCCCCAGTAAAGCACCTATGCACTCTGGTCTTTCTCAGCAGAGGTGCTGCCCCATGTTTCAGAGGAGCTGAGCACTGGGCTGGATCGTGTCCGTGCAGGAGATCTGTCTTGAGCAAGGCTCCAGCCTCTACCCAGCGCCCATGCAAGAGATACATCGGCTCAAGCTACATTGGACCAAATAAACTAGGCATAGACTAAGGTCTTGTGAGGAGGAACTGGGCAGAGCTCACTCAGCTGGGTCTCCCTCATGTCTTTGGAGGCCACGTGGATGATCCCCCTAACAAGGCTCCTATCCAGACCCTTTGTGCCCCCCTGCAAGATTTTCTCCAGGCTGGAGTAAATGGTTACTCTCGTCTCCTGGGAACACACCAGGAAAGAGAACAATGGGTTTCCTTTGGGACCAGTGCCAGGTCATCCAGGATTGTGACGTTGGACATCAGCTACCCAGGGGTTGTCCTACAGCCCCTCTAAGGGGGAACTTGCTCCCTGGACAGGAACACAACCAGGGTGTCTTAGGTTTGTTCTTTCATGCAGATGTTCACAGCTGGCACTAACAAGGCAGGAACGTCAGGCACTGCAAGGGCACCATGTAACAGGATGGCGGGAGACACAGGAGTACCATGAGACAAGCAGTCAGATGCATCACAGGCACTGTCACCCCAGGGCGCTGGGGTGGTGGGAGTGACTCTCATTTCCTTCAGAGAGGGGGGACACCTGGGGAGCAACAAGGAGCTGTCAGGTGATCCCGAGCAGCAAATTTAGCAGGAGTGTGTCGGGCAAGATGCTGCCAAAAACCCATTGGATGATTAGTTCTGTTACTGAATGAAGAAAGGAGTTGAAATATTTGTGAACCAGGTCCCCATACCCAGCAGAGTCATACTTGGACGACAGCAAATCAGGTGGGGAAAGAGAGTTGCCCAGCGTCTAGCCAGAGGCAGCACCCTTGGCGGTGTTCCCAGTTTTTTTCCTGACTTGCTGGGGGACAGTAGGCGAGTCACTTCACTTCCTGGGCCAGATGGCTGAAGCTTTCCAAGCTCACAAGTCTGCTGGGAAACTATTTCATGTGAGCTCAGTGCTGTGAGATACTTGGAGGAAGACACTAAAGAGGCTCATAGCATTATCCACAGGATGCAAGCTTGTTTGAACGTGTCTTATACCATATCTACCATCTACTGGGGAGTCGGAAATGATGCCCATGTGAGCATGTCCTGATATCGCAGTGACAGCGCAATATAACAAGGGCATGTTGTATTGTGACCTTTAATAGGAGAGGAGGAATGGAAAAGACACGGTGGATGGGCAAGGACCAGGTTTGGGTGGAAGTGCTTAGAGCAGCCGTGTCCCTGTTGGAGACTCTCCAGCAGAAGGCTCACAGTAATGTCAGGCTCCACATCTGCCTGGCCAAACCCTGGGCCAGGGTTGCCCTGAGCTTTTTTCATCGGGCATCTCCCTGCAGAGGCATCACTGGTGGAAAAACCTGCAATGGAGGAAAAGGATCCTGTCGATTTCTGTGTGAGAAATCACGTTGGTCTCGTTCGTCACCACCCACTAGCGGCTCTCCTGGAGCCAGACTCTGTGGCCTGGCTGCAAAGGAAAGGTTTCCTGGCACAGCAACAACGGGAGAGCTCTCCAGGCCACCCTCCTGGCTGAGGCAGCTGGTACTGCCAACAAGGCACTTTCCTTAGTGCAACTTAGTTCTGCCAAAAAGCCCTTTTTTGTCAGTAGGATGGAAAAGGTGCTCTGGTGTTGGCCAGCATCAGAAGGTAAAAAATCTATAATCGTCAGTCCCATGTTCAATGACCACAGCTGTACCAGCCAAAGGGGTGAGAGTGGACCTGGTCAGGGAGAAGATGATGTCTTCCCCTTTCTCCTGCTCTGTTATGCTAGAAGATTTGCTTGCAAAATAGCCCAGCCAGTTGGAAGGGGAGATTACTGTGACATTTGTTTTCAGGAATATAAGGGAAAGTCATGCAGACAATAACAATTCTTTTCTCTTTGACAGTTAGTTGGAGAATTGGGATCACACACCCAAAATGATGGTTCAGGGCCAAAGTTTTTGAAAGCTAGGTTGCCTATACACATACCAGGGGTGGAAGGCGGCTATTTAAATTAGAGTGGTTCCCCAAGAGCCACTCTAATTAAAACAGCTCACTGTCACATGTATTAAGCACCCATATTGTAAAATGGTCATTAGAACACTTTCACTAAAGCTCATTGAATTAACTTTAGTTAAGCACCCCCACATCCATTTTAAAATGTGGGGGGCGGGGGGGCGGGGAGGCTTATTACACATGACAACGAGTCGATGCTGGAGCGTTTTAATTAGAATGTGGAGCAGACTTGATCCATTGAGCCTGCTCCCACGTGTTTTAATTAGACCACGAACCAGTATGTCTACAGGCTGCCCTAGTGCTTCACTTAGGTAATGTATACAGAGACACCTCGCCCCACCCACCTGGCTGCAAGGGGACAGGGTCAGAAATACCTCGGGGATGGAAGGAGCCCTTTCCCAGGACATGTAACACAGTCTCTGATGAGCGGAGGCATGCCAGTGTTCAGTGTCCTGCCCTGGCACCAATCACCCAAGCTACAGTCCAGGCCACCAAGTAACACTGGTTTGCACAACTGAAAATCTGGCTCTAGAAAAACTGGTTTTAGCTAATTCACCTCTTCCTTGTGTTTCCAAGAATGGGTGTGGGACTAGAGAATAGGCATGGAGAACATCATGGGGCTCTTACCTCTACCGAGTCATTTCAGGTCAGTGACTTCCATTGTTCGAAGCTGGCTTAAACAAGCTTTCCTTCTCTCATGCGCTGAGCAGCTCCTGTCCGGAGCCACTCAGGATGCCAGGTCCAGGACCCAGGAAAGAGGTGATGTAAGCACCACTGTGACAATGAGGTGGCCATGTCCTACCTCATAGGTGGCTGCTCACCAGTGAGGGTCTGTGTATCCTGTAAGCTTTCTCTGGGCTGCATAAGGCTCCAGATTAAGTATCCCCAGAGGAGGCCAAATTTGCTCTGATGTAGAATATTTTAGTCCCTCAGCTCACATGGGAGTGTCCTGTCTTCTCCAGGTGTGCTGTACCTGCCAGCACTGAATGAGTATTTAAATCTGCCCATGGTTGAATCTGTAAGAAATAAAAACAGATGGGAACCAGGAGAAGCCTCCTCTCACTTGCTAGTTGTTTGGCCTCCTTAGTTTTTGCATCTTGTCGTCCCAAAGGGCTTGTTGAAGCCCTCAGATGTTACGGGACTGAGTTGCAACCATCTTGTCCATCCAGCCCACCAAATGCACCCTGCCTACATGGGTCCTGCGCCGGTCTACATGGAGGCCTCACTACCCCCTCCATCCAGTGCCCCCAGGGGTGGGTGCAGGGTGGACGGGGGCACTGGATGGGGGGGCAGCGAGGTTCAGGACGATGATTCAATGATTCAGGACTTTAAAACTTGGCCCAGTGGGAATCTCACACACATCTCATGAGGTAGAAAATATAAAGGTGCTTTTGTTTCCCTCCCACATCACTGCCATATCCCCTAAACATTAGTTTTTTAACTCATACACAACCCCTGTCAGACTGACTATGATCACTATTCTGAATTAGCAGATGAGGATGGAGAGGCAAAGAGAGAGCAAGTGGCGGGTCTAGAAGACGTGCTGGTGCAGGGACCTGACCCGAGACCTCTCGAGTCCCTTTTCAGAGACCTCTGATGTGTCAAACTCTCACTGCAGAGGGTTCGCTCTTGCTTTTGCTGCCATGCCTGTAATTCATGCAGGGAGGGAGCTTTTACCGATGATACTACAATGGTTGCGTGTCCTGCTAAATGAATAGGTGTGATTAAGTGCAGCGTGTGCCTGCGTACACTGGAGGACACGCAGGACAAGCAAAATACATAAGTGACTGGAGGAATTGTACAAGACGGCGGAGCTCTTATATTTTTTCCGTGACTGCACCGTCTTGCTTAATCAGGTTCTTTGCTTCCTTCAAAACACTGCGAGGCTGAGACCCCCTCTGCACAGGGCTACCCGCATGAGCACTTTTCTCTGAACTTAGCAAAAGCAAGGTCTGTGATCTTGGGTGCGCTGTGTCTCAATTCCATATCAGGGAAGTTACGCCAAATTTTGCCACGCTGTTAAGGCGGGCTGTGCGGCATCTTGCAGGGTGCCGAGCACAAACTTCAGCCTTCTCAAGGAGTGCCTGCTAGTGGCAGGTCAGACATACAGCATGTGCAGCAGTTCCCCCGATTGTTGCATGCTTCTGGCTTGAACTTCAGGAATGGACATCACCTCTCACTCCTGCAAGTGCTCAGTCCCTCTGAAAACTAGGCCATCATCCTAACTCCTTCTGTAAAGAAATGTGATCTCTTCCATGTGCAGTTACCTGTTAGCTCATGCTCTCTCCTCAGATTTAAGAAGGAAGGAAGTCTGGTTTGGTGCCTGGGGCTGATTCCCCTCCAGAGAAACTGGATTAAGACTCAGTTCACTTTACACAGACCTCTGGGGCCAGGTGTCAGTGAAGCAATACTCTGGAGTGCTGGTCTCATTCAGAGCCTTGTTGTTGCTCTCTCTAGTCATAAAAGACATGAGGTACAGTGATACGGGGGGATGAAAGGCTCGGCATGCAGTTAACCAGCTCCCACATCAGCTCCCATATCATCTGATCTGCCCTTCGGCTCTCCCAGCCCTCGCAAGTATTAAAGTCCTCCATTAGTACCCTGCTGTCCTTTCCTCCTTGCGAACGGGAGGTCAGAGGCAGCGCACAAACTCCCACCAAAGGCAATACATCCTACACATGTGCTACTGGCATTTCTCTCTTATTTAGTAGTTTCATTTGTCCTTATTTCCTTTATTGGACTAGAATGGTAACCAGTTCCTTTGACCTGGAAATATAAGTAAAAGTGCAAGGTGTCACCATCAGCCACTTGGCCTGATGCCTGCCCCCCGAACTTATGTAATTCAGTGAAGCTTTGACTTTGCTCCGAGGGATGGGCAGGCTCCAGGCCCCCCCCAGCATGGGAACGGCAGCCACTGACCGCAAATAGTGTCTGGGGAGGAGAGACAGGAAACGGAGCACTTGGAATATCTCGGACCAAGGCAGCAGGCTTCCCCGGGTGTGAAGAGGTGCCCTCAGTCGGGCTGGCTGGGCAAATGAAAACACGCGGTTGTCAAACAATCCCTGGTAGCACTGAGCTGCTCTGCTCCGCGAGACGAATTTCACCTCCAAAATGTGTATTTTTATACAAACCAAAAGAAAGGAGTTTTTCCTGCCTAAGTGCAGGAGAGCTGGACCCGATGATCTTGTAAGGTCCCTTCTAGCCCCTAACATCTATGAATCTCTGACAAAAATAGCAAACATAAACACAACCTATATTTTCGGCCTTGATTTTTCCTCTCTATTCTGACACAGGGTGACCATGAGTTTCTCCCAATCCCATGAAAACAAACATGGCAAAATGTCTGTAGAGGAGGCAAGTTTCAACCCTTACTTTTGCCACCAAGGGCGGGGAATAACGTCACACCCCAGGTGAGCACCTGGGGGTGGATCAGCTGGGGTCCCAAACCACATGCAACTGCATCCTGCCACGTTGCCAGCACGGGCTGGTTGGTTCAGACTTTGCTTTTTCTGATACACCAGTGTTTTTACAGAGAGATAATTAACACACAATCCATATCTCACCATAAATTCCTATGGGATGGTAAGGCACCTGCAGTGTGTGCTTTGAGGGAGACGTGTGAGATCATCACCGTGCACCTTGCCCGTGTTTGAACTTGTCCTGTTTCTCCTGCAGTACAATCGCAGTGCCTTATGGCCACTGGGTTTCTGCAGCAGGATAGTGAGTGGGTGTTAGCTACCTGAAGTGAAAGCACACCTTCTTTGCAATCGGAGCTGTAGCACCTGATAGGACAGACATTAATAGAAGCTGCCCTGTCTGGGTAGTGGTGCACAGACAGGCACAGGCTGACAAATGCTTGCCCTTTCATTCCTCCCCGTGATGCCATCAGTTTCTTGATATATAATGCACCTGCTGATAGCCCTGGAATTTAAGCATTTGGTAGTTCTTTTCCTCCGCGGTCCCAGGCTTTCCCCATGTCCCAGCTTCGAAAGTCTGCCTTAGCGTGGTGGCTGGAGGCGGTGTCCCTCCTGCTGAGTGCGTGGCCAGAAAGTCGGCCTCGCTGTCACAGTCACTTGAAACGTCCTCGTCCTCTGCGAACTGTAAAGTCTGAAGGGCGACGTCCTGGGGAGGGAGCTCACTGGAGTCCTCAGCGACTCGTACTTTCAAGCAAACTATGTGCTCAGGGAAGGGAAGCCTCTCCAGGTCAGGGTCAGAGTGGCCCCTTGCGGGGAGATGTGGGGCCTCAGAGGAAGGGTTAAAACGAAGTCCCTCTGTCAGCACAGTCACCTGAAGGAAGGCCTTGTGCTGGCACGTGTCCACGTCCACATTACGCTGCTCATATCCGTCTGCTGGATGTCCGGAGGGTCCCAAGGAGGAGCGGTCCGAAAGGGAGGTTTTCTCGCTGCTTTGGAACCCCGAGGTGTCCTCCTCCATCTCCCTCCAGGCACAACGAGCCAACGCGGTCCCTGCAAGGTCCGGCACAGAGCCTCCGTCCAGCTGGGAGCCTCCTGATTCAGAGCTGGACTCCAACCCGTTCAGACTTGCACCGGACGCTCGGCAGTTTGGGCCTGTCTTTGGGAACCGAGGCTTTTTGATGTAGGGTGTGAAACTGCTGTCGTCCTCCTCCTCCTCCTCCAAGGAAAGGAGAGAAGAGGCTGGTGATATGTTGTTTCTGGCTGAGGGATTGTTCCTCCTCTCTTGCAACTCCAGCTTTAGCGTGAATGCAAGGAGCTCCTCCATAAAGAATTCTTCCCCGTGAGGCTTCTTCTCACAAGCCAATGGCAGAGGCCTTACATAGGAAAAATCCTAGTGGGGAATGAGATCTGCAGGTTAGAAGGATGTTTTTTTCTCTGATTGAAGTTTTCTAAAGCCAAGGCAATGCGTGTGCGACATGGGGGCATCAGAAGGGATTCATCATGGGGGCGCAGAAGGGAATTGGTGAGGCTCTACTCACCAAGGCACCCCCTACTCACCAAGGCACCCCTGGGGGTCACAAGAAATAATGGCCGTAAGCTAGCAGAGAGCAGATTTAGATTGGACATTAGGAGGAACTTCTTCACAGTTAGAGTGGCCAAAATCTGGACTGGGGTCCCAAGGGCGGCGGTGCTCTCCCCTACCTGGGGGTCTTCAAGAGGAGGTTGGATGGGCATCTGGCTGGGGCCATCTGAACCCAGCACTCTTTCCTGTCTAGGCAGGGGGTCGGACTTGATGATCTATTGAGGTCCCTTTCGACCCTAACATCTATGAATCTATGCCAGCATCACAGCCTTAGAGAATGACTCCGATCATGGACCTATGGGTGATGGAGCCCCAGCGGGTTACAGTGGAGCTATGCTGATTTACATATATGCAGAGCACCCAGCGCAAGGTGGCTCCTCTCTGAGCAAAGCTGCCTGCTGTTTCAGCAATGCAAATGGCAATGGTATGCTGGAGCATCCTCTCTGACTGGCTCACCCGCTCTAAGTGCCAAGCATCTTTGCCTCCCCGCCCCCTTTGCTATTAGGAAAATGCACAGGGGCTTAGCAGCAGGATTAGATCCCCACCATCCCCAGTCTTTTCATACCAAAGCTTCAGGTCTCTTCACACTTTTAGCAACTTCTTTGCACAAACAGTTGATGAAGAAACCACTGGCAGGAAGGAGGAGGAGGAACAAAAGGACAACAATGACAAGCAGGAGTTTCCAGTTGACTCCTGCAAGAGAGAATGCCACAAAACAGTTTGGTCACTGCAGACAGACGTTATAAATGATAATCCTCAGCTCTTACATGGACTTTTCCTCCGGAGATCCCAGGCAATAGCAGTATCACTTCCTTCATTTGGCAAAGGCACAGGGAGGTGAAGGGACTCATTCAAGATCACCCAGTAGACTAGTGGCAGAGCCAAGGTATCCTTACTCCTAAACCAGTACCCTACCCAGCACTGGCCAACAAGTGGGATCCTTCTTCACAGGAAATGTTCATTTTTCCTGGGAGTTCTGGGTGCCAAAAATGTTCAGCCTCAAATCAGATTATTTTAGCTAAGCTATTTCTTTCGCCCCGGAGAGTTCAACTTTTCGGATGCTTATGTTTCTGATGAAAAATTCAAATGTTTCAAAGAAAGCAGATACTTGGGGGGGGGGGGGGCGAAACCTCTCTTTCAGAGAGAACTCAATTTTCTGGTGAAAACCAGTTTAGATGGACAATTTTCAACCAGCCATAATCCCACCCGGTGGCCAACTGTGCTTCTGAAAGCCTTGCCCCCGAGCCGTACCTTTGGGGTTCAGCAGCACGCACACTGGCCTGGAGAACTCGCTGTGTTTCAGGTCAATGACTTGGAAGGAAGTCCGAGCGCTCAGGCAGTAATTGCCACTGAATGCCGTGGTGTTGATCTCCACGTCTTGCCACTGCCTCTTGCCCTTGTACTGCTGCTGCTCCGAAAGAAGGAAAGGAGAGGGTTGGGAACAGCGGGGGATCCCTGCTCAGATCTGGGAGGTATGTTAGGATATCCATGCCTGAATATGGATCCTTCTTCTCAACCCCCAGCCCCCACTGAGCTCTGCGCTGCTGTGCCTATGCTCCTACCTGTACGTACTTTCAAGCTAGCTGAGGCACCTCGAGGGGTTACTGAAGGCTCTTCTGTAGGGCTTGCAGGGAATGCAGAAAGAAGCTCCTGCATCATAGGGGGTCCATATGGGACAATGTGAAATTTGCCCCCTGCTCCTTCCCCTCAATCAATCATAAAAGCTTCCATTAATCAAACTAACGTATTTTAGGGCAGTTTGCTGTCTGCTAGGGCTTCCTATTTCATAGCTGGTGCCACTCCACCTCCCTGCCCCATGCCCCATGCCCCATGCCCCATGCCCCATGCCCCGCACCCGGACACCTGTTTTAATTTCCACCAGCTGGCTGGGACTGGTCTCCAAAATCCAGGAATGTCCTAGCCAAACCTGGATGTATGGTCACCCTATGAATCACCCTCAGCTGGCTACTTAGACAAGCAAGAGCAACACTAGAGGCCATTTCAGTCTTGGAGACAGGGATGAACTAAAGCCCATACCCAATCCTCCCCACCTTTGGGTCTGGTCCCAATCCCTGATGCAGCTTGGCTTAGCACTTTCTACATCTAACGCAGCTTGGCTTAGTTTGCCAACCTTGTCACTGGATTCAGCTTCCCAGAAGTCCAAGTCGTACTGCAGGCTTGGAAACTCATGCTTCAGGCAGGAGGCCAGGGGGAAAATGGCATTGACAGTCATTACGTTTTCCTTTACTTTCACTCCCAGGACCGGAGGAGCCAGCTCCACTGTAATTGAGTAAGCAGGTGTCAGAGCAGTGCTAGCTTGTGGGCTCGAGTGCAGCTAAATAAAAGCTGTCCTCTGAAAAAGGCCACATAGAAATCTCCCCTAGACAAGGTAGCCTCACCCTCTTAGATGGATTCTGACAGCGAGAGGTCCGTGCTCTAACTACCTGGTTTGGGGGCTGCAGTAGCTATTACCACGTGATGAGTGTGATGGGCAACTCTTGGTCCTCCACCATCCAGCTGACACGTCCCAATAAGCACTGTCCTGCATCAGTGCGGTCTGAGACGCATCTACCTGTGCAGGGCCTGTGACTGTACCGGCCGTTCTCCCGAGGCTGTCATGCTGAGCCCATCACCAGGGTCTCCCTGCACCTAAGAAATCCTAGAAGTATGGTCTGGACCTAATCTCCCTTCAGCCCCATAAGCAGCTGGTGTTGTGCAGAGCTTCCTATCTCTCCTCTGAGCCTTCTGATAGTTTTTTCAGGAGGCAACATAAATACCTTCCCTGCCTCACCCAGAAACACAAATATGCACGGTCTTTGACCTGGTTTGACTTGCCGTGGTCAGAACAGATTAAACGTGGAGTGCGTGCAGCTGCGTGTCATACTGGTGAAGTGAAATGTCTCCGTCCTTTGTAAATAAAGTGTGCACAAGAAAGAAGGTCCTAGTGAGCCGAGGAAAGGGCGCAGTGCCCAGTAAACCTGAGTTGTAGTACTGCTGCTGGCAATAACTTCCCTTCCAGCCAAACCCTGAAATCTCTCTATGGTTTCCAGTTTCCTTATCTGTAACATGCAAATATTAAGGCTGGAGTTGCAGAGCTGTGTGAGCAGAATGAAAGTTCAAACTCTCTTAGTGCTGCAGGATCAGCAAGGGGTTCAAGCCAAATCGTAGACCAACAAACGTACCATCAAAATGATGTTCGATGTATCCTGACTCTGCCCAGGAGGACTGGCGTCCACTTGACAGGGCTTTTACCCGGGCCCTGTATTTTTTGAATGAGTCTGACAGCACACAAGTCAGATTGCAGATGGTTTCAGAAATATTTTTGCAGTGTGTGACCTTTTTCAAGTGATTTCTGTTTCCCCAGCTGAAAGAAGAGGCAAAACCAACCCAGAGTCAAGCATGTAATAAAACAGGTTTTAATATGGGGAGAGGAGGACAGAAGTAGCACTATATGTGGCAAAGGGCTTAGAGTATAACTCTCACGTTTGTCTATCGTAAGGGATGAGGTGGGTAAAGGGATGCAGCCAGTGCACTAGTAACGATTATAAAGGTTATAATAACAATAACAACAAGAAGAATAATATAAAAATGGTATGCATCAGCATTACTATGTGTATATTACTGTACATAGTATTAAATATAATATAATGTCGTATATTATGTGATTATTATGCTGTATTGAGGTTTATATATTAATAATACATACTAATATAAACATAGTGATACTGAAAGGTATAGTTCTATTAACAAATATAATTTTATATTAACGCATCATTATATGAACAAGTATCCCTGGGAGGGCTGGCCTAGTGGCCTTGGCTTTCCAGCCAGAGAGGAGGTGGGAGAGAGCGCAGTGGTGAAGGCACGAGCCTGGGATTTCCCAGCTCTGCCACAGACATCCCAAGTGGCCATGAATACATCTCCCGGTCTCTCTGCACCCTGGCTCCTTCTGCCTGCAAGATAAGGGTAATAGCACTTCCCTGCCACCCAGAGGTGCTGGAGGGAGCAGGACATTTAAGGACAAGGAGGTGCTCAGGCCCTGTGCTCTTGAGGGAAAACTGTAAGTACCTGAGATAAAAGGAAAGACACCAGCCTCTTCCCTGAAGAGCTTTGCAGCCCCAGGCTGAGCCCAATGATTTTAGGTGCCTCTGTTTCTGGGGGATGTCTGACTTGATTCATCGTAAGGAGCCCTGAGTTTCAGAGGGAGCATCCTCTGCCCTTCCTGCTGATTATAGCCCCGAAGGAGCCCCACCCTGAGGCCCCCAAATCACGAGTCCCTTTTCACAATCTTGGCCTAAGTTTTTGGATCTGATCTGCTTCCCTCGGTGGCCAAAGGGAAGGCTCCCATCGTGGTGTCCGGGGGTGGGCAATCCCGAATTCACTGACCCCGTCCAGCGCGGGCCAGAGAATCAGGAGGCAGAGAAAAGCACATGCAAGACGAGATGCCTCCTGGAGGAGCTGAGGAGGGAGGCGAAGAGGCTGGACAAGCTGGTGTAAAGGGGAGATAAGGAAGCGATGCTCTGTGCGTGGTGGCTGAGAACAGAGGGCCTAGTGCTCCACTTCGGTGCCAGTGCACTTCTGTCTGGTGGAAGCACTTAGTCATGAAACCCTGGATTCAAAGCCCACTGTAGCGGGTAGAAACACTCCCTCTGACTCCTGTGGTCAGACACCAAAGCAGGGGAAAGCAGGCCCAGGGTGACTGACGCCAGGGGCAGAAGAAGGAGGGCAAGCTGGGAGGTGAAGGGAGCAGTAAAGAGGGAGGGGGCAGTCACTCTGGGGACGAGGGGAGGTGAGAGCTGAAGGGGTGGTGGCAACTGCAGCTGCAGTGGTGAGAAAGCTGGCTGAGCTTCCAGCTTCCTGCCCCTCCACCGTTCAGCCAGAGACTCCTCCAGCAGGTCACATTGTCTGTGGAGCAGGTTGTGAAGCAGAGCCCCTGCCCTACGCTCTCCCCAGACCCCCTGGCTACACCCCTGGGTCCCTCTGCCCGGTTCTGCCCCGCTCTGCGCGCTCACCTTTCATATTTCACCGTGTACACCGTGTCTGGTGGGGACCCTTCCCCGGGGAGCCAGGTCAAGACAATATTGAAATCCTTCGACAGCAGCGTCACATTCTGGGGTGGGGGCAGATGCATTTGACCTGAGAGAAGGGGAAAACTGTTTGAATGTGCCAGCATTGATCCTCGGCACTGCTTCCCAGCGTCCCCAGAGAATACGTATCGGCAGCCGTGCGCGCTCTGAAACACGGGCAGGGCCAGCGTGGGCAGTCGCAAGCCCAGGTGGGCAGGAAATGGGCTTTCTGTCTTACAAGTGAAGAAGAAAGGTCTAAGAATGCTTCCTCTTCTGCATCAGCGTGAAACTGCGACCCGAGGAAGTGGGTTTGTGACAGAGAGTTGTGTGGGGAGAGCACGAGAGAGAAAGAGGAACTCCAAAATAGCGAGCAGCCCGGGGTTAGCGCGCGTGTGGCAGTGGACGAGGCAGAGGCAAGTCCCAGGTGAGGGCTCTTGCTGTGCTGGGACAGCGCGCTCTCTCTGCTTCTGAACACAAATTCGATCTTGGATCTCAGTCATCTGCGTTGTGAGCGTTTTGCCAAGTTTGCCTTTTTCTGTGAAACATTTCAGTTTGGACAAATCAGTATCTTCCAAAGGAAAACCACTCTGTCATAAAGTTTCCAAGCTGCTGTACTCCCAGGAGGCCTTTTCTGCTCCAAATATGCATTGGCATATTGGTGATTCAGGACCTGGCCACCCTCTCTTACCTGTCCTGTTCCCTAGCTTGCAATTTGAGCAAACTACAATGAAGCCTTCTGAAACAGGAGCAGCCAGCAACATGCTTGTGCATGTCTGGAAGTGGCTGGGGAGTTTGGCAATTCTGTATCATATCTGCTTTCCTTTTGCGCTGGACATCTCCCCCTTGCTGGCTGTGCTCCTGTGGGAAGATACTCCTTTTTGGCCAAGTTCCTGATCTTTTCTTTCAGCCTTCAGCATTTGTTAATCATGTGATCCCTCATTCAGAGTTTTAGCGCGCACTGTGACTTCATATCCCAAGCAGGCTGAAAAAAGTGTCCTTGCAACACTTCCTCTGTTAGCCTCAGGCATGGCTGGGACACTGTACAAGTGGAAAACTCTCATTTTAAGAAAGTCCCTTTTGATGTGAAAGCAGTATTTTGCCTGCCCTTTGGATCTAATCCCACTTGCCAATGCTAACTTTAAAATCCCAGTTTGGAAAACAGGACTGAATTTGAAGGGCACCTAGGCCAGTGATTCTCAAGCAGGCTGATGCCCTGAGGTCCTTTCAAAGGTATCACAGGGTGCCACATAACATAGCACGGGCAGGTGTGCAAACATCATTCAAAAGATAAACCCAGAAGCTGTAGTATTAGAAACATGCACACCTGCTGTGGCCTTTCTGCGCTTTTTGCAACAAAAGAATCGCCCTGCTATTTTTCTGTAATGAAAAACTGAGTGAAACTAGGAGCTGGCATTTTCACAGGGGTGCCTCTAGACTGTTACGGGGCACCTCAGGTTTGTTGAGGTGTGCCTCAAGTCTAAAAAGGTTGAGAGACCCACTGATCTAAGTCATCGGCTAGTTATGTTAACAGACAAGAATCCTTAAAGTGATCTCAGCTCACGTCTGACAGTCCACAGGCCGGTGCTGCCATCTTTTTTTATTAACGAGGACTATGGATGAGGCCCAGCAGCTAGCTAAAAGGTGTGGTGCCTTCCTGACACATCCTCAATGACCTGCAGTGCCTCTTTCCCCTCTACAGGTAAGGAGGGTTGGTGTCCCCCTCTCTCTGCCTTGTGCTGGATCGGTGCCCATAACCCCTCTCTGGATCAGAGATAAATCGCTGTGCTCTGGATCAGGTCGACCGCTGTGCTGCTGCTCTTTTGAACGTGCAGCATGACGCTGAAACACATCCAGGAGGAATCCTTAGCGGCGACTTTCACCTCTGGCACCCCAGACCAGGGCTGTTGCGGCAGGACTCCTCCACCGGTCCCGATGCTTTACAGTCGTTACCAGTGCGCGCGGGAGAACGTCATCTGAGAGAGCACAACATGGTCTAGCTGCTTCACCACAGCCCTCCCTTGCGGGTACAATTCTCCCTGGGCCATGGCCCAGCTTGGGACTTGCACACCACTGGCTCTTTCAATCCCTATATCTTTTTCTCACCTGGATTTGATTTGGCTTTGGCATTTCCCCACTCCTCTGTCCTCCAGGCTCAGGACTGGCCTGTCGTGGTGCTTCCAACTCTAGCATACATCAGGCTGCCCAAGTTCAAACCCAGAGAGCTGCCTAGACTTTCCCAATTGGAGGAAGCCGTCTGGGGACAGCACAAGTACAAAGGAAGCGCTGGGTCAGTTTTTTTGTGGCACATTCTGGTTTGGGAAGGCAACCTCCAACCCACTGAGAGTGGTGGGAGCTGAGATGCTCAGTACTGTGCAGAATCAGGCCCTAGAAAAATAATCCTGTCCAACATCATGGGAAATAACCCAGTCTGTGGTGCCAGCCTGCTTTCTCCACACTCCTGTCTTCATTTCCCCCAAAACATATCCACCTGCATCCACATGAACCCGCCTGCATTCCCCCATGTGCCACCCATTAAACTCCAGCCTCCAGAGACTTCACTGGCCCAGGCAATTGTTTCAAACCTAGTTTTAAAAGTCACATCCCTCTGCACGCTGGTATCTTAGAGCAGGGAACACGGGCTTGCTCAGTGCTGCCCTGCGAGCTGGACACCTGGTGTTTTCAGGGAACAAACATTTTTTATTTCCATCCTTCAGCAAGATGCATTTTAGAGCAGTGGTTCTCTACCTTTTTTCATTTGCTGACCCCTACAAGTTTCAATTGGAGGTACAGACGCCTTTCAATTGTAAGTGTAGGTATTCACGTACTTTTGATTGATCATAGTCATCTTTCATGGACCCCTCAGGCATAGTCTGGGGACCTGCAGGGGTTTCCGGACCACAGGTTGAAAACCACTGTTTTAGAGACACACTTTTCATTGACACATATCTGCACGACAGCCTATGTTTCATTTTACGGGAATTATTCCTGTTTCCACTGCTAAGTCCTCATCTGCAGAAACTTTCAGTGCCCCGGCAAAGATCAAGGAAAGCAACGCCCTGTTTGTTTGCCACCTTTCATAGTAAAATCAAGCCAGCAGAGTGCAGGGAAATGAGAGCAGTAAGAATTTCTGTACCTTACCTTGGAGCCGCTGCAAGGAGCACCAGGCTATCAGAACACAAATTCTCCAGGCAGACATACTGAAGTGGAGACCTGAAGACTTTCTATGCGCCATGTCCTGGGTTTTATAAATCCCTTTCATTATCATATTTTTGGCCGTAAGCCACATTACACACCAGCCACCCAGAGGACAGTGCGAGCAATAACCTGCCACTATGACAGGCATAAACCCAGCCCTGCCTGCTAGCTGGAGTCTAAATGCTGGGCTGCACTGGAAATATAACAGTGGGTAGAAATGCAGCGAGCTCAGGACAAGATCGATCCTAGCTTAACAATTACCACCTTAGGCCCCCAGTACAAGAAAATACCTCTTCACCTTCTTAGGCGTATGTGCTATAGGGAATGCAATCATAAAACGACCTGTTTTTGTTTCATGTGCTTTACCGATAACTTCCATTTCAAAATATCCCTAGGAGGCTGGGAATTATTAGAAGATCCAAACATAGCTTTTCAGGTCAGAGGGTAATATTAATTATTAATCATTCTTACCCTTGCTATTGGCAATATTATTAGTCATGCTGAAAATAATTAATATTTATAACACCAGTTTATTATATAGCCTCACATCCCGTATGGCACTGGCCAAAGAATGTAACCCAGCCATTCCAGCATCAAGCCTATCTCTTCCTGCTCAGTATATTGTTTTAAGACATCATATTATCCCCATTCTAAAGGTAGGGAAACTGAGGCACAAAATTGTAACGGTGTCATGCTGTGAGTCAGTGCCAGAACTTCAACTGGAACTCATTCTGTGCTTTATCCTGAAACCCAATGCTGTTTTCTCCTAATACTTAGGTATCATTTGGCTAGCAGGAGCACCCAAAACCCTCAGTTGAGATCAAGACACCATTTGCAGTACAGATATCTAGGCAGTAAGGTCCCAGCCTTAAAGCACTCACAGGAGTGAGCAGTACAGCGTGGCATGCACAGTTATAAAACGAGGGTGCTTTTCTGTGTACTGTACCTTGAAAGTCCCAAGAACCCTTTTAACGTGGAATTGAAGTGCCAAGTGGCTCCAGCTTGGGCCCAGGCTCCTGGAGACAGCGGTGTTTTGTCCTTTGTACATTGAGACCATAGCAGTAAGCACTATGGTTTAGGTGAGATCTGTTTGCTTGGACACGCATCGGGTTAGTGTGTGAACGCCAGGAATGGATGAGCTCAGTGCACCTTGAGGTCAGACAGAAAAAACCCTAGCCAGTCTGTGTCTGAAGAGCTGCCCTGTTCTGTTAGCAAGGCCTCCGGCAACACGATCAAACCCACATGCCTGTGCTCGGGTACCTTGCCGAAGCAAAATGGACCAGCTGAAAGGGCCATCACCTGGACTCTGAACCTGCGGTTGTCAGGCTCACACAGAGGGGGAACTCACCTCCATGGTCGTAGGGGCAGGATGGCTTGATCTGAGCAGTTGGTCAAAATTTGGGGCCTTGTAGGTTTTTTTCCCTTAGGAAGAGCAAATGAGGATGGAGTCTGGTGTTTCCGGCACAGTGCCACTTGCTTATAAAGAGTTGGACGCAACATCTCATCTCCCTACACACAGTCAGGCTCAAACCAAGGGAGACAACAAGCTCCTTCCCTCCCTCCAGCTAGTGCTTTGCCCTATAGCTTTCTTTCTCAGGGCCACACACTGGGCACAGACAGAAGTGCAACTCCCCGGTCTAACTCCCAGACCTCCACAGAAAGCGCCATGAGTTAGACCGACCCTCAACCCAACAGGCATTAGCTGTTGGGTCAGGAGGGTGGGGGATTGAGCTCCAATTTGGAGGCAAGCCAGTGAGAGAAGGCAGGGAAGGAAGGTCCATTCTGGGGTTTGCCTTGCTGCACTGGACCCGGGGGCAGAAGGGTTGGAGGCCCTCACCTCGGGGGGGTCCAGTCCGCCTGCCTCACCCTCCAGTGGTGGTTGGGCAACTCCAAAACCAATCTCCCTCCACTCCCTTCCCCCCCATTCTGAAGCAGGGCTGGGCTGACCAGCGCTCCTCCCGGCGTGCACTGACACAAGTTAATGAAGGTGCTTCGCTTTGGAGCGCCTTCATCTGAACCTTCATGGATTCAGATTGTTATGGGATCGGGGCCTTTTAAAACACTGCAGCTGTGCACTTCTGTCAGGGCACGGCTGTAGAGTGCTTTCAGTGGCCAATTGTGTGACAAAATATCACTTGTGTCAGTGCTCCCTGTGAGCCACACAAGCACACTCATAGGCAGATCAAATCCATCATCTTTGGGTTTTGTTATCAGCCTTCGGGAACCCTTGGCTTACATGGCTCAACTTCTGCTCCAGCCTTTCCTATAGTCAAGTCCAGGATGTCGGCTCCCGTTATTTCAAATATTTATTCCACAAAGGAGCTCAATGACTTCTGCAGATACCCTAATGAAAGGCAGCTTTTCCACCCTCCAGCTGCAATGAGGTTTTGCTCAGCCCCTGGATTACTGGTATAAAGATCCTAGCGATAAATGGCTTGGCACCTGGGGGATGGAAGATACAGGCAGAGCTTGGAGGAAGGAAAAGACAGGAGTGAAAGAAAGTTTTAAGGCTCAGATTGCAAAATATTTTATCACAGCTCTGAAAGAAAATCAGAAGGGAGATAAAACTTCATCCTTCAAGGTTTAGAGCAAGCTCTCTTCGGGATTAGGATGAGAGCGTTTTAGCCGGGGAGAGGTTACTCCACGTTTGTCTGCAGCGGGGCTCCAGCGTGTTCCTCAGCACTGAGCGCTGTGCGCTGACAGACACAAGATGCTGGACCAGAGGGGTCCGACCCCACCTGGCAGTCGCTACTCTCCTGTGCTTCCTGGGCAAAGCTGCAGCACTGGGGCAAGAACAGCAGTAGCTCACGGCACAGTAGTGAGACGCCTCGCAGGTCTGGGATTTGGGAACAATCCAGTGAAACGGTGTTTCTCAGGACGTGCTGATTGAAATCGAGAGCATCCTTGGCAGCTTGATTTCTCTAGGGTTCATCGTTGTCATGAATGTCTGGTTTTCCGGTAGCTGCCACTGTGCAGACTGCCCTGAGCTTGCGTTGCCTTCACAGAGGGTTTCAGGAAACTGTTCTCCATTGCATTTTGCTCGAGCCATCTCTGCTCCTTTCCCAAACCTGAGGAAGGGCATTTTGTGCCTGAAAGCTTGCTTAGCATCTAGCGAGTCTCTTAAATATATTGGCCCCCACAAAAAATATCATCAAGCGGTTCGTGCTTCTTGCATTTTTCTTGGACCATCACTATGCAGTCACTGCAGCACGGAGAGCTTTTTGCTCTGACTTGGAACGGACCCAGATTTTACATTACTGAAATCCTCCCAAAAATGAGGCAATCTTCCGCCGCCTGCCTCCGCACCCTGGGTCACTGTGCCCACACCTGCCACTTCTGGACTGGGGGACGTCCCCTGGCATTAGAACCAGAGAATGGGGCACATTATTTGCAGCCACTGTCTTGTTCCTATCCTTCCCAATGCGTATCCCCTTCCCTGGTGCATTCCTAGCTGCCTCCTAAGAGAAGCTCAGGTCTTTGGTATCAGTAATGTGATGACACCTTAGATCTCAGCGAGAGATCTGGTGATGTTTATTAAGGAGGCTAGCAAGCAGGTGCTGGCTCAGCTGGTCATTTAATAGCACAGCAAGGGAGGAGCAGGCAGACAGCAGCAAGCGTGAGCTGTGCAGAGACCGAGGGTGGATGCATATCAAAGAATTGCCGTGTGTGTGTCTAGCTGTTGGGAGGCAGGTGACATTTATTGCTGAGCCCCAGTTGACCAGCGTGGATCCAGGGTATAACAGACTCCTGCCACCTCTGCCAAGCCGTTACAAGGCACAGGCCAGTACCCGGCGCATTAGTAACTCCCTTGGTAGGAGATGGAGGAAGTTCCTCTCTCTTCCTTTCAGCAGCAAGTTTGGCTAGGAGGGTGAGGGGCCCTTTTTCTCCTCTCTGCTGCAGCCAGATCAAAGCGAGAAGCAATGGGCTGGCCCAACAGCCACGCTGAGGTCTTGCTAGGAGCCCTGGAGAAGGGCCCACGTCACTGTGAGCAAGGCCCGGTACAGACATTGCACTTGGACCAGTGTAAGTGGTCAGAAACTGGTCTACACCCCTAACAGAACAGAAGTTCAGCCCACATAGACTGGTTTAAAAAAGGGGGAAACTGGTCTAAACTTGGCCCAAAGGACAAACGTGTGCTCTGTTTGCGACTGATCTAAGCGACGCTGCGTACGGAAAACCACGTAACTTAGCTGGCTTCTACCTCCGGCTTTTTGAATGCCTGCACCTAGCCTCAAGCACCACGCCGCGTGTCCCCACGGGACATCGGGGTGAATCCTCAGCCCACTGCGCCAGTGGTGAAGCTCCCCGTGAGGTCGGTGGGGCCAAGGCTTCCCCCCAGAAAAGCCGTCTGTACAGAGGAAGGAAACACCGAGGGAGCTGGAGGGTCTGTACCGCCAGGTGGCACTGCCTGTCAAACAAAAATGCCTCGGGAGGCTCGCAGGCTTGGAAGGCGGGTGGGACCCGGCTTCGATCTGGGAATGGGATTTGGCCTCGTGTAGACGCTCGACACGTGCTTGATTACAGCTCCCTTCTCCTGCTTTGGCTCGTGTCGTCCTCTACCCTCGCTTGCACCCGCGTTTCTAAAGGAGTCCGCAGACCGGCTGCCACCCAGCTTGAGCCGGGGAGAGCCAGCTCCTTCTCCCGGTACAGCTCTGCAGAGCGTGGTGGGGCCACGTCCGGTGCAGGACAGCGCCCTGCAGGGCCCGGCATCCTCAGCAGCATCTCAAAGGCAAGCGGTGCTTAGCGGAGCACAGCCCGTAACTCCCTGGCCTGGAAACCAGGGGACCTGGGTTTCTTTGGAGTCACCGATAAAGCTTAAAGAGCTAGGAGCATTTATTCTGGAGAAGACAAGAGTGCGGAGGTACTTGACACAGTCTTCAAATACCTGAGTGGTGATTACAGAGAAGGTGGAGATGAGCTCTTGTCTGTGGCCATAGGGGACCGGACTGGCAGCAATGGCCTTAAGTCGCAGCACGGGAAATAGAGGTCGGAGAGGAGCAACTTTCCGACGACGAGGGCGGTCAAGCATTGGCACAGGCTCCTCGGAGAAACTGGGGAATCCCCATCCTTGGAAGCTGCAGGCTGGGATGGGCTGGTTTAGTCAGAGATGATCCTGCCTCGAGCAGGGGGCTGGAGTAGACGTCCCTTCCAGCCCCGCTTTCCTATGACCCTATGAAAGGGGCATAGGAGATAGTTACCTGCAGTAGAAGAGGACGGGACTAAGTGAGCCAGAAGGTCCCTTCCCATGCTTTCTCCTAATCGTGCCCTAGCCTGGTATGTGACCTGGGGCAAGTCACCCTTCTGTGCCTCAGTTTCCCCTCTCTATTTTGTCCCCTTAGATTGTGGACTCTTTGGGGCAGGGGCTGTCCCTCGCTCTGTAGTCATGTGGTGCCTGGTGCAGCCTGACCCCACTTGCAAACTATAGCCCTACTGCCCGAGGAAGAATTGCTGGGGCTTTCTTGAGTGTCGCCATCTTTTGACTTAGTGGCTGAGGTGGGTGATGCGATCGCTCGGCCGTGCAGTTGCCTTCTCCACATGAGCAGCGCCACTGAGACCCATGGGTTCGGTGGGAGTCAGGGGGACAGCATTAGGCCCTCAGTTATTAGACAAATTCCCACTGGTGCTACTGGAAATGCCTCTCAACTGACAATGTAGTAAATAATGTGGGGTTTGGCCTTATCCATATAGGGGTCACTTTTCTTGGCACGCTTGTAGTGGTCCTGGACATTCACAGTCCCCCAGGAGCTGGAGTGATTTCGGGGGGGAGCCCCTCACTGACAGCCAGAGGGGATTTCTGAACCGCGTGGCATCAGGGGAACAGGACCATCTCCCGTGTGCTCTCTGCTTACGGGTCCAAGGGGTTTGGGTGCAGGCACAAGCTATTAAGAGTAAGACCCTCTCCTGACACTCACCTGCCATCAAAGCACACGGTGGGGGGCACTTTCCCATGTGGGAAGGGGCCTGGGATTGCAGAACAGCCCAGTGGGACTGAATCTGGTGCACCTGATTGCACTCTGCGTCTCAAGGGCCATTTAATTGCTAATTACCTAGCAACTAATGGCAAGTCAGCCATCCGTGGCAGGTGTATCTAGGTGGAAAGGAAGCCGAGAGAGACAGAGCCTGGCATGAGGGCCCTGCCTGCCACTACCTGCAGGGGTTGCCAACAGATAGCACCTGTGAGCGACGCGCCAGCACCTGTTTAACCAAGCTCCCTGCCTGACCGCCGTCCCCGAGACTCCCGAGATGAAAGGTTGCTCTTTGACAGCGGTCAGCAGCAATCGCTCCGGCTGTCGCGCTGCAGACGTGGCGCTCAGAGCTGGATGAAATGTTTTACTGGGCTCAAATGGCTCTGAGGCCAAGCAGCCTACTCATGCTGCCAGCGTGCCTTTGAGGTCAGGTGGTGATTTCTAATACTCACTGGGGGGTTTTCAGGGAAACATCGACATGATTTGGGGTTTCCATGAAAACACTGTAACATTTCAGTGAGCAGTTTTAAAAGATTTCTTTCTTTTAAATGGCTCCTGCAAGAAAATCCCCATGTTTCTACCAGTCCACATTGCCTTTCTGGATCATTTTACCAGGGACTGGAGACTGTTACAGGCAGGGAGAGGCGGGTGAAGGCGTCTCTCGCAGGCTGGACACCGAAAATCGGAGTCGATCGGAGCGAGGTTTCCTGGTAGCTCTCACCAAACAGAGTGACAGTATTCTTAAAAGAACATTGTGCAAATAAAATAAAACTGGACCTGTTTTCTGAGAGCTGTGGTTAATGATTGACAAGGACCTTTAGCCATGCCAACAGGAAGCCTGTAAGCCCATAGGCTCTGTGCCTTTTGGGCTGCTTGCTATTTGCATTTCGCTCCAGGCCCCGTCCTGCCAACGGTTCCAGCAGGGCGTATTACCCATGGCCCCAGCCTGAGACCGAGGCCTCTTTGGGCTCGATGTTGCACCGAGCAAGAGAGAAACCCTGCCCCAGGCACTGGGTCTCGGTGCAGGCGCTGCTCTTCGTTCTTCGCCTGTCCCTGGGCCGTTCGCTGCTGCGGTCTCGGCTCCCTGGGCTCACACGGACTCTTACCACCAGTTTGCCCTTCTTCGTCTGTGCAGACTGCAGGGGGCAAACACTCTCCCCTCTCTGATGTGCTCGGCTCCTTTCTCGGGTCTCCAGAAATGCTGGCTGCAAGCATCCCATTAGCCTGGCTCAGGCCTCCCCAGATCAAAAGATTATATAAAAAATGCGAGTTTTCATTTTTTTTTTTAAATGATAGCCATTGGCCTCATCTTTGCCATCTCGTTTCTGGGCCCTTAAGGTGCTTGGGTCACTTTTCAGGTGGTTTCTGCAACAAGGGGGGCTGGTTAAAAAAAATAAAAGCAGCTGAGATTAACATGAGCTTGTGCTTGGGAACACGAGCCAGCTTCATGCCACAGCTTCTGCTTGTATCTGCTTTGATACCATGGCCAAGGCTCTCCTTCCTCTGTGGCCCCAGCAGCGACTGCCCAGGGGGTTTGCCTCCGTACGGAGGCAGCTAGCGGCTGTGGGTTTCTTCATGCTTCTAGCGATGCCACGGGGCTTCGTAGTGCAGCCTTGGCCTCAGCGATTGCAGATGAAAAGCTGGGTGGAGGAGGACAAGGTCCTTTGGATGAATCTGATCTCTTTTATTAGACCAACTAAATAGTTGGAAACATTTTTCTTAGCAAGCTTTTGGGTTTCAAAACCCTTTGTCAGGCTGAGGAAGCATCTGCAGTTGGTGGGTGGAGGAGGAGTTATTTGAAATTCTTCTTTCCAAACCCTTTTGCAGCCCGTTTTGAAGCAAAACAAAAACGAGCCTGATTTTGATTTGGAAAGAAAATGTTCCGATTGCTTTCTGCAGGCTCAGAAGCGCGATTCAAAGAGTAGGGGACATCTGGCTTTGTTGCAGTCTGTCCCACGGAAGAAAAAAAGAAAGACTCCAAACAAGTTATTGTGCGGGGAACGTGTCGTTCCTCAAGGAGACCCTGTACCTGGGCAGAACATTTGTCAACTGTCGCCAACCTCATTTTCTTCAGAAACGTCTCAGGTCAGCCCCGTGCTTCTCACGCTGAAGGCAGAGGCCACTTGGAGGTGAGGCGGGCGGAGAATGCTCTTCGATTCTGCTCGTCCCCGCTGCACCGTCCTTCCCCCTCTCGCCTACTGGTACGATGCAGTCACCTCCTAAGGGGGAACCACGCGGCAGAGGGAACCTGCCAGCGGTGCGGGAGACGCGGTTTGCACGCTAGGTCCCAGGGCCCCAGGGCACCTTGTCAGTAGTTACCACGCTTGTGAGCCCCTGTGGCCCTTGCACTGACGGCACAGGGAGGAGAGGGGACCCGGCCTCTGAAAGATGGGGCTGTGTCGAAGTGCTAGGCTGTAGCTAAAACCTGCAAGGACAAATACGAGTGGGCTGAAGTGTTGGCACAGCTTTATGTAGAGCAGCGGGCTTGACCCTGGCTCTGTGCAATGGGGCAACAGAGCTTGGTGCACTCACGTTTCCCACCCCGTCACTGGGAGCAGCCAGCGACAAATGCCAAATCCGTAGCGTGGCAAGACTCTTCGGGTGCAGCACCGTGTCTTCTGCGACCCATGTGGTCTGTGTTTTTGTCCTAGGCTCTTGTGTGACCCTTTGCTGTGGTATTCGCGGTGGTATCTGAGGGCTCCCTGGTGGTCTGGGTGACGCTTCCAGTCGGTCTGGAGATGTTTTGGAAGGGCTCAGGAAGGGGAGTGTGGGAAGAGAACAAGAGCATCGAGGAAGCCGGAGCTAGTGGGCATCAGAGGGTTAACACATTTGCACGGCGGCTGAGCACAGCCAGACAGTATGTGAAGGTACAGCAGCGTCCCCTTAACCCAGACAGGCACCCTGCACAGCCTGTCACCATGACGAAGAGAAGAGGATGGGTTTGATTTTTTTTTTTAATAAGTCTGAAAAGGCATAATTGAGGAGGAAAAATGTTCCCGGTACAAAAGCTATTAATCATCCATCTCTGGTGCTTCGCCAGACGGGGAGTTGTAAAGGAGTCTGAGACTTTCCCTGCATACCAAGCTGTAGCATTTGAACTACCCCGGCAGGGTTAAAGCGGTCCAACTGCCCCGAACGTGGATATTGTGGTATCACGGGGCTACGTCTAGCAGCAAAGCTTATTCCTCTGTGTGGAGGGGCAGTAGTGATACCTGTCTGCGGAGCCGTCATCCCAGTGGTTTTCAACCTTTCCCCATTCAAGGCACCCTGCACTAGACTCCAGGACTCAGAAAATGCCAGCTCTTAGTCTACACTCCTTTTTTGACTACAGAAAAATAACAGAGCGATTTTCCTGCGGCAGAGAGCTCAGAAAGCCTGCAGCAGGGCAGGGTGTTTCTGACGCAACAGATTCCTGTATGAAATCTCCAGGCTTAACTCCTGAATCGTGTTTGTACACCCAGTGGCAGCCTGGCAGCACCCGTGAAAAGGTCTCGAGGTTCCCGGGGCGCGCTGCCCTCCCCTGGTTGAGCGTCATGGCTTTATACCAACTGGATCCACGCTCGGAGCCGTGCCAGCTGAAGTGATAGAAAATCACTGCCACTGGCACGAAAACTGGGCCGACCAGTGAATGGCTGAGCTAACGAGTCAGGGGTTAGTGTTGTGTTCCTACCTGACACCTGACTGAGCAGGAGTGTAACCACTGGGCCCTGCTCAAAGGGCTCCCTCCCGCTTTAGAGCAATCGTCGTCACTCGTCCTTTTCCAATGAAGCAACAGGCAATGCCAGTTGCTCTCAGGCTAATGAGGTTCTTGCAGAAATGTCCCCACAAAGTCTCAGCTGTTGGCGTACACCAAAGGAATGCAAAAATCTAGACCTCTTGGTTCCAAAATGATCCCCTTTATTAGACCAGCTGAGACATTGCAACAGAAAAACATCTTTTTCTGCAAGCTTTTGGGCTCAGGCAACCTTCGTCAGGCTCAGGGAAAGTTTTGGTACACACCAAAGACAATTGCTCTGAGTGCCTGAATCTTGCCACTAACCTGCCTGAGCTCTGGTGTGCTTGGTGTCCGTGCAAGCCTCCTAAGGCCCCGCGTTAAGCTCTCCTTCCCCATTATGGGACTGATAGTGGGGGTGAGGTGCGTTGCTGTACGGGGAAGCTGCCCGTGTCATCTCCCGCTGCAGTCTGCCTGGCATCGGGGGAGTCTGTAGGGAAGATTAACCAGCTTCTTTGGCAAAGGGCATCCCCGCTGCTGTGCAAGGCAGAGGCGATGGTGAGAAAAGTCAGAGAAACCTTGCCTCCTGCTGGAGAAATGAGAGAGGGAAATGTCCCACTGGCTGCATGTCTGAAGGCCAGGCCCCAGCTTGTTATTCAGGCTGTAGCCCAGAGCTCATTGCATAGCTGCCTTCTCTGTGACCTGCTCTTCTGGTGCAGCCAGCTTGGAGCGCACCGGGGCAATGCTATCCGGGGATGCTCAAGAGAAGACCTACCATAGTGACCCCTGCCCCGTTTATCTGAGGGGGCAGAAACCCGGCCCTCGGTGCTGAGGACGTGACCCTCTGCCTCTGGCGCTGCAGGAACTGCAGGAGAGTCTCCATCTCAGGTGTGGGGCAGAAAGCCTTGCATGGAGGCGCTGCACTCGGTCTGGACCTCTGCTCTCAGGATGGCCTCTGGGCCCCCCTCCGCCCTGCAGCAAGCTGGACCCGGTCGCTCTGCATTTTGATCAGTGCTGCTCATCCACGTGATGCTGAAGTCTGGGGGTGTCTGGAGCTGGGCCCGGGTTGCAGGCTGCCCCTCCCAGAGCGGCTTCCATGTGCGGGATCATTGTTTAGGCAGCGAAGTCCATGGTAGTGCCCTCTGTACACTGCTGCTCCTGCCTTTGTGGAAATCCTTCCCCCCATCGCGATTCCTTCCTATTCATGCTGCAGACAGTCCTGAAGCTTGCCCGGACACGCTCCGCACACCCAACGACAACCCAGGCACGCAGAGTGGGAAGCATGTGCTAGCCCACAAGGTGCAGATGGAGCAGCGCAGGAAAGCTCCCGGGGGCACCGTGACTCTCCTAGCCCCCAGCTCTCCCTGATCAGTGTGGGAAAATCATCGTGGGGGCTGCAGGCTCTGACACAGGGGCGATTTCACTCTAGCAACCTGCCTCTAAGGTCTTCTGCGCCAGCGTGTGCAACTGGGGTCATCCCTTCTGCTTCAGAATTTGTCCCCCTTCGCATCACCTTTGTCACTGCACACCTTTCTGGGGTGTCTCTGATAGGAAGGAGCAACGGGCTGTGATCTGGAGTTCACTCTGGATCCGTCCCCTGCACAGTGCGAAGTTCAAAGGACTGTCAAAAGCGGGCTCCAGACAGAAAGCTAGTGGGTGCTGGGTGTATTCAGCTCAGCAGGAGCCCATCTAAGACACCACTTCTAGCCGTGGGAGAGAGCGGCCCCGGGGGAAACAGAGTCCAGGCGGTCCTCGGACTCAGGACACAATCGGTTCCTGAAAACTGCGTCTTAAGTCGAAACGTTGAAACTCGGAACTGATTTTCGCATAAGACACAATGTTATAAATGGGGGATTGGTTCCTGAACCAAGGCCCGATACCCAATTTTCACCAAAAATACCCCAGATTTGTGCGCTCGATCAATTATAGATGAGTAATATAGCTACAGTAATGTATTTCTATTGTAAATAGCAAACATGTTGATTTGGAAGGACTTCTTTGAGGCGACTTTGCTGGATGTTTTGAAGGGCTCTGGGCTGGAGTTTTCTCAGGAGTCCCGGCTGCAGGGTTTTCTGGAGTCTCCTCAGCTTTCTTAAAGAAGGTGTCCAGGGAGGTTTGGACAGATGTTTCCAGGGAGACGGGTGGTGCAGCGAACTTGTTCACTGGCGTGGTGGATCGGATCAAGCGTTGTAAGTCAGAACTGATGTCAGAAAGTTGAAACCGGGTGTCAGTTCATAAACGCTGTAAGTGTGAAATGTTGTAACTCAAAACGTTGTAAGTGGAGGACTGCCTGGATATCCTGTCCCTAACCCATATCAGAAGATGAACTGGCCGCACAAGCGAGCAGGCAGCAAAACCACTGGAGTGGGAGAGAATTCGGACTGGGGCAAGATTGACTCTTGGGATCCTTAGCGAAAGCGGCACAGCTGTCTTCCAAATGTAGTGGTAGCATCTCTGCTTCCCACACTGGTGAGGACAGCACTCATTTGAATGCCTTCAGTGCTTTACGCTGCAGCATTTGGATGCCACGGCGGTACCATAAAGGCTAATGAACCTGCTAATTAAATACCTCTGAGTCTATTGTTGCCAACTTGCAACCAGCACCATACCTACAGGCTGGGGAGGAAGAACCAGCACCACACCTACAGGTTGGGGAACTCCCCTCTTGTCAGCACGGAGGCGGAAAGGGATCTGGGGGTCATCATTGATGCCAAGATGAACATGGGCCGGCAGTGTGGGGAGGCAGTCAAGAAGGCCAACCGTACCCTGTCATGCATCCACAGATGCATCTCAAGCAGGTCCAAGGAGGTGACCCTCCCACTCTATGCGGCACTGGTCAGGCCGCAGCTGGAGGACTGCGTCCAGCTCTGGGTACTGCACTGCAGGAGGGATGTGGAGAACATGGAGAGGGTCCAGAGGAGGCCACCCGCATGGTCAGGGGGCAGCAGGGCAGGCCCTACAGGGAGAGGCGACGGGACCTGAACCTGTTCAGCCTCCACAAGAGAAGGCTGAGGGGGATCTAGTGGCCTGTTACAAACTAGTCTGAGGGGACCAGCAGGCATTGGGGGAGTCCCTGTTTCCCCAAGCACCGCCAGGAGTGACCAGGAATAGCGGTCACAAGCTGGCAGAGGGCAGGTTTAGGTTAGATATCAGGAGGCGCGACTTCACGGTCAGGGCGGCTAGGGCCTAGAACCAGCTTCCAGGGGAAGTGGTGCAGGCTCCTACCCTGGGGGTGTTTAAGAGGAGGTTAGATGCACATCTTGCTGGGGTCATTTGACCCCAGTACTCTTTCCTGCTATGGCAGAGGGTTGGACTCGATGATCTGCTCAGGTCCCTTCCAATCCTACTAACTATGATACTATGAAACCCAGGAAGGGGAAGACAGGCTGATGTTCGGGTCAATGCAAATCCAGCCTCGCTCCCCAGTGATATGAGGGATTAAGTACTCAAGGATCAGCATGGAATGATGCTAGTGGATCCCTCCCCATCTCTGGTGTCCTTATCACAACCACGCAGCCTTTGTGATGGTAGCACTATACTTGCTGAGGGCTTACGTTATTCAAGGACCTGGTTTCACTTCACCAGTAGAGGTCCAAGGTTTTGTTGGCAGACTCACAATCAAGCGTGGCTGTGTGCATGGCTTTGTGGATGGAAAACATGTGACTCTGCGTAGAGGAGACAAGGTCTGTGCCTCTTGTCAGGTTTGAGCCAAGCATGTTAGACGCACTTCCAGCCCCGCCGGGTGTGGTGTGGCAGGGAGCCCTCTTTGCTGACAGATGTGACATATTGATGGAGGGAACTGTGAAAAACCAGAGCCTGCCGAGCTGCAGGGCTGCCACTGCTGCACGCTGTCCTGCTCATGATCGTCTAAACCAGATCCAATCGCAGTGAGACACGGTTCACACCAGCCAACCCTGGGCCCCCAAAGCTAAGGGACTCCTCTCTCCCTTATGCTCCTTCTCCATCCCTAAGGTCAGCTGAGAGCTACCTTCTGCAAACATCATCTGTGCACCAGGCCATTTGGCCAATACATGTGGGAGACTGTTCCCCACCATCGCTCCTCAACTCTGGACCTCCCTCCCCGTTGTGGCCTGCTAGAGCCTGAACCTGGACATTTTCCAGGCTTTTTATTTGGGCAGGCCAAGTTTTGGCTCATTAGTTGGGGAGTTGGTCCTATTACAACTTATTTTATTGTAATATTTTTATCTGTTTTTATAATGCATCTTTCCTTTACTCTCACCTGCCCTGAGCCTCTTGTGAGGACAGCAGCATATATATATATCTGTTAAAGAAATTAGTGGTTTTCATCCTTTTTTAGACTCAAGGTGCCCCTAGCTAAACTCAAGCACCCCCCCCACCGCCCTACTAGATTCAAGGCCAGCTCTTAGTTTCCCCTTGTTTCTTGACTATGGAAAAAAACTAGAATGATTCTTCTCTTGCGAAGAACGCAGATCAATGGGCTCCAAAATGGTTCTGAAACTCTGGATTCCTACTTGAAATTCCTAAATTTATCTCTTGAATCATGTGTAGTTGTTTGCACAGGGCTAGCAGAGCTTATCAGGTGCAACAGCCTTAAAAGGCTCTCACAGCACCCTAGGGTGTCACGGCACCCTGCCTGAGACTCGCTGAAATGAACACACGCTGCCAGTGGTGTGGGCAGACGTAAGGCCATTCACTTGGGCGGCTTCACCCCTGCACACGCCAAGGGCAGATCGGGTGGATAAGCACTCAGCGGGTGAGGATGAGAGTACGAGCGCTGACGGGAAACCGTCTTCTCGGAGATGGCAAACGCCCGCCTGCGGCAGCTACGGGGCTTCTTGGGGGCTTGGTACCTCCGAAGGGCTCAGCTCCCAGCCAAGTGTCAGACTGAAGGGCTGAGTCTCCAGCATTGTGTGCCTTGAACTGGGCATGGCTGCAAATCCAGCACTGATCGTAGGTGCTGGGGGCTTGAAAATGCACCCCGCCACCAGCCCTTCTGGGCAAGAGGAGGGGAGTTGGGAACCGCTGCCTGTCTCCAGAGCTCGCCGGCTGCCTGGGTCCAAGAGCGCCTGCGTGTCGACTCTGAGGATGATGCAAGCCGCACGCATCTCCCTGGGGCTTTGGAAAGGCTGGGTCGGGAGCGGGAAGTGTTTTAGCCTCTGGTTCGGTGATGTTATCACTTGGAGGCAGTGACACAGATTTACATCAGCTGAGGATCTGGCTCTTAGCCCTTACTTGAGGTGGAATGTGCTTCCCAGCGCCGCAGCCACCACGCCTGTTCCTCAGATGACAGGAATTTAATTTAGAGGCCCAATCACTTGCCTGAACAGCTCCCTCCCTCCCCCCAATGGGAGAAAAATCTCCAAGGAGGAGTCCAGGCAAGTGGGAAAGCTCTGGAGAGAATTGCCTCTTGCCCCGTAGCCATCCAGAGAGGAAGAGCTCAGCTAAATGATCTGAGGATGGGTTTGAAAGAGACATGGGAAAGCTGGAAAAAGAAGCCTCCAGTGATGTATATTCATAGGGGAAAAACCTCCCGCAGACATGCAGAAGCTTTGATGAACCCCTCCCAGCAGTGCTGAGCCTTTGAAGTGATACAGCAAATGAGCGCTTATTATTACCCAAAGAGATAGAAGCAGATAAGCCCCAATCACCAAGAACCAGGGCATTTAGCACAGGCTTTAATACCTGATTTTTATGGCTGCTTCTAAATTTCACCTGAGTCGTTTGCCTGCAGCTCCCTCCACCTTCTTCCCTCACCATGAACTCCTACCAGACTCAGGGCAGCTCCCTGCCCTTTTACAGATGTGAGCAAGTCACAGCCAGAGCCCTGGTGCTAGTGCACTTCGAATGCGAAGGGCACAGGAATCGCCACGGGGGCAGCGATGTTTGTCCCGGGGCTTTCGCCGGTAGCTGACTCCAAGCACAAGTGTGGGAAAGGGCTGCCAGAGTGGCAGGCACAGAATATATCAACTTAAACATTTGCGGATTCAACAGAAAGTTACCAAATTCACATGTGCAGCATCAACACAGCCACTACTCGCAGTGGCCTCCAGAGTTTGATGCTCCAAAGGTGGCGGCCAGGGCAGGGGTGGGCACCACACCAGGAAGGGCGGTCGGTGAAGTCTCTGCCTCCCCAGTGCAGCGTTTTCCAGCCGTCCTGGAGTGTCCCTTCTCCTCCAGCCACTGGAGCCACAACCCAGCTCCCAGGCCCACGCAGAATGTGAAGGCCCCACGCTCAGGCCGAGCGAGCGCTGCGCGCGGGGAGGGTTGGAGGCGAGTGCAAGTCATTTTGGCCGAGCCACAGACTTCAGATTCATGGCCCGATTTCCTCAGGTGCTAAGCTGAAGTTGGAGGAAATTAGGGAGCTCAGCTCCCTGCCACGGCAGCATCCCGTGCGTGTGCGTGCTCGGTGCTGGCGACGCTCTTCAGCTTTGCCTGGGTTAACAAACGTTACAGTCGTAACATAACCCGCCGGTGGGAGAGCTCCACTCATGAACATGCACTCAGGCTCTTCTACTCTCCTCTCACCCCATGCCATGTTCAGCTCAAACATCCATCTGGGGGCTAGACAGATCCAGGGGCTTGGCATTAGCGCCTGGAGTTCGTATGAGCATCCAGCCCAGCCATGATGCTTTGAAGCACCCCTGTCGCTAGCGGAGACTTCCCCATTCAGCAGCCCCAGCTGGAGCACAGACCGTACGAGATGTTTTGGATGAAAAGCGCTCTCATGGTGGGCGATGTAAACGCGATCTCTTCCTCGCCTACGTGAGAGAGCCCCGCGTTTGCATAAAATGTGCTAGAGAAACAGCAAGTATTAGTATCCTGAAACCCAGCTCATTTCTGCCTTGTACTTTCCCTTCTCAGCAGGGGTTTCTCCGCAGCAGACGCACAGGGTGGAGCAGACAGATGCAACCGGCCACATCACATCTATTTCCATACGCTTCGCTTGAGTCGGCGATTCCGGCTGATCAGAGCCCCATTACGGCAGCTTGCGTGAGGCAGCAGCGTGGACACGGCGTTTTCTTTCAACTCTGTCAGATAAATGAAGAGAGAGAAGGGGAGGGAAGGGGAGTCTTGACAGTGGAAGAAGACAGTTTGGACTGAGCAGTGGCTTCAGGTAGCCAAGCGCTGCCAGGGCACGGGCCAAGGGCATCCCTGGTTCCTTCCCTAGGAGCTGAGCTCTGGCCGCTGGTTTCGCTTTCTCGTCCCTTCGATGGAGCACCTGCACGTGCACCTAACCCAAAGATTTAAAGTAGTCCTGAATTGAAATGGGAGGATGTAATCCTTGGAAATCTCATCAACATCTGTTCAGAAAACTCAGGCTGTAATGAACCCCCACCCAGGCAAAAGGGCAGAAACTTCCCACGCTCTTGTTAAAGCTAACGAGAGCTGTGTCCAGGCTGCCAGAGGAAAGGAGCTGTCCAAAGCAGGAACCTCTGCGCTGCTGGGGAAAGCTGTACAGCCCCATTTCCCTGGAAATGAGCTTGCCCCTGCTAGAGAGGAGCAGCCGAGGAGTTATGGTGTCCGGCTAGGGCTTCTGAGGGGTGAGGTCAAGCCTTTCCCCTAGGCTTGCCCTGAGGGTTGTCCCTGCTTGACCGAGCTGTACCTGGTCATTCAGATTGGGATGGCAGAGGTGATGCTTGCCATCCTGCTCTCCGAGTGCTGTTCACTACTACATTGCTGCGCCTTAAACGTGCTACCCTGATGGGCCTCAGCTCAGGGAAATGACTGCTCCAGTAAAGGCACTGGGATCCGGGAAGCCTAGAGTTAGAAGGGACCTCAGCCCATGTTCATTTGATCCATTCCTATCAGCCAGGCAGGGAGATGGAGGCCGGGACTAGGGCCCCAGCCCTGCCACGGACCTGCTGTGGGAGTTCAGGGCAAATTGCTCCCTCTTTCTGCACCTCCGTTTCCTCTCCTGGCTCATCTGTTAAGAGTGCAAGCCATTAGGGAAAGGCTGTTATGCTTCTTGTGCTATGTCCAGTGCAGTGAGACCCTGGTCTCCATCCTCTCCTGTAGCGCAAACCGATGTAATGCTAAGTCAGAAATCTGCAGAGCCCTATCTCTGAGGGTTCAGACTGCTCTTTGCCCTACCCCTTCCCTGAGGACCACAAATCCCCAGCACCTAGCTGGTTTACACTGCTGCAAACGCCTTTCCCAGCATGCTCTCCTGGTAGCTGGCCCTTTAAATCAGGGGGAGAGAATGCCCCGCAGCCCTGTAGGGATCATTTTGGCTCTGATTCCTGCAGGCTCCTCTGCAGCACCTAGTGTGTAGCTCCCTTCTCCAAGGGCAACCTGCAATCCCATGCCTTGTCTGACCTGTGGCACTGTGAGTTACTTGTGTGACAAATCCAGCTGCCAGATAGACAGGGCTCAGCTCCATGTCAGCGCCTAGCTTGACGCCACAGGTGAGGGCTTGGCATTGTGTGGGTGAATGGTGCACCCCACCTCTACCAAGTATATGGCCAGAGGGGGGTCAGCAGCACAGGTAGGCATAGGTGTGCTGGCGTTAACCTCACTAGCAAAGCACAATGGCAGGCAAGACACAGTGGCATCAACTTCAGCACAGGGTAGGTAGGAAGTGCTGAGGGCTGAGTGCTGCCCTCTGCCCTCACCGGGCTTGCCCAGCCAGTGCGTGGATATGCATGTGTACAAACATCGACTTACTGTTTGTGGCGGGGCGTAGACTAGGCTGAAATATGAGCTGTAGCTTTGGAATTTGCCTCCAGGTACGAAACAGGGCTGGAACGACAGCAACTGAGGATGCAGCGAGGCTGGGCTGCTCCTGGGAGTGCTCCCTGTACACACTTGGGAGTATTTTAAAGAGAGGGAGCAGAGTCTGGTGACTGGACACAAAGCTGCAAGTCAGCGCTGGGCTCTTGCTCTGCCACTGACTCCTTGAGCAGCCTTGGGCAAGTCACTCCCTCCCATTGGGCTTCAGTTTCCCCTCTATCAAATGTAGATGATCATTATTGACTACTAGGCATTCATAATGTGAAAACACCCCTGGAAGACCTGACAAACTCAGTGTCCTGATTAGGCCTATGAAGAGCTCTATCAGCAAGACAAGGTACATGTTACCTGTCCTTCATTTGTTGTGGTGCTACAACAATTGAAATGGAGCAAGCTCTTTCTATAGCTTCACAAGCCTATAATTGCACCTAATTGTACCTGACTTGGGTACACGTAGCTCTATAGGAGCCAGCTAGCCCCGTCTGCCTCTCAAAACCAGAAGTACAGAAATACTAAAGTACCAGACACACAAATCATTATTACGAGTATCTGTCTGGCAGTCTCCAGAAATATAAAAGTGCAAAATGCAGAAATCCTCTATGGCTGAAACAAAAAGGGAAACCTCTTACTAAAGCAGTTTTAGAAATGTTTTACTGAGCTAAAGGTCATGGAAAGTTTAGCTAATCTTTTGAACAGGAGTGGTTTGCAGAAGTGTGATGCACAACGTACCTTCACAGAAAGGGCCCTCGTCCTTATAAACATATGACTTAAAATAGATGCCTAAATGCCTACAGCGCTGATTAACATAGACCAATTATAAACATTCCTAGAGTGAGCTAACAGTCCTAAGTGATGCACTAAATGAACTGTGCTGGGTTAGCCGGCTGGGTCGTGCTTTCCACCAGAAACGTTACTGGTCATGCTAATGAGTCCCACCTGTCTCTTGGAGGTGTTGTGGAGCTGTGGGAAGGTGTATGTGCAGAGCCAGGGTGGAAGGAAGGGGAAGCACCATGGTCCCACAAGGCACGCTCCTGTTGGCAATGGTGAAAGCTCTTTGCGGGGTGGGAGAGCAATGGGAACTCCCCAGTGTGCGTGAGAGGAGAAATCAGTCCTCGGTGTTTTGTAATCAGGTGAGGGAGGGAGCAGCCCCAGCACAGGCCGCGAAGGAAGGAGCAGCCCCTGCTGCCGGACAAGTTACTGGGCAGGAACTTCTGATTTCAGTGCAGCTTCATTGGACTAGTCTGAGGCTTTGGAAGCTGCAGGTGCCAGCACAGGGCTCAGCTGCAGTGAAACGCTGCCAAAAATTAATCTGAATTAGCTAATAGCATGGATTTAAAGTAGATTAGTTAAACTGCATTAAAGCTCTGTGTGGACACATTTCTTCAGCATTAAAAGGGGCCTTAATGCAATTTAGCTTAATTTATCTGAAAGTGATTTAAGATAAATCACGTAAGGCTCCTTTAATCCTGAATGAGCGTATCCACTCAGATGTTCAATGCAGTTGAACTAATCCATTTTAAATTTAAATTAACAGAGTTAGTTAAATCAGATTGATCATCTGGAGTGTTCCCATGTAGCTAGACCTTTTCTGGGGCATAAACCTGCAGTATCTCCACTGAGGCCGTCAGGGTCACCTGGGGCCCACATGGGATCTGGCACATATTCTTTAAACACAAAAAGCAAGCCCTGGGGAAGAGCAAAGAGGAGAAGAGGAAGCGCCCCAGTGCCAGAGCTGCAGCGCGCCTCTCATTTGAGAACAACGAAGCGTTTGCTTTTCACGAATGGAAGGAACTGGTTCCTCTGTTTCGTGTTTTATGGCCGGGAGTAACATCCAGTTCCCCAGCTGTTAATGAGTTCAGTAGTTCAGTAATGTCCTCAGCTGACTGGAGCAGCCTGTTCAGCATCTGAAACAGCAAACCAGGCCTTGGTACTGGTGCCAGTGCCCTGAGCTGATCCCCAAGTGGCACCATCTATAATTAGACCATGTGCACCTCCCTGGCACTGCCAAGTGTGGAGTGAAGGTGGTAAGTGATGCCAGCTGCTAAAGGGAAACAGTTACCGCTGTCTCCCAAATGGCTCCTGATCCTCGCACCCAGCAGCTCTGCGACAGCTCCAGGGTGACAGAAGACTGCTACCCCCTCCTGCATTGCCTTGCAAACAGGCCCCTAGTGAATCACCAAAGCCCCTGCTTTTTCGGCAAGTATTGGTATCACTTTGCAATGGCATTTAATTAGTAGAAAGCCCCAGCATGTGCTCTCAGAGCAAGGGACTGCACTGGCATTATTTCAGACCCTCCCAGAAGGAGAGTTTGACAAAGGGATTTTTTTTTTAACCCTATAAACCAGTTTCCATGAACAGAGGTGGGCCACGGGCTAGTGAGACTAGTTCCATGATTGTCAAACTACCAGCATTAGTTACTCTTGTTACAAGGGTCCCCAATGCTGTGATCAGTGTGATTGTGCTAGGCGCTGTACAAGTATACTGTGTGGAAGTCTTTGCTGTCTATATACACGAGGTAGGTCGTGAAGGGGAGGAAGGAGGTACATCATTCCAGTTTTCATGATGAGGAAATGGGACCCAGAGGGTCGAGATCACTGCGGAAGTCTGTGGCAGAATCAAGCAGCGACCCCAGCTCTCCTGGGTGATAATCCAGGGCTTTTTCCATGAGACCAACCTTCCTCCATAGAGCTGCTCTGGGTAGGGCGAAGGCAGCCTCTGCTCTGTGGTGTGTTCATGCATGCAAAGGTATCTAGACAGACATGTGATGGTTTCGCTTTACGTAAGGCAACAAAAATGTCATGTTTCTGCTGAATGAAATTAAATCTAGTGCATCAGCCGTTTAGCTGGGTAGATAAACACTGTCCTGAAAGCATCTTCCGCTGGAACCTGATTTTGCAAGGGGCTGATGAAGTTGCAGCCTTACCCAAGACAAGAATTCATACATCAGGTTTTTTTTGCAATGGCTTGAACAAACAAAAACCAAAATTGGAACTCAGCCCTGAGTCCCGTTTGGATCAAATCCATAAATGTGGCAACTTAAACCCTCCAGCATTTGTTCATACTCTCCAGACTGTAAGTGATGTGGCATGGGTAAAATGACTGCTACTATCCAAGAGGTCCAGCCTGGGAGAGGAGCATTACTTCAATGCTTTGCTGAGAGATGCTGGGCACATCTACACGAGACACTAAAGGTGCAGTAGACTAATTCTACTGCACACTAGCACGGCCGGCAAAAACTGTGCTAATGTGCTAATGCGCAGCAGATTAGCATCACACAAAAGTGTACACCAGCACTATTGCACAGTAACACTAATCACACTGCATTTAGTATCTGTAATTACAAGTACTAAACTTAACGCACCATCATTATGGCAGATTAATGAACATGTAGATGTGCCCACTCTCAAAGAAAAAGCTCTGGGGACTTGAATCCGTACAAAATTGTGACTCGGGCCTAAGCAGGTTTCCATGAAGTGCCCAAAAGCTGCGGGGCCCAGTGCTCTGTCCCTTTGCACCAGTGCTGCATGGATGCTCATCGCTAGCACTGCTTACTGAGTGGGATACCCTCAGGAGTATACAGTCAGGCCTTGCCTTGGTGTATATTACTGGAAAAATGCAGCCAGGGAGATTCAGGCCCATCATTGCCAGTGACAGATAGCAACATGCTCCAGACATGAGCACGTGTGAAGGAGGAACTTTTGGGTTTCAGACCTCGATGTCCTTCATCTCCCAAATGAAAGGCAGGGTGATGCCTTTATAGAGTAAGTTGTGAAGAGAGGCCTGAGTCATCTTAGGCTACAGCTTGCTTTGTGAGATGCTGTGAATGGACTTGCAGAGAATCCTTAAAAAAAAAAGAAATTAAAAAACAGAGGTTTACTGCCTAATTCTCTCCTAAGGATGAACTGAGTCACGTGAGTGCCAGCAGCATGCTTGGTGCTATGCAGTCCACACCAAGAGCTAATCCCTTCAGAGGAGGCTGTGTGAGGCTTTGAATTTGGGAGAGCCTTGTTATTTTTACTTGCTTCCTACCGTCACTGCAAAACACAGCTAGGCATAGGCATTACACAACGACTGGCTGATCAACAAACAGCCACAAGCAATGTTTGACAAGGCAGTCCGAAGGAGCCCATTGCCACCTCCTACTTAACTCCCTCTTCATCAGCCCGCAGCAAGGAGACCAGGTGCGTTTCATGGAAGCGTCGGTGTAATTAATGGTAAAATTGCCACACTTTAATTGGGGATCCTGCTGCTGTTTGTTTGTTGCAATGGCCAGAACAGAAAACCAGCCCTGCCCATGGCCCACGCCTGGGCTCTGGGAGGAATGCATGGCAGGGAGAAAGTTCGTCCCTTTGTGTTTCCTTACAAAGGCTGAAATTCACTTCACTTCCATAAACCCACTTATTCAGGCTTTCAAGGTCTGGGGGTGTGAGATCAGCTCCCGACCTGGGGCAAGGGAGCAGGGGTCATCTGCAGAGGGTGGCTGCTGCTACAGCCTGTGGTCCCCCATAGGGTCTGCAATCTTTCAGTACCAGAGAAACAGGAGGTCCGGATCAGTGCATGGGCATCCTGCCTGGTGAAGGATCTCATTGCTCTACCTCGGCCCATACGGGATATTGCTCTGTGGATTCTTGTACCGCACCAGAAAGAGTCCTTAGGAAGAAGACGCACACAAAACCAGAACTCTTGGTTCCAAAATAAAAGCAGTTGGCTTTATTAGACCAACTGGAAAATGGCAAGAAAATTGTCTTAGGAAGAAGATGCACCTGCTAGCGTTTCTGCTGCCCTATTTGATGCTAGCGTGAAGCTGGCGGGAGTTTGACCCATTTAGTAGAGAGCGCAGGCTCACGGGATCAGGGCTCTTGAGTGATGTTGATACCCACCAGTTGCAGGTTTTCAACATTTCAGCAAAAGACTGAACTAGGTAAAAGAACCAAATGGCTCTTTGTGCTGCAGCTTCCCGCTCCAGGAAAGGGGGGCACCAGGGCAGCACCTTCGCACGCCGGTGACCTGCTCCACAGGACATCAGAATCAGGCACGATGATTTGGTGGACGCAAATCAGTGCATCCTGCTCTGTAGCCTTTGTGGCCCTGCAGTCTTCCCAGCAAAGACAGTAGGAGCCAGAGTCTGTTCCTTTTTGTGCGCCATCAGCAGACTTACATTCTAGGTGCCAAGGTATTGGTGGCTGCAGAGATACCACTCGGTACCACTGGAAGATGGCAGGGTGACAGGGGGAACGAGGCACCGAGCCTTTACGACAATGCTGATGCAGAAGATGGAGATCCAGATGTGTGTCTGCAGGGCTGGCAGCTCAAACAGTCATCTTTATTCACTTGTCTGTGCCGCACACTTCATATAGAAATACTTGAATTGATAATTATGTAGCTGAATGTGAATTGTTTGCTAGGCATGGCACTACTCGGGCATTTCTCAGAGAAGAACCACACTTGAATTCATGCCCATAACAGTGTGTTCGGCTATGTAAGGGATCCAGACCGGAGCAAAAGCGGCAAGCTGGATGTCAGCAGTTGTTGGCTTGTACTGGGCTCTTGCCTTTCAAAGAGGCTTTTTAGCATGTAAACCTTTAGTTAAGAAATTAAATCTGCCTTAGACCCATAACCAAAAAGGTTGCAAAAGAAGCAGTTACTATAATTGCTGCTAATGATATTTAGTAGCTTAGTCCTTTAACTGTGCCTTATTTCCAAACTCCTTCAGTAAACAGTAAATAATTACTAACTAGTGAACAACTAATAAACAGAATAAATACTAATAATCCCTGCATGGATTTAAATACCAATATCTTGCTTTCTGGCCTACTTTTTGTACAGTATGTAGCCCAACAGGATGCTGGGCTCTTGAGTGCTACAGGCATACAAATACATAATAATCGTGGGTGAATTGCCTGAGATAAACAGAGCGGTTCCATGCTGAGCAAAATTGCCACCTTTTGGTGTTTCAACAGTCTTCTTAATGCTGCTGCAATTTTGCAAGGGTTTATAGTCCCCTAAAGGGGAGGCCTGTTTCAGAGTAGCTTCCTTTGCTCACTGAAGCATGAAACGTGTTTAAATGTTTTGCTGAATTTAGGGTCAAGGATGGAGGGTTGAGAGATGCTGAGATATTTTTCAGCAGGGCTAGCAAAACGTTGCTGAGAGTATTGGGTAATCCTTGCAGAACTACCTAAAGACCTTTGGAGTCCAGCTTCCGGTTGCACAAGTGGCTTAGATGTTCAGAAGAAGACATTTAATTGAAAGTCAATGGGTCTTAGGCTTCTAAGCACTTACCTCTGTTTTGAAAATAGCATTTGGGCTCCTAAATCTCTTGAGTCCTCATTTTTTAACCCTCTCACATTTTGGCCGTGCTCTCCAGCATATAAATACCTTTTGCGAAAGCACCTGTAGAGTAGTTTTTCATTTAAAAACTATCCTTCCTGCATCAGAGCGTTTACCCAATCCTTTATGTAGAGTAAAACATTGTCGGCACATTTGCATGACATTTGGGTAAAAATGCTAATGGCCTCAACTTCCCAGATTCATAGAAGACACTCAGTCAGGCTCTACGGCTGCCTGAGACCGAATTACCAGGATGCCTAGTGCCCAGATCAGATTCTTCAGCAGCTTTCAAAGGTGGGAAAGTAGTATTACCCACCTGCAACGTGTGGGGAAACTGAGGCACTGAAAGAAAGGCTGGCTGGACCCAGGCACTTGGGTTTGAACCTGGGTTCCAGTACCTTGTCCAACTTTAACTACATCATCTCTCCAGTCAGACCCCTACATTTTGACAGTAGCTCAACCTTAAAATGTCTGCGAGTGAAAGCTCTCTCTCCCTCTCCCTCTCAGCGGCTGGCGGTTATGAATAGGCATTGATTGGCATCTGCTCATGAAAGCAGTGTAGGGAATATTTCTCTCCGCTCTCATTTCTGTTCCAGCCCAAACTGCCCTCGTTGCACAACACCAGTCTCGCTTGCGTTGGGGTGAGGTAATGGTTAAAAACAGCCTTTCAGCTTAAATCCCCTTTCAGACCACTACAGCCCAGCCCTCTGTTTTTCTCTGTTGCATTACGGCTGACAGCAGTAATTTTTAATGACAGATACAGAATTCACCTTAGGCAAAAGACAACACTCATGGAAGTTTCCTGTGGGAAAAAGCCTTTTTTTTTCAAAAAAAAAAATCTTTCTCTCTCTCTCTTTTTTTTTTTTAAGATACTTTAACCTTCTGTAGTTTCTGTCTTTAGGGCCTGATTCTTTGGAGGTGTTGAAATCCTTTGATTTCCATTCATTTCACTAGGAACGGACAGAGGTTACCCAGCGCCTCGCGGGGAACGCTGAGCGTCTTGTAGGATCGGGGCTGTAAGGTCCGGACAGGCAGATGCGGCGTCTAATTCTCTTCGTTCGGAGCAATAAGGCGAATCACGGTGTGGATTTGTTTCAATCACCCGAAAGGCCGCACCTCTGCGTGAAACGCAGTCTTTTCCATAGCGACTGATACTGTGACTTAGGCCAGGGGTTACACAACAGCCGACTTTAATCTTGACTGCGAGATACCATCAGTTCTGACTCAGAGCCAGGTTTTCCCGTATCTCTCTGGCAGATTCTCTGCTGCAAGGGAAAAAGGCAAAATTTGTGCACATCTGTATGAATATTTATAAGTGAGATTCCCATCGTTCCAGCTGAGTCCTGACTCTGGCAGAAACCCGTTCTATGAAAAACGCCTGCTTTTCTGTGCCCTTGTGAGGGAAGGCTGGGCCCTGCCCCGGGGCTCCCACCAGCCCCCTGCGCCGTGACACAACAAGGAAGGGCGATGCACGGAGGGGAGGAACAGGTGCAGGCAGGGAAGGTTGTAGCAACAGCATCATGAGCTCGGCTTCTTGTTCCACATGCAGTTTGTTGGGCCACGTTCCCAAACCCAAAGTCTTCATTAAACCAAACCAGTTAAGTTTGCCAAGTGACAACCCTGTACCTGTTTGCATGGTTTACAAATCCCCACCTGCCTCAAAGCAAAGCAAGGACTAGTTAAGAGCATCCGAACTGCCGCATCTTAGCTCCGGTGAACGGACTCCGGGCTTCACTGAGGCCGGTGGGAGTTGTGCACCGGACTTCAGTGAGGCCACGGTTGCTTTCGTTGTTTAGCAGCATGAAGATGCCATTCTTGACTCTGACCCGCTCGCGGCCTTTTAGCCGTTCTTCCGGCTCTCTGGACTTCAGTATCTAATTTTGTTTCGTTTCTGGGTGGGCAAAATGCAGAATGACTGCGCGTTTCCCACTTTGCATTCGAATCTCTCAGTGGAATATTTATAACTATTGCTTCTTGAAAATAATGCACATGGAGTCTAGTAGGAAATGCATGTAAAGTTTTATGAGTGATGATGACAAAAAGACATAGGAATGGCGTGCGGACTTGCTTTCGAGATGGGAATGGTTCTGGTTAGGAGTCCTATTACTGTGCATGACTGCACACTCGTGAGGGGTGGAAGACCCAGGCGTGGTGCAGGACACCATAGTGCTAGGTCGGGGTGGGCAAAATGCGGCCCAGGGGCCAGATGTGGCCCACCAGGACTGTCCATCCAGCCCGCAGGGCCCCTCAAAAATTTAGAAAATTAATATTTGGCTGCCCGTCATGCAGCCCTCAATGGCTTGCCAAAACTCAGTAAGTGGCCCTCCGCCCAAAATAATTGCCTGCCCCTGTGCTAGGTGCTGTACAAACACCGGGCAAAAAGGCAGCGCTTGCCCAGAGCCTGAGTGGCACTGGGTCATCTGCTCAGGCTTGCATGCACAGACCGGGAGTGAATGGGTGGCATTTGCTTCTCAGCAGTGGTCCCGCGCTTGGCAAAGGGGTGGCATTAATACCCTGTGTAATGTGTGTCGGGGAGGCAGATACGTGTCATTACTGTGTAGACGGATGATGGATGTGTTTCTTATTCATACGCGTTTCACCATTACTAACAAAAGAAGAGGAATTCTGTTTGCTGGCAGCGTGACTAAGGTTGTTGTGTAGCGATAAATAGGTATTTCTTTATATCTGATAATAGTAGGCTTGTGATGGGAACAGTGTCATGTTAATGGTGTGTGTAGCAATTTGTTTCCTTGAGTGGGTTGTGTGTGTTTTTTTTTAATGTGATGACAAACACTCACACCTTTGTCACCGTGAAAATCTGGGCTAGGTCCTGGACTGGAGCAAATGGGCTGGGCTCTGTCTGAAGTCAGTGCCGTGCTGCTGATCCACGTCTGAGGAGAACATGGAGCCTTGTATGGTTTTAACAGCGTTTTGGAAATGGGATGTGTTAACTCTGGGGGGGTTTCTCATCCCGGGGGAAGTGTATTTAGTGCAGCAAAAGGAGGCTTAGTCTTCTACATTTTAACAAAGGCAATGGGAAGGAGAAGGTCACCAGTTTAAAATATAAGAATGGTGCAACGCTCAAAATATTCCAAGAAACCTCCTGCAGCCACACATTGTACCTTCCCCTGAAAACAGGAAGGTACAGCATGGTTCTGCTTTTATTTTTTATTTACAAGGCAAATAAAAGCAAGCTTTTAAATGCTCCTGGTGCTTACTGTTAAGATTTCTAGGCTGTCAGCATGGGCTAGATCAGGGGTTCCCAAACTGGTACACGTACCCCTGGGGGTACTCAAGACATCTCTGGCGGGTATGCAGGAGAAATTGTGTAACGGTGGATTTGATTTGCATTTTACTAATAATTAAGGGGTTAAAATATAAAACATATGCTTGTAGGGATACATGGGCAGCTGCTAAGTCTGGAGCGGGGTCCGCAATAAGAAAAGGTTTGGGAACCTCTTGCCTAGATTAAGGGGAAAAGCAAAAGAAAATCATCATGGGAGAGCCTGGAGCATGCAGTGCATCTCCTCTGCAACAGGCCGCAGCTGAATGGAGGGCGACATGGCCTCTGCCTTCACAACATGCCAGACTCCTCGACACTGGAGCTGGCAGCGGATAGTTGACACCACCCGAGGAGTTAAGCAGGTGCCTGTCTTGCCCCTGGGATCCTGGTGGTCTGTCATAGCACCTGTTCTTATGTTATTTGAGCATCTCAGTCCTTCTAATGCGTTTGCCTTTACAGTGGTTTTTACAGCAGGACATTGGGGTAGAGAACTTGCCCAAGGTCACAAAGGAACTCTGTGGCAGAGGAAGAAATCGAACCTGCTTCTTCTGAGTCCCGGGTTTCTTCCTCATCCCCTGGCATCCTCCTTGCCCGAAGTGTGGCGTGCCCTTGTATCACACAGAGGGCAGCGGCAGCTGTAAGGCAGCTCTGCATGCCGCGTAGGCAGTGCCCAGCCCTGGCAAGTCCTGGGGAACACCGCCGGTTCTTTAATGGCAGCTGCCAAGGGACAGTGGGATTTTAACACCCCCCCCGTTAGAGACTGCTGGTTAATAACTGCTTGCCGTTCATTAGCTGAAAGTAAAACAGCATCCAGGTTGACCGCTGCCTGGGAATGGCGGCCAGGGACGGGCTTTGTGCCTGTCTCTTCTCTTGCTCCTTCGATTGTTTTCCTTGGAGGGAAGGAGCTTTCCAGTTAACTCCCGCAGTGACAGTTTAATGTGTTTATCTGAAGTAATTCGTTCCCTTTTGCAGGCCCTTCTCGCAGCAACAAAGCAGAAGAAAAAAAGCCCTCAGCCACCCCATAATCCACTAAGAGCAAAAGCAGAGACGGTTTGAACTAGCCTGACAGGAATGGTGACCACCAGAGCAAAAGGCAGGGGCCCCAGGGAAATCCACCCCGCTCTGCTCCGGTAAGGCCCCTAATCCCTTTGTATCGGAGCGCCTTGCAAGCCGCTGATGGTGTTACAGGAGAGGGGATCTTGTCATGCCCATTTGTGAGGACTTGAGTCGGGCTGTCTGCGTTTTAAGCTAATTTTTGCGAGGTGCTGGCGGGGAGATTGCACCCTGGCCTGTAGCCAGCTCGGCCCCGGAAAGGGGGAATCTCTCCGGGCTCGGGGTTTGCAGCCCAGCCGGGCTGGCTCGGGTTTTCAGCCTTCAGCTGACAGGGACGTCGTTGCAGATAGCCGGCATGGGGGGGATCGACTTGCCAACGTCCCGCGGTCGTGGGTGTGGGAGGGATGTGCATCTTCTGAGGCCGGGAAACAAGGAGTTTCTGCCTGGACTTGCTCATTCTCACGAGGCAGATGGGAAAACCTTTGTAACCGAGGATCCCAGTGCTGCTGCAAGACATTAGTGCAGTCTGCCTCTTCCTGAGGCCGTGCTAGGGTCCCTATTAAATCACTTCACTACCATTGAATCATCACCCTCTCATTGTGCCATTGACACCTCACCCAGTGTCTGGACTAGGGCTCAGGAGGTGGCAGAGGCTATCCCTAGCTCCGCCACTGATCTGCTAAGTGACCCCTGTCAAGTCACTCCCCCCCTTCGTTCCTCCTTTTCTCCGTGTGTAGAATAGCGACAACAACACGGACTTCCCTGGAAGGGGCCGTGAGGCCTGCCTCTGGACTGTCGGCTGAAAGGTGCTGATTGGGCTTACTAGAATACGAATCCCCACCTCAAACATATTAGCAAATAGGACCCATGAAAATCAGCAGCCCCCTAGGCTGAGCAAAGTCACGCCGAGTCTCCCTGTTACTTTTAAAGCCTCTTCAGTTGGCGCTGGCCGAACTCAGCTGACTGACCCAGGGTAATGAGCAGCCGGAGAGGACGCGGTTTGTTGGCTCTTGTCGTGAGCTTGTTTTTAGCGCGTTGGGTTTGTTCTCCGAGCCGGCGGGATTGAAACCTGGGATTTTTCAAAGGAGCCTAAGGGGAGCTAGGGAACGGGCTGGTTTGGGACCTCCCTTCGGCGACGTGCGGCTGCAACACCTTCGCCGACACATCCCTTGGCAGGGCTGCTTCCTGGGAAACCGGGGCAGTACCTCATTAGACACAGGGCCGGATCCTGCTGTTAGCTGCTGTGCCTCGGGTGGGGTTTGGGCTCGAAACCCCGACCCGGCCCCAGACCTGAAGTGCTCAGCTGGCCCCTCTCTGCTGCTCGTGACGCCACTGTGCTGTGGTTTGGCCTGTCTTTTTTCTTCGCTGCTTCTGACCTGATCCTCGCACTGGTCTTGAACGCCTGCAGAGCTTCAGGGCACGTGCTGGAAAAACCCAGGGCTCGACTCTCCTCTTACACCCCTTTCACCCAGACCGAGGCGCTGACCGCAGCGGAGCTCCCCTCGGTTTGCCTGCCCAGGAAATTTACTCCACCTGGCAGACGGGCGGCTTATCTGGTACGCTATCTGTCTCCCATGAATGGCCCAATGCCTGGCATTTCTGTGGAAGGCGACCCCCCCGGCATGTGCCCAGCAATTGAGCAATGCTGTGCATGGGTGAAAAATTCCTTCTCCGTCTCCGGAGGCCTCCAGCTCATGGCCTGAAGCTGGATGTTTCATGACCCTTATTTTTTTCAGCCGAGAGGACTGCCAGTGCTCTTCTCAGTCATAAAATTTTCCAACCCGTTTCGAGAACCTGGCCCCGTTGTTTGTCTTACTCACATTCCCGCGGCTGTGAATTCCTCAGCACGGTTACACGCCGGCCACGCCGGTGTTTTCTCCTGCAAGTTGGGCATGCCGGGGCCTTTCATTTCACTCCGTGGCCCCCTGTTCCCATGAGACCCGGCTCCTTCGCGCCTTGAACTCAGACCATCTTGCTGCATCGAGCTGGCGGTCCATGGCTGGTTGGAGAATTTGCAGAGGATCCAAGCCAGAGTCATATGGTCACTGCACAGCAGAGGAAGGGAGAATTGGGAGAGCATAAGCCTAGGGCCATCCTGTCTGGTAGGTGAGAGAGTGAGACCGGGCACTGACCTGTTGCATCCTGTACCAGCAATGGTCCTTCCTTGAGTGCGGCATGGGATTCAGTGGCCTACTAAAGGCCTCTTCCAGCTCTACTTTTCTATGGGCTCATGTCACAGTGGTGCCGGGGTCACTGTTGTGCCTCCCGGTACCAAACACTCCTGACGAGCGCACGTGACGCCCGCACGCCAGGGAAGGTGGTCTCACCATACATAATTAAGCAAGACGGTTTCCAGCAGTCTGGCTCCCACCTGCCTGCTGATCTGGTATTCCTGTGTCTGGAGCTGGGAACTGGAAGGAAGAAGCAGAGCTACCTGCGTTGCCCACTACTTAGTGCTCCATCCAAGTCAAAGTCAGGGTGCCCTTGGCTCCCAACAGAGGAGCCCAGCAGGCCAAGTCTGCGCAGCGATGGAGGGACGGGGGGGGAGAGGTTCACCACTTACTTCAAGGACGGTGCTGGGATGCTCAGGTTACTGAGGCAGAAGCTAAATTTAGCTCCCTCCGAAATCCTGCTGCAGTCACGGTTCTAGGAGTAGGTACCGAACGGGAACCGGCAGGGCTCAGCCCGGCAGCCCCATCCCTGCTGCATCTGCCAGTAACAGCTCGAGGGGCTGAGCCAGGGTTCGGCATATTTGATGCCCGTCCGTTTTTTTGGCTAGGATGGCTGGCTGGGGCGGAGGACAGCTACCTCACGCACATCCAACCAGCCGTACAAGAAAAATAGAAACCTAGGACAAGGGAAAAGGAAGGTGCTGGGGATGGGATGAATCTGGCTGCTGCGTCTCTGCCCTGAGGTTTCATTATGTCCAGAGGAGGGGCTTTCAGAGTGGACTGCCAGCTCACGGGGCGTAGAGACCGCCCCGGGCCACTCCTGTGGGACCCTAGGGCAGATAGACCCTTCTCCCCGGCTCAGACCCCCCGGGGAGGTTAGGGGCGCCGTCTCAGAGGGACTGTAGTGTTGGTTTCGATGGAGCAAAAAAGCTGCACGCTGGTTCTTCCCCACATCGCAGGCGTGGGGCAGCTCGTGCCTTGGGTGTCTGTGCTTTGCTCCCTCTCTGCCTGTGGATACAGGGGCACGGGCACATTGTAGTCCTGCGGCCCGAGGACTGGAGGAGCGGATGTGTGGATAAGGGGCTTTCAGTGGGATGAGAGGGTTAACTGCTGATTGCTGCTGCCTGGTGCTGGGCTTCTGGATGGGCAGACAGCAGGTGGGGAAGTCATGGGAGGGCTTCACCTTTGCCCAGGCCGCAGGGGAAGGTTCATCTAGGAGGCAAGTTCATGGCCCTTCTCTGGCTCCTTGTGAGAGCAGGGCATGGGGGAGCTTCGCGTCCCCCCTGCTGTGGTCCACACTTCCCCGTTAGCAGGTAGGGCTGGAGCTTGAGGAAGACGGGGGCCGGCAGAGAGTGGGACTGGAGGGTCAGAGCGACCCAGAGCCAAACGTTTTCTGCAGCTCCCATGAAAGCTGAGAGTGGTTTGAAAAATAAATGGGCTCATTTCCAGGGTTGCTGTGGGTTTGACTGCAACCACAAAGCACGCGAGCGGGCCAGATCCTGCTTGGGCCCAAACCAGGCAGAGAATCTGGGCTTCTGCTGAATGCCACCAGCCCAAATAAAAATGCACTTGTTGTACCGTGGTAAGGGCCTGCCAGCTCATTTGGGGAGATAACCCGGGATGCAGGGGTAAATCTGTGGCATCCTCCTGCTCTTCCTGGTCTTCCCTTTTTCCCTGCTCTGCTCCAGGTTTCCCCTTTTCTTCTTTCCATCCAAGAAGTTCAAACTCCCTTTCCTCTTGCCAGTGCTCTCCACTGCTCTGGCCTTGCCACCTCCTGCTGCTCCCAGCCCCCCCGGCCGCTTTCCTTCTCCTCCCCCTCTTTTCTCCCCTGCAGATTCATGCCTTTCTCCATCCCCTCTCCCAGCTAGTTTAATAATCGTTCCTTTTCCCTTGCAATAGCTAGAACGTCAGAGGATTTTGGAGAGTCAAGCTTGGAGAAACCCCTAAGTGTTTGTGTGAAAAACTAGCTGGAGATCTGGCAAGTTGGGACTCTCTCATAAGCTTTCCAGCATTCCCTGTCTCAGGCAGGGGCAGGAATACAGAAGAAGAGCCCTTGGTAATTTTTGCCATGATCCCAGCAAGAGCCTCCAAGGGCAGAATGCCTCCCAGCTCTTCCCATTGCCCTTCCAGGTACCTGCAAAGGCACAAAAATAGCGTGCTTCTCTAAGAGCTGCGTGAGCTGGACAAACAAGCCCCAGTACAGAAATCAGGAAGGCCCAAGGTCTAATCTTGGCTCTGCCACTGACTCACCATGTGCCCTTGGGCACATCACTTCACCTTTCCCCATCCATCCTCCAGCGGAGAGGCTCAGACATGTTCACATACCTACTCAGGATTCTGCAAGGATTAATGACCGTATCCATACACGGCATGCTGAGTGTGTGGAGTGTTACGGCAATGCCGGGTGTTATTACCTGAAACAAAAATAGGTTGGCCTGAAACTAGGTAAAAGTTTGTGACATGCTCAGAGGCTTCACTGAGGGGGGAGCAATAGAAGTCTCTTGGGGGATAGTCCTGCAAACAAAAATATCCCGCACAGTCCAGCTCCAGCGCTTGCATGAATTCCCTTTGAACTCAACTCCCAGGGGTGTTCCTGGGACCCATATATTTTAAAGAGTTTAAAGTTTCCTCCCTGTATTTCAGCGGCTGTGGCTTACATCAAAAGGCACCTTCACATTGGGGAAGCCTCCGAAGGCTTTCCTGGGCTCTGGGAAGCGCAGTTCATTCACGCTCACTGACGTGTTCTTGTATTAATTGATTTCATAAGTTAGACATGACAGACAGATTCCCTTTGGGTGTCCGGTAACAAGACCAGGTTTCTTTCCAGCCCACTGTAGCTTTTACAGCTACTCAGCAAAGCAGCGTCCACGTTCCCTGCTTGTCCCCTGCACTTCGGGAGTTGCAGTCTCCTACTTTCCTTGTCAACCTGTGCCCCACAAGTCACTTGTTCTCCCTGTGTATCTCTTCACTGAATTTAGGGCTGCTGTTCTAGCCACAGTGGGGAGATCAGCTGATTTCCAGATTTCCCCAGGCACATCCTCAGAAAGCATTTCCTGTCTTTATGCCTGGAAAACCCTACAGCTATGCTCACAAATTGGGATGGCAGTTGGATGTTAGATGCCCCATTACCTGAGTTGTAGGCATAGGTATTTGCATGTGGAAATACGGGTTCGTAGAGAGGGAGCTGGCTGGGCATATTTTTTTAACCGCCTTTGAAAATCCTGGGTCTAATTCTCCTGCCACTTTCACCTGCTGTCCATGAGGAGTCACTCCTCGTACCGGCGAGAAACCACAGCGAGCAAAAGGAGAATCGGGCTAACTGCCTGGGCAGTGGCTCTCACTAGAAAGAAGTCAACATCTGAAGCGCTGCAGTTCACGCTGTGGCATATTTGCAATATTTCCTGCTCATAGGAAATGCTTGAGTAAAGCTAACAGCGGCAGGGCAGGTATGAATTTCTCTTTAGCGGCCACTACTGTAGGTGTCTGATGTGCTGATGGAGCGAATTCCAATTTGAGCTTAGAGAAGGGATGATTAATTGCCAGCAGTTTCAGGAGGAAATTGTGCTCGTTAAATCAATCTAGGCAAATTTCAGTTCTTGCATAAAGACACCCTAATTGCATTGGTGAGTTCAGAGTGAACTGCATTGCAGCGTGCAGGAAGTTCACACACCCCTCATACCATCATTAACGATTGCAAAAGAAGCCCAGATGTTTACTCATGGGGCCAATAACATGTTTGTGTTCCTTCTTTCTTTTTTTTTCTTTTTTTTTGACCTTATTAAATTGGAAAGGGAAGGAGACAGGTGTATAATTACATACAAGCCATCCTGAGCCTTCAGCTTCTCACGAAATGGACCCATCAGCCCGGGGCTGAGCTCCACTGAAGACACTGGAGTAGAGATGCAGCGGGGCATAAGCATGCCTAGCACCTAAGTCCAGTTGACTAGTCTTATTTACGCCAGCCGAAGATCTGGCCCCGCACGTCCCGCTCTGTATCCGGAAACACTATCGCTGGCTCTCACTTGGAGTCTGCCCGACTTCGTGCTGTCATTAATTGTGGAGAGGGAGGTGGGACGCGATGCACCTTGCTTGGGATGTTTTGTGAACGCAGTCACGAAGTGTGATCAGAGCCCAGCAGTGGAAGCAGCTTTCCCTTCGTGCTGTGACTCTCTCCTAAGCAGCATCAGCAAGGTGCTTCATTTATTAGCTGTGCAGGGTGATTTATTAGCAGAATCATTTATTGCCCTCAGACAACCGGAAGAGAGATTCACCCTAGCACAAGGCCTCCCATAACAATTAGCTTCCAAGGCGAGGCTGCGGAGAAGGGAAGCAGCCACGAAAGAGGAAGCTGGTGACAACCGGGATTCGTAACCGGTGGTTCAGTGACCCAAATACCCAAGTAGAGGGTATTCAGCGGCTCCCGCTCTGGACTAATCCAGGGGCGTTCAGCCGAGCTGGCCCGGGGTCTCGGCACGCACCTGAGAGCACACTCCAGCCTGTTGCATGTGGGACCAAAGCCCCCATCAACTTACTCTGGGGGCTTGGCCAAATGGAAACTATAGTGGAAAGAGCTCACAGGTGATCAACCACTTTTTTGGTTGCTGTTAGAAAAAGATTTCGTGATTTAGGGCCAGCAAATGCTGGGTTTCAAGTTTCCATTTTTGGGGATGACACATTGGCCATTTCTACCTCCCCCGCCCTTTGCCCCTCTCCCGTCTCAAGCCGGCTCCAGCGAGGCCTGAGGCTGTGCGTTCGCCGATGAGGCCTTTTTGCTGTGTCTTGATACTTAGGGGCCTACCCAGGAGATGAGAATATGGGCAGGGAGAGATGGTTTGGTGGACGCCGGTCTCTTTCCAGCCCTCGGGAAAGCTCAGCTTCCAGAGAGGGGAGTTGCCTTATTCTGGCTGACTCATTTGTCCCATCTTGTCACAACCCATAAGCGAAGCCAGCAGAGCGGAGCGAAAGTGTTGTGAGCACCCAGCTGCAGGGAACGCGCTGCCCTGGCCTGGCGGGAGATGTCTGGCTGGGGAGCGGTGTGTGCCCGACAGACTTCCCCAGCAGAGCAGAGCAGAGCAGCAGTGCTTCATTTGCCTGCCTGCGCCGCTGGTTCATGCAGAGGCTGATTCACATCATTAGGCCCGGCTCGCGCCTGTCCTTTGTGTGGGGTTTGCAAATGCATCATATGTAGGGCAGGGAGAGGCAGGCATCAGAGGGTAAGGCAGGCGAGCCCTGTCTGGCCAGCATAGAAGAGGTCTCAGGAGATTTGTGATGAATCCCTATCCCTGCCACTGGTCCGCCTTGGCTCTTTGGACAGGTGCCGTCTTCCTCCCCGGGAAGCAGGTTCGCCAAGGGCAAAGAGATATGGATGCCGCTGTGCTCGGAGCTGCGTGCGCTCCGGCTGGTTGCGGCTGGGCCGCAGACGGGGCCCGCTGCAGACATGAGAAGAGGCCCTCGCCCATGCTGCTTTCTCCCATCCACAGCCAACCTGTGCTCCCGGAGGACTAGCCACGGGGGCAGAGGGTTAAGAGCTCACAATTAGTCCCAACTCAGTGCAATGGCAGGGCAGCCCTGAGACAAACACCCACCCCTCTCCCTCACAGCAGCCCCGTCGGCAGAGCCGGTGCTGGGGTAGGTTCGCGCCTGGCTAGCTCAGACGGTCCTCCCTGCCCCAGCGCAGGGACCTGCTTGTGGCCGGTGGATGAGGATGCTCAGGACGTAGCCCGGTGGGGTCTTGGTCTCTGCTGTTCGTCTAAGTGCTGCTGCAACTTGAATTGAAGGGTCACACGCCTTCTGCTAGTGCAGGTCCAGCACACTGCATGTCCCGGGGACCCCTTGACTCCCTCCTTCCCCCATGAGCCCCCTGTGTAGCACCGTGCCACCCCTCTTTATCAAGGACTCTCTGTAGTCACATCCTTCCTCCCACGTCAGACGCTCTGGGTGCCCCCGCTCTTCCTCTGCCCTGTGCCCATGGGTCTAGCGCCCTCACCTCACCATGCCAGGGATCGTGTGTGCCTCCTTCGCCCAGCTGGGATGCATATCCTGGCCTCACCACACCCCTGCCATCCTGTCCCATCATCTGCCCTAACCCCAGGTCTCACTTCACTCAGCTGCCCTGCAGCCTGCCAGGGGACCCGCGGCCCACCCAGGGCACAGAGACTTGGGCCCAGCTGGAGCCCGTCAGCTTGGTGTCCCAGGAGCTGCCGCACTCTCTCAGGCTGCCACATGCCCAGAGCAAACCACACACAGTTACTTTCAATGGCAATTAAAGAACAGATCCAGTTTCAAGGGCTGGACAAAGAAGCTGCAGGAGGAACCGCCTAGATCCTGTAACAATTATACCTGGGAATGCGCTGGCTGGCTGGATGCTGCAGTATGCGTCTTGGCTCCGGGTTACCTTTAATTCTCTCTGCCTGAAACCCAGCGGGAATAATGAGGGCAGTTTCTGGCCGTAGCAAGGGGATTTGGGAACAGCACCTGTCTCGGCAATAATCCGCCCAGCAGCGGGATGCTTGCTGCCAGCTGTGCGCAGCGTACCTGGATGTCTGACCCCTGCCTGAGCGTGATAATAGCGCGCTCTCGGCGTTGGACAAAACCTCGGCGTGTCCCGTGACTGCCTCGTCCTGACTCCCACATGCTGCTATTATGATTTCCTCAAAAGACCTCCCATAATGGTTAAATGACCTCACATTAGAGCTAATTTGGGGCTAGCGTTCCTATTCAGCATGCAACAAAGCAGTCGGTGTTTACGCAAGTCCCACAGAGTGACAGGGACCACACGCAACCCAACCGCATTCAAGCCAGGCATCTGCAGGAATGCCTCCCAACACTTTCTGTTGCCTTTACAGGTACCTGCAAGGGGAAGGCAGATCACGGCTGTGTCCTCGTTTGCCGGTTCCTTGCAGGTTACGTTTGACAGCTTTTTTTGTTTTGCTATTTTCTGCTATATATTTATACCTAGCAAATGTCTCAGGTCTGATCTCCCCGGTGTAATTGTAGGTCTCCTGAGAGGACTGGAGCGAGGGACTTCTTAGCAAGAAGGGGCTGTGTTGAATCTTTAGCAGAGAGATCTTTATCCCTGGCAGGTGTTGGAGTTAAATCCACGTTAACAAACAAATTGTCTTGGCTAATAGTCCCTTCCCTTCCCAACTTCGCAGGCTTCCTTTCCTTGATGGTCAAGGTTCTTCGGTCATCTCCAGAGCTTTCTTGGAAAGCTGGTCAGAGAAGACCTGGACTTGCGGCGTGAGAAACCCCGACAGAATTTTTCTTAAGCTCCCCATTGCTCCAGCCTTGACGTGTCTTAATAAAAAGCATGGAGACGGCAAGGCCACCGCTTTGTCTTGCGCAAGCCCCCTTCGAGGCAGCGGAGCGACGACTGCACCGTGTAGCATCCAGCACTCCCCGGCTCGTGTTGTTTCACTCGGAGGGGCGGCTCCTCGTTTCAGACTTTCACTTCTCTCTGGCGTATGCAGAGGGGATGCTCTTTCCTTTCCATGCTGGTCAAGGAGCCACCTAAAAAACGTGGGATCGTGAAGCCAAGGCTGGAGAGCGTAGGGGTGCTGGTGGAGTGAAGCACACGGCAGCTCAAACTTCTTGCCCCGCTAGTTTCTGTGCGACCCCGATCGTGGCTCTTTCTTTCATCTGGGCTGTGGCAGGTGGAGGCACGTGCTAGTGAATACAGCCCCTTCCTCCCTGCAAAGCAAAGTCCCTCCATGCGTCTCCTTGACAGAGGCCGGCTTAGCCGGAGATCTGCATTCAATTCCTTGTGTGACCCTGAACAAGTTGTTAAGCCTCTTGTGCCTCCGTTTCCCCTCCTGTCCACGGGGGATAATAAAACCTCCCTACTTTACAGGGGCATTCAAGACAGGGGAGGTGGTTGGGGACTGTGGTAATAGAGGCTGCAGGGAAGTAGCCCCTTTATTCTGCTGCTGGATCTCTTGCTGCATTGGGTCGGTGGAAGCTGGGAGGGCAGAGGTCTAAACATGGCTAGGGATGCATTTTTACATGACTAGGAAGGTTACGAGTCTCCATGCTGCCTGTGGACCACTGCTGGGATCCTCAAGAGTTGGAGGAAAGTATTACTCACTCGCTGCCGCTTGATACAGAGCTGAATTTCACTGCATGTAAATGAGTCCTGCCTCTGTATGGGCTTCCTGATATGATTCCTCAGGCTGCAGTTGAGAAATCTCACCCTGCCATCTCATTAGAGGGCCAAGCAGCTCCAGAAGCCTTCCCAGCAGGGAAGGCAATCAGAGAAAAGCCAAGCCCAGGCGATTAAGTGGCAGCCCTAGTGCCTGTCTCATTACACATCCCGGGTCTGAGCCTGGCAGGGAGTCGTCAAATAATTGATTTGCTTCTCAACATCCGCAGACTCATCGCACGGGTCTTACGCAGAGCTGCTCTGTGCTCATCCGCCCTTCTGCCCTACTGGAGGTCCCTGACTGTGTGGCTTGACCTTGGGAAGGCAAATGCTTACTGGGGCTCAGGTTAGGGATGTGTTGGCCCTGGGAGCTTGGGGGTCACCTGGGCATAGGTGAGATTGTGAAGCAGTATCTGAGGCTTTGGCGATGGCCCCGTAGAGACGCCTCCCGATTCTGCGCCCGTGGCCAGCGTGGGAAGCCTTCCAGGAGCTGGGCCAGCACATCCTGCCCATGGTTAGCAGATCCCTGCTATGAATCCTCCCCTCCAACCTTGAAGGCTCGGAGCAATCTCTCTGTGCAGGGAACTGCTCAGCGCTACCGCTCCTCCGGCCTCCCTACATGTTGGGCGTCTAGGCTACTGGGGGGGAGGGTGGCGAGACACATCTGCTAGCCTGGGCTCTAACCCTACCCCTGCCTGGGCTCCCTAACTTGTTTTCCATGCGGCGGGACCCAAAAGTTTGGGCTGCAGGCAGCTCCCCTGCACTGCTTTCCTTTGGTGGTGCTCTCCTCCTCCCCCCATCACTCGGAGCAGGGGTGCAGAGGAGAGACTGACTGCTCCGAGTTAATCCCATCTGTATCAGCTAAAGCAAAATGACCAGGCAGCCCCTAAGACGAGAGCCTGCCCCTCCCTCAGCCCCCGCCTGCGAGCTGAGCCATTGCACGTGAAAGAACCTGAGACAGGAGCCAGCGGTGCAGGACTCACACCGCCTGCCAGTCTCTGCCTTTTAGTCAAAGCTACAGAAAATAAATTAAACTCTCTCACCATGGCTGTCTTTGATCTGAACCCGCTCTCCCGGCCTTCCAGCTCCACTCCGGGACTGGTCCCCCCTCGCGCTGCACCAGATCTGGCCAGTGCTTTCATCCTGGGGTAGCTTCAGGGCAGGGCCTTTCCGCTCCCAAGGGAGCAGGTGCTTCTGTGGCCCTGTACACGTTGTGGTAGTCATCCGTTCTCGGGCTGTGATAGGGATGCACAGAAAAATGGCATCTTGCTGTTGAGGGTTACATGGTCTTCAAGGGAAGCTGGGGTTTAGGTTCATTAAGCCTCCCAGGTACTGGAAGTTTAGCCGCCAACATGAGCTCAGCCCTCTGCAGCAGAGGTCTCCAAACTTTTTTGATTCTGCACCCCTATCAGTAAAAAATTTTTGAGCACACCCCCCAATATATGTATATTTATATTCGCACACCCCCATCAGTAAAAAATGTTTGAGCACGCACCCCCAATATATGTATATTTGTATAAATATACATCTAAATAGAAGTTCTAATATTTTCTTCCTGCACCCCAATGGATCGTCTTGCACACCCCACTTTGGAGACCACTGCTCTAGACCAGAGGTAGGCGACTCCCGGCGTGCATGCCGAAGTGCGGCACGCAGAGGCATGCTGCTTGGCACACGTGCCTCAGGGCGGGCAGTGAGGAAGGGGCCAGGGCTGTGCTGCCACAACAAGGATCGGGCCCCTCACAGTTCCCACCCCCACCCACAGCACACCAACATCTTACAAATCAAGGTTGTGGGTGTTTTTAGGACTCTGCCCAAAAACGTTGCTGACCCCTGCTCTAGACACTGTTTACACTGGGGCGGTACTGGTTGTACTGCTGCAGTTTGATCTGGTTTCAAACCAGGGCTATAGGTCACGCCTGCGTGAGGAGTCTGCATTAGTGTCCAGAAGCGAAGGGTGGCAAAGCTCTTGCTCAGCTTTTATAAAATTGTTCACGACCCAGAGAGCGAGGCTTGATTGATCTGGCATCTGGATGAGCACAGTGGGAGAGACGGTCCCTCCCACAGCCAGCTTCCAAGGCAGGGAGTGAAGAGGAAACTGAGGCACAGACAGGGACGTGGCTTGAAAGTTGGTCTCGCAATTGCTGTGTATGCACCCACGGCGTTAGTCTGTATTGTAGGGACGCACGCTGTGATAATATTCATAAGTAAATAGGTCCTGCTCATACACTGTAGCTTAGGCTTGAAGGTGAGTTGAATTCATCTTTCCCAAGGGAAAAGAGAGGTGGCCAGCCGTCGCTCAGAGCGGGGTACCTCCAAGGTCGGTGGGAGATATCGGCGCGTCGGTCAAGATACGGGATGATTCTCATGAGACGCAATCGCACTTCAGATCTTGATGCAAAGCAAGAATTTGGCAGAGCTAAAGCAAGAACCTGTTTTGTAATCAGGAACGTGTTGTCTTGTAGCGGGCGTTTTCCATGGGGAGGGAAAATCCCCAGGCCCCCCAGGGGCCAGCAGGTAACTGCCACCTGAGATGTTTTTAGTGCATCTCTCTAAAGGTTGCAAAACCCTTGATGCTTTTCATTCCATGGGATAACAGGTGTCTCGCATTGAACCTTGTATTATTTCCTCCGCATCAATCTGTGCTGAGAACAAAGAGTTTGGCCCAGCCCCTGCAGGAGTAGGTCATAAACCAAACTAAACTATCGGGATTGCTGGAGGCAACTGAGAACTGCACATTTAATATAAGAACTGGGCACTTCTGAAGGGATCCAGGGTGTACGGGAAGTGTTTACGAAGCATTCTTTGGTTCAATAAATGAGATGATGCACTGACATGGCTTGCAGTTCAGGGGTAGGTTTAAAATAGAGAGGCTTCTCTGCTCAGAGGGACGCTGGATTGTAGGATAGTCCGGCAAAAGAAAAAATGGAAGCAAGGAAGGTGGAAGAGGCCAGAGCACAGGCGTGCATTTACTTGGCATCTGATGTGATAGAGGGATACCAGGTCGGGAGCAGAGTGAATTTTCCCATTTCTAGGGGTGGTGGCAGGGTGATGGTGTAGCCGTGACGGTCCGTGAGAGGCCAAGGTTTTTTGGGGGTGATATCTTTCATTGGACCAGCTGCATGGTTGGAATAAAGTTAGACAAGCTTTGAAATGCCAGCCATTCTTCACTGTCTGAATATCATCCAAAAAATCAGAAAATCATAGAAAATGAGGGTGGAAGGGACCTCAGGAGGTCACAACTAGTTCAATCCCCTGCTCCAAGCAGGCCCAGCCCCAACTACATCATCCCAGCTGAGGCTTTGTCTATTTGGGTCTTAAAAACCTCCAAGGATGGAGAGTTCACCACCTCTCTGGGGAGCCTGGTCCAGTGCTTCACCACCCCCCCAGTGAGGGATTATTTCCTGATGTATAACCTCAACTTCCCTTGCTGCAGCCTGAGCCCATTGCTCCTTGTTCTGCCATCTGCCCCCACTGAGAACAGCCCGGTGCCATCCTCTGTGCAGCCCCCCTCGCAGGGAGGTGAAGGCTGCTGTTCAATCCCCCTCGGTCTTCTCTTCTCCAGACTAAATCAGCCCAGTTCCCTCAGCCTCTCCTCACAAACCATGTGCCCCAGCCCCCAAACCATTTCTATTGCCCTCCACTCTCTCCAGTGCAGACTCTCTCCAACTTGTCCACGCCCTTTCTCTAGTGGGGGGCCCAAAACAGGACACAGGACTCCAGATGTGGCCTCCCCAGCACTGGCAACACTGCCACCAGTGCAGCCCAGGTTGCTGGTAGCCCTCTGGGCTACAAGGGCACACTGCTGGCTCATATGCAGCTTCTTGTCCCCTGTCTCCCCCAGGTCCTTTTCTGCAGAGCTGCTGCCAGCCAGGCAGCCCCAGCCTGTCCCGGTGCAGGGGATGGCTCCGTCCCAAGTGCAGGACTTTGCACTTGTCCGTGTTGAACCTCATGAAATCCTTGCCGCTTGCATTTTTAGAGTAAATATATTTACACTCAGGGCTCCTCTCTTTCCACTCAGGAGGGCCGAACCGCTAGGACAGCTCGAAGGTCCAGGGGTATTTCAGCATCCTTCAAAACTATGTCATACCTCCTAGCGCACAGCATCCTGGACCAGGAGAAACAAGAGTTCAGTCTTTGCAATTTCTCTATGGGTCTTGCCAAGGAGATCGTTCCACACCGCCCTGATGGTGTTTCTCTGCAATGTGGGCACCTGTTTGCTAAGAATTAACTCTGTTTTCTGGTCCTTGATCACAGTACAAAATCTTTGGGGTAAGGAGTGTGCAATCTTTGCCGTTAGCATGGTGCCATACACACCCAGAGCTCTCCGTAACAAAAGGTACGGTGCTAGCCTTCAAGGGAAACTGTGCATCTCGACTGCTGGAAGCTTTTTAGCACAGGCTGTCTTATAGGGAAGATTGAGTAGCAGGTTGGGCTTCCTGAGGTCCCTTCCAACCCCATTTGAGCCTGATTCTAATTGGCTTCACCTTCACCCCGGCCATTAAACCATCACATGGAAAAGATAAGCTGGAAAACACCCCCGCCTATTTACCCAGCCCTGAGCCATCATGTTGTTGGGGGTGAACATGAAAGCTTTCATGTTGCCAGTGCTGCTGTGGTTTAAATGCAGGATCCCAGACTTTCCCTTTGACCTGTGCATTAGCATTAGCATGACAACAGCAGGGTGATGGTAGGGGGAGGAGATGCCATGCTGTGCATGGTTGAAAGGGATTTGCAAAGGGCAATCCCACCCTTGCCTGTGTACAAGAGCTCCAAGGACTTGTTTCTTCTCCCAGAAGCTTTTCAGCAGCGTGCACCCCATTCCCCGGCCAGTTCAGTATCACCCAGCGGGATGAGAGCGTTCGGGACGCCTACCGGGCCAGCAGCAGGGATTCCCACTTTTCTCATTGGAAATGAGACTCAGTTCCCACAAGGACTGCACACATCTCTTGCCCATCCCTTGCTCATTCTCACCCTCTCCGTTTCCATCCCGCTTCGTCCGCTAATGGAGGATTCAGAGCAGAACCTGGATTTAGACACTGGAGATGTTTGCAACCCCAGCTCCAGTGTGAACTTTACATGGACTGATCCTGGCCTCCAGATCCAGCTGACCTCCAGACCCAGAAAGCTGTCGAGGTCTTGCCAGGCCGGGTTTGCTCTCGAGCAGGCGGGTGGGTGCTCTGTGGGCAGCATCATGGCTTTGTTGAGGCATGTCTTTTTATGCACGTGTTAGAGTAACTCTGGTTCTGCCCAGACAGCCAGAGAGCAATAGGCTTGGATTCGCAGCCCATGCCAGGTCTTCAAGGCTTCCTAGAAAGCGTTTCATGAGGATAAGGGAGTTTTCACTACCAGGGCTACCTTTTCGGTGCATGCTCAGACACCCGGCCTAGCGAAAGCCCTTGCGCTGCCTGAAACGCACAGTCTGGTCTAGTTGCAGGAACGCTGTGCTTCGTCTGCTGTTGGGCTATAAATCTCAGCCAATTTTCCTGTCCTCTCGGTACCTCCACATCTTCGCTGGTTAAACACAGGAATTACAGTGACAGCACAGGGATGATGGATGTGAAGATTAGGTAAGGTTTGTACCATGCTTTGAGGATGCCGGTATGACCAGCCCAGAGCACCGAGTCAGGCCCCTCAGATGTGAGGGTAGCTTCAAAAGGAGTTGTTTAATGATGTTCTTGGTACTTACCTCCCAGTTTCTGAGCCTTTAGAGTTTATGTCTTACAGGTTTGCTTTACCACTGTGAAGATGAGAGGTTCATTTTTAAAAAGAAAAGGAAATCTGAGTTTCTCTTATAATCACATGACTCCAGGACCTGGGGAGTCCTAAAAAACCCATTATCCTCAAAACCAGCACTGCTGAGTCACGCAGGACTTGCAGTGAAATCCTGGAAGCTGGCAGCCTTGCAATTCTAAGTGCAAAGAGCCACTTCATGCTGCTGGTCCAAGTTCATCTCTCAGGAGCTGAGGAGCCCCGGGTGCCCCATGGGGACACTGGGCAGCGTTCTCAGAGCGGGTTTATTAGCATTGCCCAGCATCACCTGGTGATGGCAGAGGGCGAAAAACTCATGGAGTGGCCTCTGCAGGGTTCTGGGGCTCATCCGTGATATTCTCTTTTGATTGATTCATTAGGACCAGGCCTGAACTAAGTCCTGGCTCTTGAAAGCCCTGCAGCGACACAGATTCAAATCCAAACTTTGCATCTGGTTGCACTCAGCCCCTGAATCCAGCTGCCTCCCAGGATCTGGGAGGCTTGGTTTGAGCCCAGACTTCAATGCCAAGGCCCATTTCAGTTGCCGTTCAGAGGCATTTTAGCCCGAGCAGCTGTGAGGCCACTAAGCCAATGTCATTTCCATATCTCAAGAACCAGATTAATGCAGCCGGCCCAAAGCCACTGAAGACCAAATCCACCACTGGGGTAACTCCATCAGCTTCAAAGGGGTCGCACAGGGGATGAGGCAGCTCCTGTGAACCTGTTGTGGGGCGAGCTGCTGGGGAGGATGGTCTGGGCTTTTTCCATCCTGTTACGGTTTAGACATCAGCTTCCCTAGACGAGAGAGCAGATGACCAAGCTGTGCTGCCGTCACCAGCTATTGGCAACAGATCCTCGTGGTACCGCAGCGGCTGGGAGAAAACACAGTCCCGCTTTGGTTTGGAGGAGGAATTTTTCTCTCCCCCCGAGCTGTAGATGTGGCTGTATCAAGGCAGGGCTGCATGGGACTGTTGCAATTGCTGTTCGGAGCGTGGGTGGGCTGGCACCTCCAGAGAGCCAAGCGGGAGCTACTGCAGCTCCAGCCGGCGGAGAGAAGCTGTTTAGAGCAGGGCGGGGAGCTGCGACACACTCACCAAGCACTCCCTCTTCACTGGGGAGCTAGTGCCAGGAGGCTGTGCGAGTCACCGTCAAGGGCCCGACTTCCAGACCCAGCGGTGAGCTGGGTAGCATTAGCCCCTGCCTTCTGCCCTCCACATACAGAGAGATCAAAGCTGACAGGAGGCTCCAGCTTGGCTGCTTGACTCTCACCCAAGAAGCTGAAGCCCCGAACGTCCCCACGAGCCCTCAAGCCAACTCAGTGTTGTTAGTGGTTGGCCCCAAGACAGTCAGTTGGGTCAGTTGTTTGCAACCCAAATCTATTAAGGTGTCAAACTGGTAGAACTGGCTGAAAACAACAGGAATTTTCCTACAGCCCCCCCCAGGCTACAACAGGTAATAATAAATCAGGCCCTCTCTATTATGAAGCCACTTGAATAGAGGGGCACCGTGTGTATCTGTGCGGAGGTCTCGCAGACCCCAGCCACCTCCTGGGTCTCTTCCTCCTCGCAAGCCATACTTATGCTGGGATGACAGCTGAAGAAACCACGCCTCAGCTTGGCATAGAACAGCTCGCCCTAACCTCCTTTAAGCCGCTTCCTCTTATGCTTTATTAATTGCTGGTGTGTTTAAATAACCTTCGGTCAGGTGCAGCTGAAGAGTTTGGCGCATCACGGAGCTACTGGACTGGGTATGTGACAGTTCTCAGTGGAGGATGCCAGATGCCCTGAAGGTGGAAAGCCAATATATAACTACAGCCCACCCACGCCAGCTCCTTGCTCGGTCACCAGAGGGTCTGCTTGCACCGTGCCCCATGCAGAGAGCACCGCAGGGCGGCTCTGGACCCGTCCTCATCAGTGAAGCGAAGGAGAAGGCAGGGGGGACAGGTGGGAAGAAAAGAGCAACCTGTTCCAACTTGGTTGGTCTCCAAAAGCTTTACTAAGGAGGCCAGACTGGAGTGGGGCAATTCTTACGAACGCAGGGCATTCAGCAATCCACGGGCAGGAATCCCAGAGGACCAATGGGCAAGACCGAGCAAAAGTGCCCCTGACTTCATGGGTCTTCTCAGCTCTCACAACACCGCACCCATGAACCATAAAAAGCCTCAGGCTCGAAGGGGAAGATGAGCTCGGGACTTTCCTCCCTACCGTTTGCTCTTGCCGCGGCGCTGGGTACTGCATGCACACATCTGTGCTGGAAGCACCTATACGCTAATGGACAAGGAACAGGAGAGGAAAGGGAGAAGTAGGGAGAGGCGAGTGACTTGTCCCATGGAGAGCAGGAGTGGACAAAGAAACGCGCTCTCGTGATGCACACGCAGACGTCGCAGGAGCCAGGCCATGCCGGCGTCCAGCGTGAAGCAGCCGGCCGCCCGCCCGCCTTTCGTCAGGAAAGCGGATATCAGAATCGGTCCCGGGGGGTTTAAAGGGAACACGATGAACCCCATGCAATGCAAGCCCATACACAGGGAGCAACTATATACACGTGGCCCCCTCCTCAAAGCTCGCTGGAGTCCGTGTCCAGAGAGCTGCGCAGGTTATCTTAGCAGCTGCGTGTTTTATTTCTTTTTTTTTGAGGATCATAAAGGGCTTTTGTTCCAAGGTATATTTAACAGGGGAGTGGAAGGGAAGTGGGAGGGCTTTGTGCACAGGGAATGTGTCTCTTGGGCTCTTTCTGCTCACCCACCCCCTCAGCAGATACTCCTGGAGGGTGGAGTATGAACGAAAAAAGGGAGAAAATAATAATTAAAAATACTGAAATTGCAGTCCAAGGGAATGTCTGGGCGTCCAGGCCTGGAGGCCGCTGGGTGCCTTGAAATACGCAGCAGCACAAACAGGGCAGGGTGCCCAAAATGACGGCGGGGGTGGGGCGGGGGTGGTCTCACGTCTGTCAGCAGCTGGAGAGCGCAGGGGAAGCGTTGCACAACGCTGCCCCCCCTCCCCGGGCGGCCCGGTAGGGAGGCCAAGGCGTCTGGGCTCTGTTCCCAGCTCCGGCTGGCTGGGCGACGTGGAGCAGGTCCCTCCTCGCTCCCCACAGGGTCCCCCCTGGCACAGTGGGGGTGGCAACGTTTTCTTGGCTCCGGGAAGGTTGTGAGCATCGGGCACAGGACAGGGACGGAGAGCAGCGCTGCGTTGCCGTACGGGAGATCTGTGCCACGAGGCAAGAGGAGTCGCGCGCGTGCTAGAAAGCCCAGCGGCCCTGGCCGTGCGTGCGCGCTCTGCGCGCCAGCTGTGCCCGCCGCGCCGCAGGGACGCGGCTGTGCTGCAGCCTCAAGAAAGCAGAGCGGCCCAGTGGTCTCACACCGTCACTCCCCTCTTCCAGCACCTGGGCAACTCGGCTCCAGGAGCAGTCGATGTCCTCCCGGCCGTGAGTCCCGACAGAGCGTCCCCATGCAGAGCACGACCGAGGCCCCAGGGTTACGTGCCACCCCTGCAGCGAAGCAATGGGCGGCTGGGGCTGCAAGCAGCCCTTTTCCCGGGGCCCTTTCCCCCCGCCCCGGCCACCCCTGCGCTCTGCCTCCAAGCTCTTCAGATGCTGGCTTTTGCACCAAGCTCTTCAGATGCTGCCATGTCCCTGCCAGAGGCCGGCTCCCTCCCACTGCCCCCCAGCTCTAGCACCTAGTGGGGCCTTCTCAGAAGGGTGGGGATGGGGAACAAATGGATGGACGCATATCCGGGTTTAGGATGAAAAGAGCACCATTGCTGGATAAGAGACACATGCCTAAGGAAGCAGCCCTGGCTCTTACGCTCACTCAACCAGGCAAGGCTTCCTCTGGGGTCCCCATCACAAACACTACATCAGCTTGTGCCTCCTTGCCAGGGGTGTAGTGCCGCTGCAATACTCAGGTCAGCTATTTCCCCCTTCCCATTCCCCTCCTGGTCTAAACAGAGGAGGGTGTGAGTGCATCACAGCAGAGATGGGCTTGCGTGACCCTGTCCTGGCAACAGCTCCTCTCACTTCAAATGGACCTCATTGCTGCTACTGCAGGGGCAGGCAACTATTTTGGGCAGAGGGCCGCTTACTGAGTTTTGGCAAGCCATCTGCGTGACAGGCAGCCCAGGGCAGATCAATATTAATTTTCTAAATTTTTAGGGGCCCCGCGGGCTGCATAGAGCCTGGCAGGCTGCATCCAGCTGCCGGGCTGCATTTTGCCCACCCCTGTGCCACTGGCTACCATGGCTGCGCTTTCCTGGGCCCCGGCCCCTCTGTGTGCCCCAGGGGGCTTGTACGCGCAGCACCCCGCACTCGTGCAGCATCAAGCCTCGGTCTTCTAATCTGGGCTCCTTCCCCGCTGGTTTTGAAGGTAGGTTTTGGTCTTATGGCAGGGGAGGGGGCCATATTGTTGTGAATCCCATGCTGACGCAGACAGATAGGCTGAACAGATTACACAGGCAGTGGGAGGGAGGCAGAGAGGGAGAGACAGAGAGAAAGAGAGGTGAAAGGTTTTAATCTTTTTCGAGGCTTGCACCGACATGCCTCCTAGATCGTCTCCTGCCTTCCATACCCAGGCAGCGTGAGTCACCCGCGAAGCCTATGCTTTGCCTGTTCGGTGCACCACAGACTACAGAAACCATCCCGCGGGAGCTCTCCGAGCCTCGGTGCATTTTGTCCGGCCCCAGTCATAAACCTTTTCCTCGCTCGGAGCTGAGTCACCAGGGCAGACCTGCGCTGAAGTCTTGCAGACTGCAGGAAAACAGCCATGTGTCTGGGCTGCTCCTTGCCCGCCCGTGGGCTGGAGCAACGCTCATCCTGTTGGCTGGTAGACAGCCATGCGTGAGAAGGATGTAAGAAAAAAGCCCCCGAACCTTTCCCCCTTTATGCGCGGTGCGGCCCGTGGAAGGAGTCCGTGACCCGCGTGCTCTGAGGCTGAATGAAGCAATGTGCTACGGGTGCTGATGTCTAGTAAAGTTACATTTTTTAAACGAGGATCTTAAAAGAGAAAAGCGCCCCAGAGACCTTCTGACGAGAGAAGGTGAGGAAAGGGAAGCCACGGGCTAAGTTATCCATAAAGAACTTTCTTTTTTTAAATGGCAGGAAACTGTGAGGCTTAATTGATTTTCTTAAATCACCGCCTTGACACAAGAGAGGGTCAGAGAGAGATGCAGCAACGAGAAAATTGGCCCCCTGGCTCTAGAGAATGACAGACGCTATGGTTTGGCATTACAGCGTATAAAACACGAAACGTGAGCTTGAAACCAAGTATCACAGAGATGAATCAATGGTTCCCTCCTTGTTTTGTCATATCTTTTCCCTTCGGGGTTTTTCCTCCTTGCTTTGCTTCCCCACCCTTCTCCCTCTCTTCCCCTTGCTTATAGACAGGTAGATTCCTCATCTCCGCGCGGCTGCCTTGCCTCTCCGTCTGGCGCACTAAGGGTTAACAACTGCACCTGTTTAGGTGTACCTGTCCCATGGCACCTGTCTCATCAACCAATCAGGGGCTGAACTCTGGGGAACCTACCTGTCAGCAAAATACCTGTACACAAAAACCTCAACATAAATCAAACACTTCATTTCACAGGCAATGTCTGTATTTAGCAGGTACTAGAGGAGAGAAGTCACCCGAATTTACTGTCTGCGAAAATCCGGAGAAATCTTGGGGAAACATGTCTAATGAACTTGAGTAAGTAGACTGCTTTATTTAACTAATCCCCTATGCATATAGGCTAAGTATTTCATCTGAGAAAGGTTTACGTGTTGCTAGTCTGAATGAATTAGATTCCACCGGTTTAATCTGCCTGTCTAGCCATTTAGAAATTAAAGTCAAGGATTGGGAGAGGGATATGTCTCAGTTTTTCTGTTCTGCATGAGCTTATTGTTTCTCTTATTAGGAATCATTTCTCAATATCACAAAAAACCCGCCTCTCCTTAAATCTGTGATCGTACAGTTTCCCTCTAGACTAAAATTTGACGTACCAAGTTTGATCCCAGAGGCAAAATTTTCCTGTCTTCCTTTGACAAAATCCAATATATGGTATCTTACTATCTTGGACTGCGTAATTTTTAATTAAAGGAGAACCCATTGAAGAGTTTGAGATGAGATTCTAGGTTCTTCAAACTCCATAACTGCATATTTAAACTTCATAAAGGAACTAGAAATTGATGTGGATCAATTTATTTTGACCTTTTGGAAAAGTATTCAAACAAGTATATTGCTGAGCAGCTTTTCATGGGTAAACAGGTGTTGCTCCTACATTTGGGAACTCCTAAATGCTTATTCTTCAAATACTATTGCTTATGTACTTTGCTAACGCGCTGGCCCAACTGCCAAAGGATCATTGCAGCATAAGCTGGGGATGGCTTATACAATTAAGGGTCCCCTGGGTATGAAATGATATGGCAGAGATCAGGTTGATGCTGGAGGATGGCATAAGCAGAGGGCTGGCTTCTGCCCTTTTAATCAGAGGAGCAGCACAAATGGTGTCAGAGGCTGTCTGAAGAGAGAGCTCCATAGGAAATATATGTGCATATAGTGTGATGTATACAGGCAGAGATATCTGGAGCATTGGAACAGGGCATTTGAAAATGTGTGTGTGTGATTATACGCACATCTCTTTACCAGCTGACAGAGGGGCTGTGATAGTCAACGACTGGAAAGGACCTTGAAGATGTGAAGCACCAATGATAGTTTTATGCAAACCCTGGACATTTAATACATTGAGACAGGGCTGAGTAAAGCAGAGAAGTGTCTTAATTTTTCCTCTTGAATTTTTTGGGTAGGTGAGTTGGCTATTTATTTATTTAGTGTGTGCGTGTGTAAAATCCAGCTTAGAATGAGATTTATTAGATTGTTTCTACCTACCATGAATCAGTGGCATTAAGTTACCTAATAAATTGCATGGTTGCTTGATCCCTTTCCCACTAATGGATTGTTAACCCCTGTGTCCTTCAGATGAAACAGAGGGAATTTGATGAGAGTAGCATCTCCTTTGTGATTCAGATCTTGATTGCACTGATTGATAGAAATGCAGAGGTAGTTATCTGGCCTCATCTGTAGGAGAGATCTGGTTTGTTGCTTTGTCTGATTGCCTCCAGAGCAGGGAAAGGGCCCCCTTGCAACTACCTGAACTGACTTGAACTGAAAACTTTTCCCTGTGAATTAGGCTTACAGATGCTTTTCCAGACCTGGAAAGCCTTAGCTTCCCACCACAAAGCTTGGACTGAGAGCAGGGGCCGCTGGAGGCTATGATCTCCAGCTTGCAAATACTGATGTGCTGCATGGGGGCAGGAGGAGCCAAGCAGTCTCTTTTAGAAAGGAACCATTTAAGAGGACAATGGCCCTAGAGCCCCTCAAGCTGAAAAGCTCCCTGGGGTCAAATAAGGGAGCAATGCTGGGAGATAAGGGAGGTGGAAACAGCAGGATGCCAAAGCTGGCCTTGAAATGTTCTCAGCTGGCTTTGCCACAGCTCGGGGAGAAAGCTGGGTCAGGGAGAGAGGGGGCCCTGAGGAAGGCTTGTGGCAGGGTGCAAAGGTTTTAGCGGCGGGTCTATTCCAGCAGCCTTCCCCCTTGGGTAGGATCCTCCTGGGCCAGACTCATCTAGGGTGCAACTCCTCTGACGTCAGCGGGAGAGGATGGCTCTCAGCACCTCATAGGACCGGGCGTTTAAAGGGCAGTACCCGGGACCTGAAGCAAGGGAGCTCAGTGAGTGCAGCCCTAGCGCTTCCACATGCTCCTTCTCCAGCCTGCATCTTTCCCCGAGCCAGGCATCTCCACCAACCTGATGGGAGACATGGAGGGGAAGGCCTGAATCTTGGACAGGTGTAAATCCACCAGGCTTGAGCACCTTCCACGCCAGCTGATTATCTGACCTAAAAGGACATTCCCTCTCCCCAGGCAATCTTCCTGGTGAGGGCAAGGCCACCTCTGTGGCAGTGGAATAGCCTTTCCACACACAAGGCTTTGTTCCTATGAGCAGTTTACGCAGCCCTTTATAACAGTGAGCAGATGTGTAATGCTGCAGCTTGCAGGCTTGAAAGAGTTAACCAAGAGCTACTCCCAGTTGTGGTTTTGTGGTCGAAACCATGATCGCCAGGAGCAAATTTTTGTCATGCATAAGGTGTGTTATTAAAACTTGAGTTATGCTCCTGGTGAATGAAAAGTTAAAGCCCTTTATTAGATCCCAGCTGGAAAGCCCACAAAGGCTACCCGTCCCGGCAGCAAGGTATATTTTCACATGAGCCAGGGGATTTGTTTGTATAAAGCTATGTACAGAGAGCTTTGCACATTAAAAGCCCAGTAACTGCAGCCCCCCATAGAGCAACGCAATCAAGTCACTCGGAGCAAACCCTAGACTAAAAGTCCCCATAACTCTACCTCTGTGCAGTTCCTCCGCCCGGACACGGCTAGGTGGGGTACACTGGTGTAGAGAGGTGAAGTCAGCAATGTGACAGCCGTGTTCACCAGCTGAGGCTCTCAGCCTGCATTGCGTTTGCTGTCTGGATCGTTACAAAATGCTCACCTAAAAAAGTACTTGCATGGCATGCCTATTCCACACGCTTCAGTTCTGCTGTCCTTCATGGAGCTCGTTGTTGGACGGGAGCCTGGTCAAAGGCAATTACATGCCCAGTAAACAGTTGGAAAAAAACCCATTACCCAATTGGATTCAAGAAGGTGGCGATTACATTCAAGCTGAACCGCCATCTCTCGTGCAGGGGTGGCAATGGGCAGAGGTTGTTAAGAAACCACGGACCCCCTTGTTTATGGATGATTCGTTTTATGGGACGGGCCCCCACACCTGTGGGACCCCATTTTGGAAGGGGCTGTACAAACACCGCTGCAAAGGAACTGATATTGCCGTCCAACTAGAAGGCAACAGACAGCAGACGGATGTGGGCGGGCAGGCAGGGGGAGAAAAGGAGACGATCCAAATCAAGCGAGTATGTCCTTGGTGGTCTTAGCGTATCACCTGCTGGGTGCTGCTCAGGTTCCTCTGGCAACCACGCCGTGATGACCTGCTTCCTGGACATGGGTTGCTTAACTGTGCTCCACCTGGCATCGAAGGAGTCAGACTCACTTGAGAGAGAAACTACTTGAAAAAACCCAGAGAATTGATAGATGAGATGAGATGAGATGAGATGAGATGAGATGAGAGGATGGAGCTCTTAGACGAGGCCCTAGTACTTCCGCACCGGAGAGCCCCTTTGAGGGAGCTTTGCAAGGTAGGACCTGGTCTTCCTTGAAAGGCCCTTGCTGCGTGTGTGTACGGCAGGCAGCACAACTAGCTCATCAGAAAGGTGCCAAGTGGGCAAAGATGACCTGGTAGCTGGGGTGACAGGCGGGGACTCCTAACACCTGTTTTACTGCAGACTTCCCGCGTGGTCCCTTGGTCTCTCTGCTGTCCTTACTCCCTTTCTTCAGGAAAGCTGAGATTCGCTCCTGCCTCTAGGAGCAGCTCCCATCACTCGGTGCACCGTTGGTAGGATGCTGGGGTGATGACCAGCATATAAGAACTTGAATGTAATGGTATGAGCCCCTATCTAGGCACTACCACAATACAAATGAAAACAATAATTAATATGGGATCAGCCCCTTGGATGACGCGATGCTGCAGTAAAGCCACCGGCGTCTGGCGTGGCTGATTGTATATGGCCTGTCACTGGGAGGCCAGGAAAGGCACGCAGAAACCCAGCCTGTGGCCCAACAAAAGGGAAAATTGTTTCATCCCACTCACCTGCTCTTTCCGTCTGAGCCCAGTGGGCAGCCTCTCCGGTTTCAGCTTCCCCTTAGGGTGGAATTGGAGCCGAGAAGCTGGTATCGCATGGGACTGGCAAAGAGAGGGGGCAAGCGAGCTGTCGCTGGGGTGGGGGTCACCCTTGGCCGGACCCCGCACTGTTTGGAAACAAACAGGCTGCGCCCTTCCCCGAACCGTGCGCTGCTTGCACAAGCCCCGGAGGCTCAGCGCACGGCTCCCTGCACGCAGAGGGAGGCAGGACCGCGTGCTTGTCTCCTGAGCTGACTGCTGCACAAGGGCGGCTGCTTGGAAAAGGCAAGTTTGTTTTGCCAACCGGAAAGCAGCCGTTTGTGCTGGGTTCAGGCTGGCTTGACAAATGCACCAGGGAGGGACCAGGCATGATGCCAGGGGAACGCAGACCTGTCTGGAGCTGGGACTGAGCTCCCCTCTCGCCTTCCCGTGCCCCTCGGTCGCGGCTGGCAGAAGGCCGAGCCCGCACAGACCGAAGGGCCAGCGCGCTCGGAGAGCACCTCTCCCTGGGTGCTGTGCCTGCCTCTCTCCTGAACCCACCTTCCTCGTGCATTCATTAACCTTCAGACCCCCCGCAGTCCAACCAAGGTCCTGTTCTCCTGGTGCCTCGCCCACAGGGCTGTCAGTGAAGTGCCAGCTACAAAACCCCTCTTTGTTTCCCTTAACAGAGGCGTGAGGCAGGAAAATCTCAGCCGCCCCAGACCCAGAGCCAAAGCCATCTCCAGGGCTTTTGGAAAAATCGGCATTGGATCGTACAAAACCTCTGGTCTTTGCACCAGAGGTTTTGCTTCGTATCTGAAAAGCGCGGCTCTGCCCACGCGGCGCAACGTGAGGCAAACCCCGACCCACCCAGCGCAGCGGTAGCCTACACCTGGAAGCTGTGCAGCTGCCCTGGCATGGCAGCCCGCGTAGGCTAACGAGCCACTTAGTTCATGTTAGCATGTGTCTTGCAGATGTCCATCTAATGAGAGTGAGGAGACGGGAGATGCAAAACCGTCACTTTTAACTCCCTCTTTAACTGGAATGAATCCAGTGCAAGTCTGCTGGCCTCCGGCCCAGTCGCCCAAAGCCGTGCTGGTGTCAGCTCCACGGGGAGCCTCAGCGGCTCAGCCACTTCGGAACATGGGACTGAGGCTCCTAACACTCTTTGGAAACTTTCATGCATCACAAACCCGAGACGGGGCAGGCTGCTTGGATTTGGGGGGAAAGGTGCCATTCTGGTCCTCCTTCTGCTTTGTACCTTAGAGGGCAAATCAGGTGTTGAAATGCCCTGCTATTCTGTCAGGTATCCAGGTTGTAGCCGTATCGGTCTAGAGGAAAAAGCAATCGGGACTCATAGTAGAGGTGGTATCTTTTATTCGACCAACAAGATTTTTGCAAAAAAAATTCTTTAATTGCAAGCTTTCGGGCACAAACACCCTGCTATTCTGCGGTACTTTACACCCGCTCTCCCATCCCTTTGGACAGAATAACTGGTGACATAAGAAAGATACGGCTGGGAACTTGTTCCCTGTTTGGAGAACTGGCGCCAAGCCATTTCTGACGTGAACAGTCTCTTTTCTGCCCTGTGTTGCTCCATCGCAGCGCAGTGTTATCTCTTCTGATTACAAGTGATAGGAGCCGGGTCTCACCCCAGACGCAGGCTGTGCTGCTGACAGCTCTTCCTTGAGAAGTTTGGATTGAGAACGGGTGAGGATTCCTGCCCGGACAGGACTGAACAGCCCCATCGCGGAGTCGACAGCCGTGAAATCTGAGTCATCCCGATCCGCACTCCTTGGAGACATGCGAGCAGCACTGAAGGGGAGGGAGGGCTGCGTGAGAAACGCCAGAGACAACGAAACTCCCGAAACACCTGCTTCCAGTTTCATGCGCTGAGTGAAACCAAAGTCAGCGCATCATCCCAGGCAGCAAGGGAGCGGTGGGTGAGGGGAGGAAGCCTGAGCTCAGCATCTCTGGTACAGCGAGGTGCTGGGCCCTGGGAAAACAGGGGAGCATGCCATGGATAACCCCTTGTCCTCATGACGCTACCTGGGGCCTCTCCCTCTGCAGCAGACTGCTGCTGCTTGGCATTGACATCAATAGGAGTTGGGTGTCTCAGTTGCCTTGAGGACTGGCACCGAGGTCATTCATTATTTGTGCACCTCTGCAGATGAGCCCAGAAGGGGACCTACCCATGGCCAGCTTGTCTCAGTGAACTGGGATGGTAGCTGTCTTTGGCTGCATCGTGCCAATGTGTCTGGTCTTATCTTGGAAGCCAAGCAGGGCTGGACATACTTAGTAGCCGGACAGGAGCCTCTGGTGCTGCGGCTCCCCCGGGGTGGCTTTGTCTGAGGGAAGCTGAGCACCGTTACTCCGCACCGCCGCAGGGGGAATGTCAGTACACTTAGCCGTGGATGAAAAAGGTATGGCCACATCTGTGGGAGATCAGAGCCAGCACAGCCTCTTAAACTTCAGGTTCCTCCTAGAGTCCAAGAGCTGGGCGGTCAGAAAGGACAAAGCAAAATGCATCGGCGCTCGTCAAGTAAACTGCTGCCTGCAGAGGCATCCAGGGAGCTCCAGCTTCTCCTGCTGCCGCATCCCGTGACCAGCAGCCCGGGACGTGTTCACCTGGGCCACGTCCTGCAGCTCCGCACCAAGCTAAAAGTGCCTGTTGTTAATGGGCTGTTGGAAATGGGCTCTTCTCTAACGGTTTGTCTGGCTGCATCACATGCACTTCTGGGGCTGTGTTTTCCTGCTGCTCCCAGGAAGCCAGCACTTGTGGGAGAAGAGCCTTTTGGCCAAGCAGAAGTGGGTCAGTATGGGACACAGTTGGAAACTCGTCTGAGATGGGAATCCTCTGCTGGGACTTTTATTGGTCCCCAAGGAGTAACTGAATGCCATGGTGACGCAGGCTGGCTGGGAAATGTCCTTTTTCCCATGAGTATTTCACTGAAACCAAAGATTCTTCATCTCATTGTTCTCTTGCTCAAACATATTTCAGTTCTTGATAACCCAAAACTTCAAAAAATTGGAGCATACCTGGGGATTTCCTGCCAACAGATTTAAGGAAAAATGGGCATTTCCTCTGTAATGCTGGGGTGGACTGTGGGCAGACCAAAGGTGTGGTGATGCACTCCCCAAGGTAAAATGCTGCCCTGGGGACAGCAGACACGCAGGCACAGCTGTTGTGGGTGCCACAGGCGGTGCCCACTGCTTATTCCATACCTTCAGAGTGGTTATAACCCAGCAGAGGGTTATAACACACTGTAAAAGCTAGCCCCTCTTGCCTCTGATCTACTGCATGCCAGCATGGTTTGCTAAAGGAAAAGCAAAGGAACCAGCGCTTAGCTTCCAGCAACACAAGGTTCTTTGGGTAAATCTGATATGTTTTATTAGATCGACTCAAATAGTTGGAAAAAATCTTCCTTGCAAGCTTTCAGGTGTAAATAATATCCTTCGTCAGGCGGAGGAAGCATCTGTAGTTAGCGTGTGCTCTTCCTGGATGCTCTTCCTGGCTTCCAGCAAGGCGGCCGTGCATCCGAGAATCCATTAATGCAGAATTGGAGAGCTGGAGCAATTCTGAGAATAGAGACCAAACCAGGCACGGCTGTGATATGCTTATACCAGGTAGAAGTGGTCCCGTTGCCTTCTGCTCTGTAAAGCATTATTCAGTGTAAGAGATGGTATTGTGACCTGCCCACCGCCTCCATCCCCAGCACTTTGTAAGTGAAAACTGGAAATCGGTAGATTGTGTCAAAAGAACTTGTTAGAGCTGAATTACAGTTTTAACAGTGGGTGAGGGATGGACACTGGACTGAATCCCACGAGCGCCAAGCACTCCCCCTCTCAGCCTTGTGCATCCTCTAAAGCAGCGCGCTTGCACAGTCGTGCTCCTTCTTGCCCTGAGAGTACTGAGTATGACCCGGTCCAGGTCCAGCTCCCTGCAGAGGTGTTGTCCCACCCAGCCCGTGCATGGCCTTGCTGAGGGGTGCACCAGTCCTGCCCAGCAGAGAGGGTGAGGATGCTCCACTGCACTCTGCCTCTGCCTGCCCGGGTCTGAGGAAGCCTCTTGTGAGCAGGAGGATCCCCGGAGCCGGGGGTGTCTGCGGCCCCCCTTGGCTCCTGCCGGAGCCCCTGCCAGGGTATGATCTGGCCTTGAGCCTCCTACAAAAGGCAGAGCTGGGATTTTCACTGGCCCTGAGGGGGAAGGAAAGCAGCCCCCAGTGAAAGCCGGGGTTCCTTTGAGCTCCCATCCGGGCTGCCTTTAAGTGCAAGGCAAGGTTGAAGAACCAGTGCCGACGCTTTGCCTTAACCCCTGCCTCAGTTTCAGGTCCGTGTGCCTGATGAAGAACGACAGCACGAACTTCCAGAAGTTCTCCTACACCAGCGAAGACGAGGCCTGGAAAACCTACCTGGAGAACCCCCTGACCGCAGCCACCAAGGCGATGATGAGGATTAACGGCGACGACGACAGCGTGGCTGCCCTCAGCCTCCTCTATGATTACTACATGGTATGTTCCTGAGCGAGCCTGCGCGTGTGCTGCTTGATCTGTGCAAAGTACTTTCACGGACCCTCGCAGTCGCTAATGTTTTTGGCCTTATGATTCCCGTGGGAGGTCGGTGCTATTGTCAGAGGGGAAGCGGAGGCACCGAGCAGCCCAAGATCACTCCATGCCAAGGTGGAGACCTGAGCGCAGGGCTCCCAAATCCCACTCTCAAACTTTTCCCTCGTGGCATGAAGGGGGTCAGGAAGGTTTTGAGATGCAAGGTCTACCTGAGGGCAGTCGTCCTCCCTCAGCAGGGAGTACTGAGCACCTCGCAGAGGCCTTCTCCCCCCAGCATCCCGGCGAGGTGGGAAGTGTGGCTCTAACAGGAGGGGGGACTGGGGTTTTCTGAAACGGCTCAGGGACTGAGTCCTGGTGGAAACCAATGGGACTGACGCTCCTGAATCCCTTGGGCACCTGTGAAACCTCCCTGCCTCCCCCCAGTGGTGAGACGCCCCTGGTCACACAGGGAGCCTGGGGAAGGGAGCCTGCCTGCCCCGTGCCAGGCCAGTCTCTTCACCACTAGGCTTGTTTGGTATGGCCAGGCTTGACATTGCTGCTGCTTTCCATAACCAAGTCTCTGGCGCTTAACCAGGCTCTGTTCCACCCTGTCGCAGGTCCCGAAGGAGAAGAGGGTCCTGCCGCCGGGTACGACGGGACGCACTGAACTAGGAAAGAGGTTAGACGGGCGCCTCTTCTCTGGCGCTGCCTGTTTCCCCCCAGCCACCTGCATGCATGATGGATCTCCGCAGAAATCGGACATCAAAGCACTGTGTTATTCTCATCATCTGTGCAGGCAATTAACTGAGAGACCTGCATTAAAATGCTTCAGGCCAGATCCCCAGCTGCTGTGAAGTAGCTGCACCCACTTACACCACCTGGGCCCTGCCCAGCTGAACGCAGGGGAGTCCGGCTGACTGCCAGCTCCGGCCGCAGCTGGAGCCCTCAAGGCCTCCCTTTTCCATGTCAGCGGCTTCTAGCTTGCCTGCTGTCCTCTGTCTGATGACTCCTTCGTGTCCCTCCGAGGCTTTTTAGATAATTGATTGGGAAATTAATGGCCCATTAGCCCCTATGAATCCAGTTCCCCTTCCTGAACCCTGTGTGCTTTGGCAATCCGTTGTGCGTTTCACTTGGTGAGCTGCTTGCACTGCAATGGGCCCGCTGAATGGCACTTTGTTCCTCCTGGGTCGAAGCCTAGCCCCTCTCGGAGGCTCTGAATGGGCTCACACACTGTTTTCGTTGGCGGTCTCCGTTCAGAGGGGTTGGGGCTGTTGCATTACTAAAGGCTGCCTGGATTAAAAGAAGAGCAGTGCTATTTATCTGCTGTCTGGCGGGGTTCCGGCTTCCTGCTGCGTGGTTGCTCGAGGGTTTTGCTCCCCCCCCTCACTAACAGAGGACGGAGGGCAAGGGCTCATTTTTGGGGAGCCTTTGTTGGTCCCTCTGCGCCCTGGCACGCTCCTGGCAGGTGTGGGAGCCAACAGCTTTTGGGCTGGTCCCCGAAACCGAAGCTTGCCTGGAGCAGGGCGGCTGGGAGCTGTGGCTTCCCTAGGGGAGTGCCGTCGTCAAGAGGGCGAGTGTGCTGCTAGTGCGGGGTTGGTTTGTTTTCTGTGCACAGGAACAGGCGCCGTCCGCTGCTTTTCTCCAGCTGGGCTAGGGGTCTTGGGCTGGCGCATGACGGCCTGGTGAGCCCCGGAGGGGACCGGCCCTGGATCACGTGCTTGTCACTGCGTGGCTGGGTTTCTTTCCTCTCTTGCTCCCCAGCCTGGAAGGTTCCCAGCGTTGTTTTCTCCCCCGTGCTCAGTCCCTCATGCCCCTGTCTTGAGGCTGCACCAGCTCTCCTGATTTCTGTGGCTAGTCTTGTGCTCTTTGTGGCTTTTCTCAACCCCCATCTCCTGGAGTCATGCAAATACATAGGAGAATCTCAGCTTCCCCCCGACCCCCCTTTCTAAAGGAAGTTTCCAGGCCTCGTGACTGCAGAGAAGCCCAGCCTTACAGCCACATCTTCTGGTTTTGGGGGGCTTGACTTAGGACTCTTGAATGTGCGGGGCGGGCCATGCTGGGCCGGGGTTGATAGTAAGTATTCGACACAGAGATGAGCTAGACTCAACCCCCAAATCTCCAGTCCACTGACCTTTAAGAACAAGTTATTTCTGCAAATGGTTTCTCCTCTGCCTGCCTTCCTACAAGCACCCCGATCCTGTGCAGTGCCGAGCACCCTCCACTCACCCCCTCTGGTGCCCTTTGGACTCGGCGAGGCGAGCTCTGTGCTCCACCGAGTTGAGTCCAGATTTCCCTGGAGCAAGGGCTATACTGGAACTTGCTCAGTGTGTTAGGGCTGCACCTAATTTGCCTAAATGCCTATTTACTAATGCAAATGAGTGCAGTGACGCTTGTGCGGCATCTTCTTTTGGGGGGCAGGTGATCATGCCTCAGTGACTATGCACTTGGACATCTTAACCCTGGAAGTCAGCGATGTTCTCAGGTGGCAACTGCAGGGAAAGGATGTGGGGAGCCCCACTTCAGAGCCCCAAAGGGTCCCGGGTAGGCAGCTTCTCACTTCCTCTTCCAGCGGATAGGCCCTTGCTCTCTTCTCATGAGACGGGATCCTTTTCCCCTAGGCATTGCCATGGCATGGAGTACGACCCTGAGATCTCGGCCTTCGACAGCTCTGCCCATCTCATGAAGCTCCTGGCTGAAAACGTTTCCGTGACCCAAGAATACCCCGACCTGCAGAAGAAAAATGGCTTGAGCCTTGAAGGCATCCCCCAGGCTCCCCACAAGCCCGCCGTCCTCCCACCGGGCACCAGCAAGCTGGACGCCAACCCTGAGCACTACATGATCTCCTCGGGGGACGTGTATGACAGCGGCTCGCTGAACTCCCTCTTCGAGACGATTCACGTGGTGCCCCCGCAGCAGAGGTGGCAGCCGGACAGCACGTTCAAAGAGGACCCCCAGGAGGTCAGGACCTTTGCGGGGCTGCACTGCTGGGCGGGCTGGACCTGAGGCTCGAGAGAACAGAGCTGTCTGCTCCCGGGCCTCCGGGGGCCCGTGGGGGGGTCCCGTCCCTGCTGCGCGCCCCAGATTCCTCCTCTCTAAAACCAGGGTGCTTCCCCTCTGTGTGACGTAAAGAGAAAGGGGCATGGCCAAGCACAGTGCTTTGCCATCAGCCCAGGCTGCCGGCAGTGCACGACGGACCTGCTCCCGCTGCAGTGCGTCCCCAGGGGCTGGGTCCCAGGCGCTGTAAGGGGACCTGGTTCTAGTGTCAAAACCTCCGGGTCAGGTGCCAGGGTGATTTTTAAACAGCAGAGCAGAGGGCGTGTGCAGCACAACGGCTGAAGGAGTGTGTTTGGCATCGCTCTGGTCCGCCGTGGGCGGGAGTCAAAAGCAGCTGACACACCGAGGGGTGGGTGCAGCAGGAAAATCCCAGGTGGGCGGATGAACACGGACGTGGGAAGGGGCTTCCTCACCATCCCTCTTCCTGTTGGCCCGCTCCACCCTTCTGCCCCAGGGTGTACAAGTCATTCAAGCGCATAGTGAAGGCCAGGTCCATGCGAGCTGCGTTGCCTAAGCCGGTGGTTCTCAGCCAGGGTGCCCCAGCATCCTCAAGTGCCGTGAGAGCCCTGTAAGGATGCTGACAATGTTGGCAGACACCTACATGAGGTTTATAAGATAAATCCCGAGATCCCGAAGGGCATCCAAAGTGTCGAAAGACTCCTGTCCTGTTGTGGGCGCTCTGAGTTCCTTGCAACTCAGCGCAGTGCTAGTGAACAGGGGCTTTGCATTGACACTGATGGACGTAAGAGCAGGGCTCAGGACCACAGGCTTGGGCCCCGGGCTATGGGGCTGCTATTATTAAACACAGGTGGTGGGAGAGGAGCAAAAGATTTCACTCTCATTCGTTCTGGTTTCGCTTCCCTACAGTCGCTGCTCTTCAGTGACATCCTCAAAACGCAGCCAGACCCGCCGTGCGCCGAGAGTTACCCCCCTGACAGCATTAAGAGGTACCCTGCAGTCCTCCTCCCTGCCTTGTCTCCTGCTTTCCGGTTCACGTGGCTGCACTTCACATTTGCCTTGTTTCACTTGCCCAGCTGCCAGCTGGAGCTGGCACTGAGCTTGGCAGCCGTACAGAATTAATATTTTCCCAAGGATAAACCGCTCTGAAATAATGCCCTCACTCACTATAGCAGGGACAAACCTTCTGTTGTGTGGGGTTTGGCTTTTAAGTGTCGGGGTGAATTTTTGGGAGTGTGGAAGCCAGGGGCTGTGAGCAGTGCCTGGGGTCCAGCACGGGATTCGTATGAAAGGGCCGAGAGCAAAGCCACGGACGCCAGCTCCTTGGGATGCTCTGGTCTGGAGCGCAGCCCCGCCGCTGCTCCTCTGAGACTGGGGAGTTCCTCCTGGAATCGGGCACGCCAGCGAACGCGGGGACGCACGGGGTGCTGAGCGGGCGTCCCCGCACAGTTCAGCTCTCCCCGGTGCAGCATGCACGTCAGTCCCCTACTGAAAACCTGCTCTGGCTGTCCGTGCCAGCAGGCTGGCAAATGAGGATAATCAGAGATGAAGAGGGCTGGAGCAGACCTCAGGCTGTCACCCCATCCAGCCCCTGCTCAGGGCAGTTGGACCAGATGTCCCTTTGGGGCTGGAAGACGCCTACAAGCATCCTCATCGTATAGGGGGGAGCAGAGCCTAACAGAGAAGGGGTGTTGCACGGCGGTGTTAGCATCCGCACTTCTGGAGATGCCATAGAAGAGAGGGGGAGCAGAGCAGGGGTGGTTGTATCCTTTCAGTTCTGCAGCCCGCTAACACGCCCCTGCGCGCAGCTCTTAGCCTGAAATGGCATCGGCTGGTTATTCATCATTCTTTCTTTGTTCCACAAAAGTGACTTTGAATACACGCTGGGTTCTCCCAAAGCCATTCACGTCAAATCTGGGGACTCGCCAATGGCCTACCTCAACAAAGGACAGTTCTACCCCATCACCCTGCGGACAGCTGGAGACAGCAAATGTTTACACTTGTCCTCAAATAAAGTCAAGGTAAGAGACAAGCTGACGGTTTCGCTGACACATGCTATAAACAGACGTCCAGCCATTGTGCTGGCCTGGGGAGAGAGCTGAGCGTGAAGAGTAAGGGCTTTGTTGCTCGTGTTGGCTTAAACCAGGGTCTGGGAAGGCGACTGGCTGAGAGCAGCTAATCCTTTGCTGCACAACAACAGACTTGGCCTTGCACTGAAATCCCAGGCATCCAACTCGCAGCCTGATCTGGCGAGTAGCTGGTGCCTAAAAGGGGCTTCCACTTGAGGGCTTGCAGCCTGGGGCTGCGTGAGACAGACTGAGCTGGCATCCAGAAGTCCTGCTCTCCCCCCTACCCCTCGTGCTGGTACAGGAGCACGGGGCAGAGCATCCCGCCGAGTACTCTGACCTGTGCCAGGCCGGTGGTGACTCCCTGCAGCCCCTAAACAGGGGAGGGGGCACAAGCTGCCTGGACCTCCCCCCCGTGCTGACGCAGGGGTCAGTCTGGTTCTTACAAAGAAACTGGCCTTGGCCCTCATCATTTGGCACAACCATCCACTTGAATGGGCTGGAGGCTGGTTTGTCCTAGGGGGATGGAGAGGAGACGTGGTGTTCTCCAGGCCCCAAAGCCTTCTTGCTTCAAAGCTGGTAAACTGAGTTGCCTTCCAAGCCTGATGCGCCTCGCTGTGGGTGTAAAGGGCTGAAACGTCTCGGATGAAAGGTTCTGAGCGACCGCAGAGCATTTGTAATGATTAACGGCACTGTAAGGCTTTACCCCTGAGGCCCCCCCAGGCCATACCATTTGAGGTCCATGACACCATCAATAGGGCATTAGGAGCCAGCGTAATGGTCTTGAGCAGATGGTCTTGCTAGAGCGGGTAACTGGAGGCAGGAGTTTTGGTTTCTGTTGCTAACTCTGCCACTGACTGCCCATGTGGCCTTGTTCCAGTTGCTTCTCCATGCTTTGGGCTTCATTTTTCCCAGCAGTAAGAGAAGTGAGGGATGTTAATTCCCTTCTGTCCAGCACTTGGATGTCTAGGCCCACATTGCCCCTCCGCCTGTGCTGAAAGGAGCTCTCCCGCTTGCTTTGTAGAGTGTTGTAATGATCGTCTTTGACAACGAAAAGGTCCCGCTAGAGCAGCTGAAGTTCTGGAAGCACTGGCACTCCCGCCAGCCCACGGCCAAGCAGAGGGTCATCGACGTTGGTAAGGAGTGGGACTCCTCGCTCGGGGGGTGCTCTAGGTCCTTCTTAGTGCAAGCAATTTCATGATTAATACGCGAACTACATTTCTGGGAGAGACTTGGCTTCGGGGTTTGAAGGCGAAGGATGAACGCAGAAGTCCGAGAAGGAAGGGTCTCTGCTCCCTTGCTCCCGCAACGTGTTCAGTTTGACGGGACCAGTGTTTTGTCCCTCTGGCACAATGCTTCAAATGTGGCCTAATGCATAGGGCTGGAGACCAGAGGCCGGATCCTCTGCTGCGTTTAGTTCAGAGGGGTCAGCAGAGCGGTTTCCCTGATACTCTGCTCTGGCACTGGCCTCGCTGCCGGCGGAGCAGCCTTCTAGGCTGCTCTGAATTGTGTCAGCTGGCACATCCCGAAGTGATCCACCAGTAGCTGGGCTCAGCGGGAGCACGCTGCACTCCCACCAGAGCTCCCTGAGCCACCCTTATAGCCCCAGCACCCTGCCTCCTTTCAGGGAGAGCTGCGTGAACATGAACTGCAGGGTCTGTGCCTCCCTGCGGGTCCCCCAGGCTGGCAGTATCCCTAGCAGGGTATTTACGGGCAGGCTCCACTCCCTGGGCTCTGATTCTTGTGCCCTCAGGTCCTGAACATGGTTTCTTTGATTTAGCAAAGTCCCCACATCGCTTTGCACAGGTGTAACTATGCCAGAGGGCAGGCAGTGACCCACCAGGACCGGAGGGACACTTCTGGCCTGTGCCTTAACCTGCAGTTTTTTAGCTGCATAGGGGATGAAACGTGCCTTGTGCGTGGCCGGAGGTGGGGTTGGCGCTCTGGGATCAGTGGCCGGGAGTTCCTTTAGATGTGTGAAGCATATTGAGCGTAAGCAATGAAAAGTCAATCGCTCGTTAACTGCATTTCAGCTGACTGCAAAGAAAACTTCAACACGGTGCAGAACATCGAGGAGGTGGCTTACAACGCTTTGTCCTTCATGTGGAACATTAATGAAGAAGCAAAGGTAGGGCCTGGTCACCCGGGGGGACCCAGGGGGCTGGTTCTGCGTCACTGCCCTAGTCCAGCTGCCTATGAGCTGAACATGGTTTTTTCCCCCTCTCAGCAGAAATACAGACCAAGTTTCAAATCCAAACAAATTCAGACCCCTGACCACAGGGAGTATCTATTTACCAGGACACCGGGGCAGACTGCTGTGCTTCTCTGTGTGTTTAAGCATCACCAAGAGCTAATAAACATTCAGGCTACACCTGAGACAGGCTTGCATCTGTTTTTCTAGTGCTGATGGATTTTTTAAAATCTGGAAAAAGCTTTGTGGTGTGTGCAGCCCAGACCAGGGCCCTGGGGATGTAGGTGAAGCCTATTTAAAAAACAAAACAGAGCTTAAGGAACAAAAACTCTGCTCCAGAGGCCTGGGCTGGGTGCAGACATGGTGTGTGCGGGGTGGGGTTGGGGGTATTCTCTGGGCTGTATTATGCAGCAAGTCAGACAGGTTGTTCCCAGTGATCCCATCTGGCCTTAATACTCTATGATAGTTCTTACCTTCTTAGCTAAACACTGGAAAGCTCTCATCTCTCATCCCCCATCCAGGCATTTGCTCAAACCCAGTGCTGCTTCTTACTCTGGGTTATTGGTTTCCATCTGAAGGTGAGCTATGTATACACAAAAATAGGAGGGGAAGACATGCGAAAAAAAGGCAGGGGCTGAACCTGGCAGCTTAGTGGGAAAACTCAGCCTTGCTCTGAGATCGCAGCGAAGCCTCTCTTCAGGTGACCGCAGTCTTTTACAACCCGAGAGGTTAACAAGCGTCTCCAAGGCAAAGTTGTCAGGAATGGAAGTATGCCAGGCATTCAGCAAGCCCTCTGGGCACCGCGGCCAATGCTGCTCAGCTCTTACCAGAAACTGTGTTCATGAGCTAGCCTGGGGTTGGTTAAAGGTGAGACTTGGGAGAGATGAATGGCTGGGAGCTGCTACAGGAGAAGCCAGGCATTTGGGACTGCCTGTAGCACCTGCTACTACTTTGGGCAGCTCTGCCTTAAGCAACAGATAAGTGGCTGCTTTTCGGTATGTAACGGCAGACCTTGCTAACAGCTGCTAATACAGACTTCAAGGCTGAGACCTCCAGGGAATGCCCCATGGAGGGCAGGGGGGTTGTGCCAACTTGCACCGGCTGGCGACTGGGTACTAGAGTCTGGTCCCCAAGACTGCAGGGAGGGGACAAGGGCACAGGACTCAGGCCATGGCCATACTCAGCTTTCCCCCAGACAGTTAGATGTCAGTGATGGATGAGACAGGACTCAAAGGAAGTTACTTATTTAACAACAAGGGATAACTTAAAATGTGAGCCTGACAGCAATGGTGCCTTGGACCCTGACACTTGGTCCCAGTCCATGTATAACAAGGCAGGAAGAACAGCGTCCCAGCTGAACGGAAATCTCATCCATCACAACACGAACACGCTGGAGGCCTGCTCCAAGAGCACAGTGAAGCGAGGGGAGTGTTTCCACTTGATTCAACAGGCTTTGAGTTAGGAGAGGATTAGAGAGCGTTGGGACTGTACATCATAAAAGGTTACAACATCATCTGAGCATCAGTCGTCAAAGCATGCCTCTGGAGGGGTGGGTGGGAGAGGAAGTGGTAGGGGGGTCTCTGTACTGCAGCCGTGGGTCCTGGGCATGTGCACGTGGGGAGCACGAGAGGGGTGATTCCCCACTGCCAGCCTTCACTGCCGTCCTGCGGTTTGTGCACTGGGGCTTTACTTTAGTGCCTCCCCTGCTCAGCCCAAACAGTGGCACTGCACTGTCTGCACTGTAAAGCGGACACCCAGGGGGCAAAGCAGCACAGAGTCTGGCCGGGGGCGTACCGAGGTAGCTGTAGGAGGTGCCTGGGAGAAGGGGGCATGGGCATGCTGCGGCCAGGCTGGGGAGGCAGGAAGGATGGGCATCTGAAGCCCTCGGGAGCGGGTTGCTCTCTGCCTCTTGTCATGCTTGCTGCCAGTTAAGATCCCACTAATTCCAGGCAGGTTCACGTCCCCCAAAGCTGTGACCTCCTCCCTTCCCATCCACAGGTCTTCATTGGGGTGAACTGCCTGAGCACAGACTTCTCCTCCCAGAAGGGAGTGAAGGGCGTCCCCTTGAACCTCCAGATTGACACCTATGACTGCAGCAGTGGGACAAGCCGGCTGGTGCACCGAGCTGTCTGCCAGATCAAGATATTCTGCGATAAGGTACGGCGTCTCTCTGCCGTCGGGGCGCTCCCTGCAGGGAACGCTATGCTGATGGCAAATGGCCCCAAAGAGCCTGGAGCGAGGGACGGAGAGATGAAAGGCAATGAGGAGCCCGAGTGACTCGAGGGACAGTGTTCCCGAGTGGACAGGGTCCATACCCCGACTTAATCCACATGTATCTGTATTGCCAAACTGCTAGAAGGTGGGGATGGAAGTTATCAGAGCATCTCCCCACCCCTGGACTACGTGGGATCCTGCCCTGTACCTCGCTCTCTAGTCTTGTCAAGTTTTATCTGACTCCAGGAATGGGATGTCCTGGTCTTGGAGCTCTCACTGGTGGAGGCTTTTGTCCCCGCTCATCATCCGATGTGTGTTTATTTTTCAAAAAGGATGGACGGTTGCATGCTTGGAAACACTGAGCAGGTTCAATTTAGCTTTGTCTTGTCTCCCGGGATGGCCCCTGTGAAGCCTCTGGGACGTCTGTGAGTTTTAGCACCTAAGGAAGTGGGAATCCTTTTAACAAGGGGCTCCCATTTATCCTAGATATTAATTATCCAGTGAAATTCAATAGGGACTAATGAAGACTGTTTATTAAGCATCCAGCAGGGAATTCCCTCCCCTTTCAGCTGATCGGCTTTACAATCTTAGCTCTTGCCATGTCCTTCTTCACTGGTTTTCCAGTCATCGTGACGTTTTCCAATCCAGGATCCGTCCAGTGTGCGGTCAGCTGTTCGGGTGCCGCTGTGCTGGGTAGATCAATGTCTCGTCTCAGTCGGCGGGAAGGCAGGGGAGACTCGTGAACAGAGCACAGAGGCAGGACTCGGGGAACGTGGTCTCTGTTCCCAGTTCTGCTACCAGCCTCTCAGGTGACCTCAGGCGGGTCACTTCCCCTGTGGGCCTCAGTTTCCCCATATGTAACATGGGGATAATTATTCTGACCTCCTGTGAAAAGAGTTCAGAAATCTGCTAACGAGCAGGGCTACATGAGCTAACCAGCCTTACTTTTCACTGGGCTTTTTGGCTAAGTCTTTCCAAATCTTGCAGAGCCCTGATAGACAGACCATGGTCTCTGTGTGAACAGAAGAGAGATGAGCAGTGCTGGCAGGCTTCTCTGCCCTGGTCTGTTAGAGGCTCATATGAGGGCTCCAGTCACAAAGGGCAAGAGTGTTTACCCTGTTTTTATTGCTCCCTGGTTTATGAAGTACATGCCCAGTAAATAAAACAATGGACCCGGTTCTTTACTGGGTCATGATTTTATTGGATCCAGTGAAGGAGTTATTACAACAGCCAATTTAGCCTAATCATAGTATTTTGAAAGCAAAGACAAGACATGTGGCCTGTGCAGACACGGGGGAGCTGTGCAGCGCCGGCACAGATTCAGCTCGGGCTCCTGAATAAGTGATCTGCCCTCTTGCTTTCCCAGCTGTGGCTGATGTGGTGGTGACGCTAATGTTTCCCTAACCTTTCCTGCAGGGAGCAGAGAGGAAGATGCGGGATGATGAGCGCAAGCAGTTCAGAAGGAAAGGGAAATGCCTGGACTCCAACACCAATGGTCAGTACGAGTCGTTGTGACCAGCCGGTAGCAAGAGGCCCAACCTAAAGCTCATGGCAACCATGGGCATCTCCCTCCTTGCAGGCAAAGTTGTTGTAGGGCCTGTGCCAGAGAGGCAATGTGCAGCGGGGGTAACAAAAGACAGAGCGATCCTTCATACACGAGAATGCCCCAAAGGGGAGGCCAGGGCAAGGCTGGACAGCTCGGGTGCTGTTCCCTGTCACTGCCACCTCCTCCAGGGTGTCAGTTCAAATCCAGCCAAGGGAAACAGTTCTGCCCACTGGCTGGAAGTTTACCTGGGCTGGGCTGGTAGCCTCAGGCCTGGTGAAAGGCCAGCTCCAACTGGTCCCTTCAAGCCGGGAGTGAGACGCGTTAGCTCGTATGGCTCTGCACCGTATGCAGCTGTTGGGGTGGGGCAGGCACCCTCCTCCCGGAGCTGGCCGCGATGGTCGTCTACTGGCCCGGGCAGGGCTGGGAAAGGCAGAATGGCGAACGTCTCCTGGAGTGAGATGTCTCTTTATTCATAGGTTTGAAAGGCTGTCTGCTGTCTGGCTTCAGATGGAATGAAATCACGTTCCTCCGGCCAGAGACAGACTTGGAAACCCAGCCAGTCTTGTTTATTCCTAACGTCCATTTTTCAAATCTCCACCGAGGTGGCACGGTAAGTCCTCTGAAAGACAAACACCCCACCCCAGACCGCTCAGAGCCCGGGCACTGGCCTCAGGCCCAGAGGCACTGATTGCCTTGGGTGCAGCAGAAGAACAAGAGAGTCCCTGCTCTTAACAGGCCGTGTCAAGATCAAGGGAGATTTAATTTGGGGACACGATGTGAACTTGAGAAAGGTTTCCCTGAGGAGGGAGGTAGATCAGTATTGGTTGCAGTTTATTGAAAGTTGGGAAGAATAAAAACAATTTTAACGAATGACCCATAAGTAAGTGCACCAGGGAAACCACCTCCATGTATGGGATGTCCCGCACATTGTCTTTGCCTCTCTTTTTCCAAAGACCTTCTCCCCAGCTGAGCAGAGCTACACCCAGCCCCCTCCACACCCACTCGGTATTGCTCCAGAGGCCATTACTTAAGGAGCTGGGTAGTCACTTGTCCACGCTCGCCCAAAAGGGGACAGGTCACCTGAGACAACCTTGTAGCAGGAAGAGGTTCTGGTGCAGCAATGGCAAAAGCTGGGGAACAGAAGAGCTTGGTTTGCAATACAGGACCCGCTGAGAGATTGTGGGCTCTGCATTCAGGCTGGGTGTGAAGTCTGGCCTCTTCCCAGGTCGACCAAGATGTGTAGCCTGGAGTGCTCTGGACAGGACTTGCTGGAGATTTTTCTCTGTGTCAGGAATTCACTGAATCCCAAAGACGTGCATGTGTGCACGTATGTATTTAGATCATCTCAGGGACGATTGAAAAACTCCAGACTACAAATAAAACTCCAAACTTGATGAACTGATCGACATCCTCCAGATCAGTAGGGTGGTCCCACTGAGAACAGGACCATGTTGGCAAAACTAAGTATGGGCATTTTGGATGCCAGGTCCCCGCCAGTAGGCAGTGAGTTAAAATGTCCCCGTGTGAAAACCATCTGAAGTCAGTGGCTCAACTCCGTCTCTGGCAGGGGGTGGCCTAGATGACCTCTGGAGGTTCCCTCCAGCCCCTCTTCTTTATGACTCTGTGACTTCAGTGAGGCCAGGACTTCACCCCACGCACCATCTCCCTCCCGTGCCCCATGCTGGCAGGCACAGACTCCACCATGCCCCGTTCTGCCTTCGGTTGCATAGCTGGTTGCCAAGGGCAGGACCTGTCCTGTGATCTCTAATGGCACAATCACCATGGCTGTGAAGTGGGGAGTAAGCATGGGATGGAGCATTTTTAAAAAGTTCAACTAAAAATATCTATCTTCTGTTTGTTTTTTCCATGTCAAGGCGCTTCCTACTCCTGTGGGCTGTATCGATGCAAACAGGTAGGACAGGGCACGTTGCTATGAATCTGGCACCTTCCAGCCCTTTTCACCTCTTCAGGTCCATGACTATTCTCTAGTATCTCCTGGCCTTAGTATGTACCAAGAGACTGGCACAAGGGACAGCATCTTGAAGCAGACAAAGAATAGCAAATCCAAGTGTGGGTTGGATTCAAATGAGCCCCGTTTGAAAAAGAGGGATGAATATTTCTATTATCACTAGAAATCCACTGGCTTGGCGTTAGCAATTTGCAACCCTTGTGCTAATGGGCGTAAGACCATGTTTTAGAAAAATAAGAGTGATCCGTGCTCTGGGTGTGAAGAGCAAATGTTCCTGTAAAGGAACCAAAGGCAGGTGTTGCCACAAAGGAAGCCGGAACCGACTACAACCGAAGCTGTTGGGGCCGAGGGAAAGGCTGGATATTTATGGGGCACGCTCATGTCCAGTGAAAGCCTTCCCTGGACTTCAGCGACCTCTGGACTGTAGCCTGTAGCTCCATGCTTTTGCGTGAGATGTACAACCAAAACCCACAGTGCACGTGATCAATAAAGATCCCATTGCATTCAAATGTTAACCCTGGGGTCCTGGCCGGACTCCAACGCTGGTAGCTATTTTGCCGTCACCATCCCAGAACATCGGCTCGAACGGTTGAAATCTTGGCTTCTGTTGTGCCACCTTCCTGACAGTCTCCTCTCTGGTTACTCAGGCTGCCGTTAAAACGAAGCTGCCCTTCGTTCTCTGACGAGTTTGATCCTTTGCCTGCCAAACAGGCCAAAGAAGATCCCCAGAGAGGTAAGTCATCTCCCTGTGGGGATTCCTTTCCCCTTGGAAGTATGTCTTTGCTGGGGCCAACTAAGATGGGATTTTTATTTAACCAGGGACACGGACGCTTTGAAAAAGTGATTCTCGCAGCCACAACTGCTGGTTTAAATGCTGCGCGTTATTTCTTTCAGTCTTGCTGTATGTGCGGAGAGAATCGGAAGAAGTTTTCGACGCCCTCATGCTGAAGACGCCAGATCTCCAGGGACTTAGGAATGCTGTGAGTTTTGTCCAGTGACCTTGCTGCATAAATGGACCATAACTAACCAGGCCCTGGCAGCATGGTTTTGGGGAACTGGGGTTCTGGAGTGAAGGATTTACCCAACATAAGGACTATGCGCCACCCAAAATCCCTCTGCAGCCCTCTCTGGAGGACCAGAATGACCCACTAGCTTCACGCTGTGAGTCCACCCCAGCAAACAGGTGGGCGACGTGTTTAGAGCCATAGGCAGAGAGCACAGGCCTTATCAACACCATCTTTTGTTCGAATCATAATGTAAAGCCTTGGGATGCTCCTTTTATTACAGTGTTATCATATTTTTCCACTGTAAAGCATTCCCCCCACATTCCCTAGCTCTATCTCTGCACCATCTGAAGCCTGAGCCGTTCAAGCCTTGCATTGCAATTCTGTCACCCTGTTTGAGGAGCGCACAGGGCGTATTTGTGTGATGATTATCAGCAGAATCCCTGATAACCCGGCTCCTCTCTGGGAGCCGGTGGGAATAAAACAAACACTGAATGTAAAGCATCCAGTGGTGGCTGCACAACCCCACCTCAACTTTTGTTAGTTTTGTAAACTGTTAAAAACCCAGCAGAGACAGTTTGAGTCAAGTCAGTTTATAGGGTTGGAAACGCAGCTGAGCGGACACAGCCCTTCACAGAAATGCATGTAAAGCCCCCTTCTGCACTTCCAAACCTGATCAGAACAGCATCACTGTGCACTGAGGATGCGTCCGTGAGAAACAGGTGCAACTCAGCCAAGCACTCAGCAAACGCCCTGAGGTGGCCAGGCAGGAGGCGGTCCAATCCACATGCCCACCGTCCATCGCTATGAGGCCCAGAGGCTCAGCACGGGTGCATCTGTCTCCACACATAGGAAACTGCAGCATAAAGGCCAAGACAAATCAGACAGGAAGAGAAACAGAGGTGACTTGCTCAAGGGCCCAGAGCCAGCCAGGGGCAGAGTCTGGAAGAGAACTCGGGTCTGGTGCCCTTTCCAGTGGTCCGTGGTGCCTCGGTCCAAGACCCAGGGTGCTGTGATCACCTTAGCCTACGCCGCGCTGTTCTAGATTATCGCCATAGTATAGATTTTAAATAAAGAAGAGGGAAAACCCTCTGTGGAAAGACTGAAACTCCACGATGCCTTTGATTTTTTTTATCTGCTGGAATTCCGTTTTGCAAAAAAAAAAAAAAAAACATGTTTTTCTCCCCCAGATTTCAGAAAAATACGGGCTGCCTGAAGAAAGCATTTACAAGGTCTACAAAAAGTGCAGGCGAGGGTAAGTCATATGCCTTTCCTCTGTCCAGTGAAAACCTTGCCCCATGGGTCCTCTGCCCTGGGATGAAATAGCACGTTAACAAGATAATAAAAGCCAAGGCATGCAAGGGCCGTGCCATCTGGAGCCTATAAAGTGGAGAAACATCTGAGCTTTAAACATTTTGGGTTGATGCTTGTGTGTCTTCTGTTTGAAATGGTAAAATCCCCTGAGAGGTAGGTGAGTGAGGGGAGATATGCCCAGGTAGGTGACCTGATGATCTCTCGTCTGTCACGTGAAAAGTGGAGGGGATAGTGAACTGATCTACTTGCAGTCACTAGGATTCAGCCAGCCCTCTTCGGACCCACACCTAGAAGACAATCATCCTGGGCTGGGGGGGATTGCCGAAGAAGAGGAAGATGCAGAGGTTTGCTTCTCCTGACCAGCGTGCATTGCTCTGAGACAGGAGGCTGAGTAAACGCTGGGAGAGCAGCAAAGCAGAGCAGCGCTGGTGATTCTACCCCTCGCTGCACACGTGGGGTGTGCACAGAGCACCCCTGTTGCCAGCTGTACCAGTCATCAGCCTTTGTGCATGAATGGTCTTAGCCACACCCCAGCAAAAGCTCTGGGAGGCTTTTCATTGCTTCTGTGAAGCAGCCCCCAGGTCTGAGCTGGCACCATGAATTCAAGGCATGTTTCAAAGCGAGGATGCACACAGCACGGTGGGGCACAGGCAGCTCCCATGGTCGCCAGTGGGGGCTTTGCACCGTGCACTGAAGATTTCATAGACATTAGGGCTGGAAGGGACCTCGGGAGATCATCGAGTCCAGATGCTGCTGTGAGAAACCTGTGGTTCTTCGGTGTCGCTGGAGACGGAGCCGTCCTGGTCTGGAACGTGCCAAACCAGAGTGCGGGCCAGAAGGACCGGACGTCGTGACGGCCTGGGTGGCTCCCGCGGTGGGACGGAGGTGCCGAGGGACTCTCACGTCACTTCTGATGAGGTCCTTGGGTGAATCTGATATCTTTTATTAGACCGACTTAAGTAGTTGGAAAACAATTTTGTGCGCCTGCCACTTTAAGGCCCTGGAGCTGGCAGCCTCTAGGTGCCTAGTGTGGGCGGCCATTTTAGGCTCAGGGCTGCCCATGTAAACAAGGCAGTTTGGCTGCTGCAGGGGAGGTAACAACACTGCCTGGCCTGAGGGCTGCCGAGTTTCATCCTGAGGTGAGGGAGGAGCTGTAGGGGGTGGTAGGAGGCTCCTGGTCCTGGGTATGACCAGAAACTGCACCCTGCCGGGAGCAGGTGGCCTGGTGGGGCTCCCAGTGGTGCGGGAGCCCCCAGGAAATGCCAGGCCAGTGAACACCCTGGTGGAAGGCGAGTCAGGGCGCCTTAACCCCTAGCCCTCACCTTTGGGTGGGTCGTGTACACTGGAGGTAGTTGTGGGGGTGCAAGCCCCAAGGAGGAGAGTTGGACGCCAGGTATGGCCAAGGCTGCCTGAGCCCTGTGGGGGTTTGAGAGCCCGAGGAGGAGAGTTGGGGCCAGGCACGGCTCTGGCCACCTGAGCCCACCTGTGGAGGGAAGCCCTGAGACCCCGAGTAAAGGGGGTGTTACGAGCGCTGTGGAGCCCCCCGTGTGAGGGGGGCAGCGTGTGGAGCCCTGTGAAGGGAGAGGGGGCTCAGCCAGAGACAGCGGGAGCTGAGCCCTGACCCCGATAAGCCCTCCACTGTTGGGAGGCTGAGTGTGGGTCAAACATAACACCAGTCATAGCACCATGACCTGGTGCCCAGGGGGGGAGTGAGAGTCCCCTGTGAGACCCTGAGGCCCCAGTCATGGTGTGAGGTAACCCCAGCTCCCCACGCCTGTGGAGGAGGACCCAGAGAGGGGGACCCCAGGATAAGAGTAAGGGTCATACATCAGGGCCTGCCAGAGCTTCCCCTGACTGGCCCAGGCGGGGGGCAAGACCAGGAGGGTCAGAAGGGCGAGGAGGCCCACTGAGAGGGACGCCCAAGAGCCAGGGACCTGGGGTCCCGACTGGCCTGGAGGTAGGCCGGGGCTAGTGTGAGCCAAAGGTCCCAGTGAGGGCCTGTTGGTCCTAACACAGTCCTGCTGGTATTCCTGCTTGCGAAGCCAGACTCCTCTCCCTCTCCCTTGGAGTTGGACACCTCTGATCGGGGCCAGGCCCCTCGCTAGTATAAACTGGTCCGGGTCCGTTCCCACGTTAGCTTGTACCAGATGAAATCCTATCCCCGTTGCTCTGGGGATCGCCAAAGGACTTTGGTCCCCAGGGCTGCCGATCCATCCCCTTTCACCGGCGCTGAATAGCTCGGCCTTGACAACCAAAATGCCCGCAAGGTCTTCAAAACGGGTAGCGCTGCACTGAGTGAGGTGGGGAGAGACCTCTTAGGTCTGTCTCCGCAGCCAAGGGGAGTTTGCAAAGGCCGTTTTGCGAAGGCAGAATTTGCAAAGGCAGTTCCAGTACGTGTTCACTTCTGTGCTGTTTTACACCGCCTTTTGCTCGTGGCTCTCTGAACCAGGCGGTCTCTAACGTGCCACCCTGCCCTATCTTCTGTCTGACTTCAGACTAAAATAGAGAACTGCTCCGTCTTTCCCTGGGCACCTACTGCAGAGCCAGCGTGGGCTCCTCAGTGGCTTCCTGAGCTGTCCATCCCCGAGTCCCAGCTGAGCATTTGATACTGCCACGCAGCTCACAGGAGAGGCTTTTCTGGGCACGCTGGCTGTCACTAATTTACCAAAGGGCTCGTGTTGCTGTATAAAGAGTCCGTTGAGTGCACTCCCGTTGTCGTCTACCTCCCTAATCCATGGGTTGTGTCTGGAAAACAGTGGCCCCTGGCCACGAAACTGCGGCTTGACGTCATTGTGCAGCGCTGGGGGATTTCACAAGTATAATAACGTGGGAGTAATGAGCAGCAAATCAACTCGGAGGAGGCCGCTGGCATGGGGAGAAGGGCTTTGCTGTTAATCTGCAGTTGCCTGTGATGGGGGCCTCTCTTGTTGTTCAAGTCAAAGGATCCCTCGCGGCCGCCCAGGGCTCCGGTGCCAGGAAAGCACCCAAGAACGACACCTGAAGTGATTGTGCACGCGGTTTCCTTTCCTTGCTAAGTTGCCCCAGATAAAATGTGTGGGGGCTGGGTTATATTTTAACCCAACCACATACACCTTGTGCTTTTTGGAGGAGTAATTTTACCTGCGGTGGAAGCCACAAGCCCCCATGGCAGACAGGCCTCGGCTCGGGGGAAGTGCTCTCGGGCTGAGCTCAATATGCTGGTGGGAAAGGCCCACGGGAACTGACTTGCTCTTCGGTTAGACGTAAGCCCTTCTTCTGGCCCCCGCTGCAAGTGAAGCCCAGCCAGGAAGCTGCCCGGGCATGCCTTGCCCTGCTGTCCTTTCGGTGCCTCATTCAGCCCGAGGATGCTGCTTCTGAAGTCATCGCTCTAAAGTAACTTGAGGAATAAGCAATGCTGAAGGAGGGTTTTGCTTCGTGTTAGACCTTGCCGAACCTCCGTAGCTGCTCTGGGGAGCTCGCGTAGCGCTGGTGCATTACTCCAGATGCTGTTCTGACATGCTACGGTACTAAGAGCTGTGCAAGTACAGCCAGCTCCTGCCCTACAGTCTGTGTTTCGCTCGCAGTGAGGAACCAAGTGACAGCTGGTGACTTTTGCTGTCTCCATTGAGGAAGTGCCATTCACATCTGGAAAACCCAGAAGGTGTACGATGGCCCGGCTCCACTGAAGACCGTGGCCGGTATTCCCAGCTGGTGGGAAACGCCAGACCCCAGTTGGCTTGAACAGAGCGAGGGGGACTCGCTCCCCAGGGTGGCTTGTTTCCAAATGAGCTAATTACCACTTGCAAACGTGGCTTCTGAAATAACTCCTTCTGCTTCCCCAGCCCCTGGAAGCAAGCTTTCCCATCGTTCAGTGACCAGGAAATGACTCAAGCTGCCAGGCTTATTTTCAGAAAATGAGACCAAGCCCTACATGCAGAGAGCAGGAGAGATACGATCAGGCTTTGCAAGAGCCAGTGCCTGCCTGGAAGATGAACTCATTATTTTTATTGGCCCAGGTCCAGGTGTTGAGCGTGGAGGAAGACCGGCAGGAGACGTATGGCAGCAGGTCACGCAACACGCAGCCGGCTCTTGGCTGGGCACCGGGTGCTTCTGTCTAGCCAGGCGGAGGCACCTCTGAGCACAAAGCCCCTCGGAGGCCAGGGACATGGGGCCAGTGTGGAGCTACGCCTGCTGTATTCCCCTTCTTCTTGGCAGTGGCGTGGGAGCGTCTGGGTTCGTAAGTGCCCTGGGCTCTTCCAGCATGCTCAGCATTGCCCTGGGGCTGCTCCAGCAGGACTCTGGAGCTCCCTGTGGGGCAGGGCTGGAAACGACACCAAGTGCTGCTGGAAACCCTGCCCCAGCCCGAGTTAAACATGTGCCTGACAAAGCTTCTGGATCACCCCGCGGGCTTTGATGGGACTAGCTGCACGCCTCTGCTTCCTAGAGACCCAGGCATGTGCCCTGAGCAAGGTCCTCGGTGCTGTCGGGTGATGCTGGCATAGCAGCCCTGGGGGCCAGATCTGGGCTTAAGGCTGCAGCTGCCGTGCCAGCCTCCCAAACACCACCTCTACCAACGCTCCCAGCCCCGGCCTGCTCCTAAAGCCCAGATGAGCTCAGTCTCCTTCTAGCTGAGACTGGCTTCGAAGATGCCATTTGCAGCAGTGAAAGGACCAGCCCTCTTTCACACTCGCAAAACAGCCGTCTCACAGCAACTGCTTCCCAGTCCTGCTAACATGGGACGGGGGGATTGAGCTTCCCACCCCTCCAGAGCACGAGCACCCCCACGCAGACGAGACGCTGGAGGCAGACCTGGTCTGGATGAGGGGCCCGTCGATCAGCCGAGGGGTTTGCTACTGTGCTGCTAGGAAGGCAACGTGTATGAGCCAGCGAGTGCTGGAGAGAGCGCTGCGGCGTGCTGCCTCGGCCCTTCACCGTGGAAGACCGAGGAGGCACCGGATCTGATGAGCTCTCTCTTGTATCCAGCTGCCTAACCATGGACCTCCCTGTGGCAGATCGTTCTCACGGCCAATACTGGGCTCGGTGAGGAGCTCCTTTTCACTCCACCACATCTATCATGTCAAGGTGTCATTTGCCCTTGCACAACTTCATCCCACTGTTCCTCCCACATCAATTCTCCCTTGTCTTTAAGTGCGGTAGGCCAGACCCTCCGCCAGCTGTTGAGCACTGTAGCTCAGTGTTGTCCCCTGGACTTGCACCGTCTGGGGAGAAGGCATCCCGAGTGGCTCTTGTTCGGGTGATGGGACTGGACCAATTCAGGTGGCAGCCAGCTGAAGCTGCGGCCAGGGTGATGCAGTAGGAGTCACGGCAGAACTCCCTGTCGGTGTGAGGCGGGTCTGGATTCCTGTTCAGCCCTTCCCTGAACTCGTTTGATTAGGAAATCACCTGGGGTCATGGTAGCCAGAGGCTCATGGCACTTCTGGCGCTCCCTGCTCTGGGGTGTATTGCAGGTAACCGACTGCAAGGATTCTCCTCCCGTCTTGCTGAGGCCGTGACACTTGGAGCCTGGGGGAGGCTGTTGCCACAGGTGCCTTGATCTCAGAAAGCTGGTGTCCAATGTGCAGGTTGGGTGTAGGCTGGATTCAATTCCTATCTCTCTAATATTGCTCTACATCTGTATCGGGCCTTTGCACAACTTGGCAGGGAGCATTTGGCACAGATGGGCAGCATCACTGCTCACCAGGAGGGAAACTGAGGCACCGAATGGGGACGTGGCTTGGCTAGGGTCACACGGATGCAGCCGGAGCAGGCACTGAGCCCCCTGCTCTGGCAGCCAGGCAGATTTACTTCCTAGGTTCATCCGAATTGCCTGGTTCACCCCTCTACTCATGGGAAGCCCTTTTGGGGTTGGAAGGAGGCTGGGTGGGACTTGGTGCCTCCAGACCGGGTGCCATTCCCGCCTGGAGGTGGATCCAACGTGAAAGGCTCTTTGCAGCAGCCTCGGCTGTTGTTTCAAGTCTTGGCGGGTTGCGTAACAGCACCTGGGACACACCTGTGTGACGCCGCCCCGGCCCTTCTGCTCTGCAGTTAAGGTGGCACATCCCGCCTCGAGCAGGCAGGCGGGTGTCCGAGCCGCCCTGCCAGGCTGAGCGCCCAGCTCGGAGGTGGGCAGGAGCCGGGGCTTTGGCAGCTGACTCCATGTACACCCGTTCCAAGCGTTACCCAGCTGCCCCACTAACAACCTGCAGGTCACCGAAACCTCCTTTGTTACCTTCTGAATGGCGACGGATTCCTGGTAGGGCTGCAGGGGTGGAGCCGAGATACCAAGTTGCTCTGTGGCATCATTGACATTTGCACAAGGGGCGCAGGTGTGATTGCTGGCAATCTCTTCTTTCACCTTCGTGTTCCCTAGTCCCAAGCAGCTGGCTTTATGATGGTCGTGGTGGTCAGTGCGAGTCTGTCCTGGCAACGTGTGGCCATTTGAAAGGAGCAAGAGCCTGGAGCTCCTTCATAGACGATTAGGGTTGGAAGGGACCTCAGGAGGTCGGCTAGGCCAGCACCCCTGCTCCCCAGCTGATGGGCGTTCGGGCTGTGGCAGCTCTTCCCTGGGGAGTGCGCAGCCGGTGCACAAGACCCGTCTACCCAGGGAGCGATTCCTGACTTGGCCCCTTTCTTCTGTAACGAGGGGGGACTCGCTTACTCCAAATGAGCTTCATCCACATCCAAAGCAGATCCTGCTCGTTTGGAAGAAGTCTCCTTTCTTCTGTTTTCAGAACAAGCGTCCGCGCAGGGTCAACCGGGCATCTCCATCTCACTTGAACTTTGCACCTTCCTTTACTCCCACTCTGTTTGCCTGGGTGGGCTGCACGTGGGGATCACAGAGACCCTCCGGGTTATTGCTCTGTGCTGTCCTGGAGGCTGATTAAAGAGCGTGGTTCACTGAGCAGTCTGGGCGCCTCCTGCAAGCCCTAAGGAGCCACCCAGCACTTGCTGGAGTCCAGCAAATTTGTCACTATACAAAGCCCTCAGAAAGAGCATGGGGCACATTCACAGCAGCCTGTGAGAGGCCATCTGGTCGTACAACGTGCCAGAGCAGGGCTTGTTTCCCCGTCGGTGCAGGGGAATACAAGGCACGCAGACGTGCCGTGAGCTGACCAGCGCAGCCAGTCCGTGGGAGAAGGAGGGTCTGAACTCAAAACTGCCCAAGTCGTGGCCCCCAGAACGGGCCGTTCCCAATGCAAACGGCAGCGGTGACGTGCCTAATCTGGTCTCTCTCTCTCCTTCACTCTCCTCTTCCAGGATCTTGGTGAACATGGACAACAACATCATACAGCACTACAGCAACCACATGGCTTTTCTGCTGGACGTGGTGGAAGCGGAGGACAAAATCCAGATTGTCCTCAAAGAGCTCTAAGGAGCAGGTGGCCGCACTTACGCTGGGACTTCTCCCCCAAAGCCAGCGGGTTCGACCCGGACGAAGCCCACCCTGACGCCACACCATCGTGCCTTTACTTGAAGGCTCCCCCGCGGGGGTGCCATGCTCAGCCTTGTGCCGCTGGCTCCAAGAACTACGGGCAGATCCATTACCAATGTGAACGCAGAGCTTCTCTCTGAGTGTATCGTTATTATTATTATTTTATTTTGTATTTTATTATGGTATTTTTTGTCCTGACTTGGTCCTGGCCTGACCTCCGGTTCCACCGCTGGGAAAGTGGAGACTCGAGCCTGGCCGTCACGTGGCAGCGTGGGTGGAGATGGGTGACTGGCTTTGTTCCCAGTTTGTCTTGCCCCTTTGCTGACTCAGCCGTAGGCAGCGGCTTTCTACCGAGCCATCAGTCACGCAGAGCCTCCGCGCGGGGTCCAGCTGCGGCTGATCCACGCTTATAAGCTTCCCTCTCCAAAGAGACTTGGACAGATTTGTTTAAAGCTGACAGCTAAGCAGACACTGCCAGCGCCGGCCCCTTGCCACCTCCGCGAAACTCTGGATGTAAATAACGCTAGCACCTCAATAGCCGCTGTTTTATACATTTCTGACGTCTGCTCCCTTTTATATTTTATATGTGCATAGACCTGCCTTGTTTTATACTGGCCCCCGTGCAGTGACAGAGAGCATTTCAAAAGCAGCTGCTTCACATTTCCAAGTGAACTCGTTGTTTGTAACTGCCGTGGGGTTTTGTTTCGTTTTGGTTTTTTGCTTTTATATATCCCATCATAATAAAGGTTCAGAGCTGGAGAGCGGATGCGGTCTGCCAAGCCTGTGGAGTCGGGGTTGAGATCGACGGGGGAGGGACGTTTTGCCCCGGGGAAGGATGGGCAGGGCCCGGTGGGAAAGAGGGAAGGAGACGGTGTCGGGTTTGGTGGGTGTTTCTTGTCCCTCCATGCTTTGGAAAGGGCAGCGTGGGCAAGGGGGACGCGGTCTCCGTGCCTCTTGCCTGCAATCTGCTTGTCCCCATAGAGCAGACAGGCAGCACCTGGAGGGAGCCGTGGGTGGGGGCAGAACCGGTCCGTGCCTCCCACGCCCCTGCCTCTCTCCACTTGATGAATAGCGAAGCGGGCAGGGACCTGCCAGTGCCCCCCACACCCTTGCCTGGCCTGCAGCTTCCCGGTGCCTCCTGGCCCAGTCCCCACCCAGCCGGGCTTGCTCTGAAAGTTGCCTGCGTGTCTGTCCCATTCAAAGGGAGGGGATCCCTGCCGTTGCCCACCCACCAGCGCGGGGTGGGGACCCTCCCCACATGGGACTCTCCCATCTCTAATGGGCCCACGCGAGCTGCGTGGCCTCTAGCAGCTGTGCCCCAAGCCCCTGGGCCCTGCAGAGGCTAGCTCAGAGCCCTTCTAGGACTTGGACCCCCTGCGCTGGCCTCTGGGTCACTGGCGGTAGAGACAGGAGTAGGATGGGGAAGGGCTGGGCAGTGGGACTGTGGGGGGAAACCTTCCTGATGGGCAGCCGGTGGGTTTGAAGCTTGCAGCAGGGAAGGGGAAGCTTGGCCTCCGGTGCTGATGCTCAGCCCCCCTGGGCACAGCCCAACCTGCCCACCCACTGGTGGGCTCTCCAGCCCCTGCCCCGGCCAGATGAAGGGGAAAACGTGCCCTTTAGTGCCTGGGGCATCGGTGCCCCTGGGAGACAGGGCCACTGCAAATGGTGCAGGGAATGCTGATGCCTGGATTTGCACTTGAACTTGTGGAAACTTGTGTGAAGGAAGGGGCTGGGGCTAGAGGCATGAGGTCGGGGAGGAGGCAGTGGGGCATGCGAGGACCACGGCAGGGGCAGGGGGTGGCTCTGGTTTGCTGAAGGTGGGCCGGGGCCTGCACGCGGTGGGCCTGCAGGTAACCAGCAAGGGGGGGAGAGCTGGATGCGCAGCATGTGCCGGCTGGGCGCACCAGGAAGGCCCCTGGTACCGAGCCTTCTCCAGGATGCTTTGCCGAGGCCTGGGGCAACCCAGGAGCACTGACACTCCCCGGGCCGCTGCGTTCAGCAACCACCTTCCACCTGCCATTTCCGTGGGTGAAGTTAGTGCTGCGTGCACCCCCAAGGACTCAGGGATGCGGGGGGCTTGAGAGCTGCCTGGTCGTGGGGGGGGCTGCGCTGAGGCCCGAGATGGAAACCTGCACAGGCTGCAAGAAGACCCATCCCCGTGTTTCCTTCCATGGCCACGTGGGACAGGGCAGTGGTCGTGGGGCACTCAGTTAGCTGCTCTGCAAGAGACCAGTTTTGCCCCCTCTGGGAGGGCTGGGGCGGAGGCCACGTCGCGCTTCCCTGCTGCAGGTGCCCGTGTACCGCAGTCCCCGGGTGGCAGTGGGGAGGCGGTGGGGACCCAGTCTCCTGGGCCGTGGCAAGAAGGGCAGGATCTGCCCCATGCTGGTTTGTAGCTGGGGCAGAGGACGAAGAAATCAGAGTCCCTTCTCCTTTCCACCAGTACGATTCACCCGATTGCGGGGGCTATTCCTGATCTGCGCCAGTCAGTGCAGAACCAGGTGATCTGCGTCTAGGGGACAAATGCGGCTGAGCAGCCTTTTGATGGAAACACTCCCCTTTACACCAGTTCAGTGCCTGGCCCTGAGGTCTGCAGGGAGGGAAGGGGCCGGACAGGAGCTGCTCATCCCCTTTGAGGCCCCACCGCTCTCCTCCAGGCCTTTACACTCGCTTTGCACAGGGGGGAACCGGGGGCACCGAGGTGCTGGCAGAACAGGAGCCTGGCCTCGCACGGTTGTTTCACGCGGAGGCGGCTGATGCCTTTGGAGAGACACCAGCCGCTTCCCAGCGGACGCGGCCTGCTCCGACGCTCCGAGGCGGGCAGGGGCTTTGCGGACGCGACCGGCTCGTCCCTGCCAGCGCGACGGATGCAGCTGGGAGACTGGGCGCAGCGCGGCACGCAGGTATGCAGGGCATTCCTGCCTCTGCACCCGGGGCCATCTCCCCCCGTCGAAGGTTAGGGTCAGGCAGCCGAGGCGACAGGCAGCAGGTCCTCCGGGCTGAGAGGTCGTGTGAAAGTATGAACCTGGCCGAGTCTGCAGGGCTCAGGCTGGCGGGTGGGAACGCTTCCTCTGGAGCGCTGCCCCGCCACGTCCGGCGGCAGCTGGGCTGCTCGGGCCGAAAGCCGGTTGACGTGACTGGTTCTGACTTGCCTTCGCTATCAGAGCAGCCACGGGCACCCGGGGGGGCCAGGGCTGGAAAGCCTGTTGTCCAACTGTGTCCATTGCACCTTTTCCGCTGTGCCTGCGTCAGGAGCTGCCGTGAAGTCCTGGACCCCGGATCGGGGGCGTTGCAGAGCTGCAGGCTCTCCCCCCGCTTCGGGCTCCAGGGCTTGCAGCACCTCGGCAGAGAAGCCGACCCGTGACTGTAACCATCGCTGCTGTTTGCTTGTAAGCAACCGTTTCTGTGACACGTACCTGCCACGTGGCCTGGCCGCCAACCGGGGTCCGAAGTCGCGTCACCACACTTTAAGACCCTTGATTGCCTGGGACCAGGGCTCCCCTCAGAGCCATGTGGCTGGACTAGAGGCATGAGACCAGCACCTGTGCCCAGGGGGATACTGCACAATGTGGGGCCAGACCACGTGTGGGTGTAAATCCTCACTGCTTCGTTACATTCAGTGGCACCTTTCCTGGTTTGCTCCTGTGTGAAACGTAAAAGGGACAGGTGCCTTCTCTCCAAACCTCAGCTCAAACGGCTGGTAATGGGCACCTGATCCAACGGCCTCTTTGGGTACAGGTGACCGCTCCGAGCACGTGGGGATCAGGCGGCACGGAGACCGGTGGGTGGAGGATGTGGATGTGCGCACTGCCCCTGGCTGGCAGGTCCGTCACCGTCATCGAGCAGCACCCAAGATACAGCCCCAGTAACTTCAAAGGCTTAAGAAAAACCCGCTCAAACTGGCATTTGTAGGAATTGTTCGACACCAACCAAGGCAGAAAGTCTGAGGTCAGCAGCAGCTTCATGATTATTTTTTAATTCATGTATGCAAAATGCCAGTGCCAGCTGCTGAATTATCAGGATAGCTAGAAACAGGTTGGGGGGAGGCCGGGTCTCACTCACGCATCGCGGATCCTTGCGGCCCCCAAACGACGTCTGGTCCTTGCAGGCTTCCTCCCATGGCGCCTGGGCTCTGCCGCTCACAGCACCGGCACCCACTTCTTGTCAGCGTTGCAGAGAAAGGACTGCTTCTCCGGCACGTGGGGCCAGTACGTCCCTGCCAGGAGAGAGGTGCAGGAAAGCTCCTGAGTTTGGCCCCCTGGAAATCTCCTGCCTGTCTTCACAACTAGAGGTAATGTCTGGTGGATCTCCCTCCCCCTGAGTCCGGGGCGCTGTGATCACAGCAGGTCTCTCACCCGTGCTGCAAACGAATGGCACTTCTGCATGCACGGTGAATGACTTCTACGGTGTCAGGGCCAAATCCTGACATGGCGCGCCTCTGCTGCCTTCCACGGAGCCTCCCTAACACCAGCGGAGGCCTAACACCTCACGTGCGGTGTGTTTGTGCCCAAGCCCTCAGTCTGCTGAAGGTGGCGGGTGTCGCGTGGGCGATGGTGGCCTGGCCGTGCCCTGAGTGGGGCCTGGGACCTCTGGGAACACGCGGTGCCCTCTCCGCCAGGGCCCCCGTCCCCCTGGGGCATAACGAGTCTACTGACGAATAAAAGAGCGGTGAAATTGCTGTGGTCTGCCCGTCCAGCCACCCAGGAATCTGGCTGAGGGACCCGGGGGCGTGCGTCTGGCCTGTCACGCACCCACCTTGCTCCCTCAAGGAAAACAGTGTTACCCGGGGCTGCCATCAGTGACGCTTGGGGCCAGATGCCCCAGTGCTTACTCACCAAGTCGCTCCCTGCTCCCTGAGTTGTGCCAGGCAGGAAGGAGGGAGAAAGACAGTTTGGCATGACAGGATGGAGCCTGGGTCCAGCCCTTTGCTTAGTCCCTCCCTGGTAGCCAAACCTGGATGTGATCACAGCGATGACCCTGACTCCCAGCGACTCCTTTGAGCTCAGACGCCCTACTCAGGTACGGAAGTGCCCCCGGTGTAAGGGTGGCACCAGCTTAATGCCTCCAGTGCCCCATGGCTATGTGCCACGCTGAGTGTGCCATGCTGAGCCCATTAATCGCTGAGAGCAGGCCCTGGCTGCCCCCCGCCAGCCTTGTCCGGATACGGTTTCGGGGCCTTTGCATACATGCACCGGGAAAAGTGCCTCTTGCTCCTGCTCTCGAAGGGGCAGGAGGCAGGGCCCCGGGCTCTGCTGCCCTGTGCTGGGCACGTCCCAGCTGCCCTGGGGGTGCCAGAAGTCAGGTGCTTTCCTTCTCCACCTCCAGCCATGCTCCCACCAGCCCAGCGCATGAACCTCTCTGCTGTGGCCACCTCTAGACTTGAGGGACAGTTTTCCCAAGGCTGTGGAGCACCCAGAGCCCGCCTGTCCGACCCGCCAGCAGGCAGGGCCAGCCCTGGCAACCACAGGGCAAAGCTCGATCCCTACAGAGAGCGGAGGCGGGCGACAGCTGTGCGCCAGTGCACGGCTGTGTCCAACAGGGCTGCTGCTCGTACCTGGCCCAGGCAGCCCTTCCCGAGACTGGTCTCCTGTCCAGCGCCCCGTGTTGGAGACAAACACGGCACTGGAGATGTACTGCTTGGCTGGGTCCTTGTAGTCCACCACATCATACTGCCCTGGGCCCGGCAGTGGGGGATCCTTCGGGGGTGGGATGGCTGCAGCTGAGAAGTTCAGGCCATACTTGTACCTGCCAGGGGAAAAGAGGGTTGAGAGACTGGTGATACCCAGACTGGTGATACTGGCACTGATACCCCCGGCAGAGGAGCTTCCCGCCTCGGGCTCCACCCATCGTTTCCCTCGGGCCCCTTCTCTATCACGGCTGGTCCCCCTGCAGCTTTCTGCTCCTTTTGCACAACCCGACGATGCTGTAAAGATACAGCCCCTGTGCGGAGAGCTGCAGGCCGGGCCCCGCACCATCCGCTGGTCAAGAATTTACTGTCGATCTTAATCTTATCTGGGGCGAACCGGTGTCCCCAGCACAGGGCGGTCACCATAAATCTACTCGGCTAACCTGCTGATAGGCAGATCTATCCGCTTGGCCAGAAGGGGATTTCCCTCCCTCCTCGGAGCCCGTGGGAGAGACTGGGTGTGCAGGGAAGTGCTTTCTGGCTTGAACTGAAGGGGACAGGGAGGCCTGTTCCCAGATCTGCTTTGGCGAGGGTCAGAGGCTTAGCCGTGCTGCATCCTGACGGGGCTGGGTGCAAGGCGCAGCTGAGGTGCAGGGGCCACGGCGGGTATGGGGCACCCCCTGCCCCTTGCATGGGCCCAGCCGACGGGAAATGCTCAGTATCGCCGTTGCCGGTTTGTTGCTGGATGTGCCCCTGGGCCCAGCCCGTGGTGTCAGTACGCGACCTGTCTGCATAACTCACCGGGCCCCGGGAGCCTCCAGCAGCGCCTGGGCCCCCGCTTGGCCGTGCCGGGGGCGAGAGCTGTGCAGAGCACAGGGTGGGAGGCAGGGGAGCTCCTCTGCAGCAGCACCGAGCTCTGAGGCGCTGTCTTTCCTGGGGGCCCTGAGCTGAGAAGGTGCCTCCCCCACACCCAGCTCCACGTGCCCCAGGGTTGAGGGCCTGCCTCCGAGAGCAGCAGCCAAGGACGCCCCCGGGGCAGCCTCCCAGCCAGAGCACGGGCCCCGCTCCCACGGGCACCCTGGAAATGGGGGGACGCGTCCCAAGTGCTGCGGGACCTTCCCGCAACCGATGCATGTAAAGCCAACGCCCTCCTGGGCTGACTCACAGGCCACGGGTCTTCTTGGCGACCTTGGGAAGGTCTCTCAGAGAGTAGGCTGCGGGCCCTGGGCCGCAGGAGTCCACCTTTACTTCCCGCGGGGTCTTGGACTTGAAGCAGGACATGACGTTTCTGGGAGACCGCTGGGTGAGGGAGACGTTGATGCTGTAATGACCTGGGAAGGAGACGGGGAAGGGAGGTGGGCACCAAGCTGTGTCTGAGCAGCGCCAGGGCATGCAAGGCCAGGAACAGGGGGAGAGGGAAGAGGGAAGGATGCGACCCGGCAGGGCATCACGGGGGGGAATCCCTTCCTCAGCTGATGGCAAAAGCTGCTTCTGGGAACAGCTGGCTCTGGGGCACAGCCCAAAAGTGGCAACCCCGGGCACAGGGGCATCTGTGAGGCACCATGGGGGGAATTCGCCAGTCAAAACCCAGGTGAAATGTATGCGAGTGGAGCTTGCAGAGACAGCGTGTTAGATAAGAGCAGCCAGAGCCGTCCACCCTCGAGCTCAAGCTCTGTGTGGTGACGGGGCCAGGGAAATACCAGTATTTCCTTCCTGGGTCAAGCAGGGCAGACTGAGGTGTGTTACAACACGGAGCCCAAAGTGTCAGATGTGTCGCCAGCTGGCGGGAGGGCCGCACCCAGAGAGCGGTGGTGGATGGGTCCTATTCGACCTGGAGGGACGTGGGCAGCGGGGTCCCCCAGGGCTCGGTCCTGGGGCCCGCACTGTTCAACATCTTCATCAGCGACTTGGACGAGGGGGTAAAAAGCACCCTGTTCAAATTTGCTGATGACACTAAGATGTGGGGGGATGTGGGTACGCTAGAAGGGAGGAGTGGGCTGCAGTCAGACCTAGACAGGTTACAGGGGTGGGCGGATAAGAATAAGATGGGATTCAACACTGACAAGTGCAAGGTGCTGCACCTGGGGAGGAAGAACCGGCACCAGGCCTACAGTATGGGAACTCCCTTCTCGTCAGGGCAGAGGCAGAAAAAGATCTTGGAGTCATCACTGACTCCACGATGAACATGGGCCGGCAGTGCGGGGACGCGGTCAGGAAGGCCAACCGCACCTTGTCCTGCATCCACAGATGCATCTCGAGCAGGTCCAAGGAGGTGATCCTCCCCCTCTATGCGGCACTGGTCAGGCCACAGTTGGAGGACTGCGTCCAGGTCTGGGCGCCGCACTTCAGGAGGGATGTGGACAGCATGGAGAGGGTCCAGAGGAGGCCACTCGCATGATCAGGGGACAGCAGGGCAGGCCCTACGAGGAGAGGCGACGGGACCTGAACCTCTTCAGCTTCCACAAGAGATGGCTGAGGGGGATCTAGTGGTCTGTTACAAACTGGCCAAGGGGGACCATCGGGCTATGGGGGAGTCTCTGTTCCCCCGAGCACTGCCAGGAGTAACAAGGAATAACAGCCATAAGCTGACGGAGAGTCGGTTCAGGCTAGACATCAGGAGGCAACTTCACGGTCACGGTGGCTAGGATCTGGAACCAACTTCCAAGAGAAGTGGTGCTGGCCCCTGCCCTGGGGGTGTTTAAGAGGAGGCTGGATGAACACCTTGCTGGGGTCGTTTGACCCCAGTACTCTTTCCTGCCATGGCAGGGAGTCGGACTCAATGATCTGCTCAGGTCCCTTCCGACCCTAGAAACTGTGAAACTATGGAGTGTCACACCGTCGTCTGGCACCACAGGAGAGCCCCAGTGCACTCCCGCCACTGCCTACGGGTGCAAAGAAAAGCCCGGGCACAGCACGACCTGGAGGAGGTAAATCCCAGAGGTGACACCAGCTAATGTCCCGTGACCTGCCCAAAGTGTCACATGGGGCTCAACTCTCAGAGGTCTCCAGCACCAGGTGCCCTGGGTGAGCATCGGCTCCAGTCACGGTGCTTGGCCCCTGGGAGACTGCCCCAGAGCCATCCCAGCTCACTTACATGGAGAAGGCCATTTTTCTGCTTTAGCAGAACTTAGTCCTCTCACGGTTCTGGACACGAATGCAGCCCAGGCGCAGATGTTGTTGCTTTGCTTGCAGAAATCTGTAGAGGCCTGGGGGGGGCGGGAAAAAGCCTTATGAATTTCTTTACATTGACTTTACTCACAGGTTATTATTAACATGGCACAATCCCAGCTTTGAATCATTAGAAATCCGAATAAACCTCATGGTCCAGACGGATGAGCCAGAAGCAACAAGCTTGTAGGTGGGGTCACTGGCTTTACATAGGCCCGCCCCAGACTGCCCAGTCTACGGGGGCTTTGGGGGTCCCGTGTCAGAGCTGCTGAGGAGCTGGAGTGCCCAGGGCAGGTTGGCTGCATGTGCTGAACCGCTGCTCACGTCGGCTTGAGCTAAGAGTGCCCAACAGGTTTCACGTCGTTGCACAAGCCGGGAATTCGGAACGGGCCTTCCAGTTCATCGACAGCTCCCGTAGGAACAGAGGAAGCAAACGGTGTCTCCATTGTGACTGAAGGCGTACCGGTGTCACGAAGATAAGCAGCAAGCTGATGCTAGAGTAGCTAGCTTGGGTACAGACAACCGTGTCGTGGGTATAGCAGGGAGCTAGCAGGTAGTTACCCAACTTCTTGGGAGTTTTGCAGCCCACGTGCTGCAGGAGCTCCTCTGATCTCACTCCCGGACTGAGCTAGTCTCATGATATCTGGGGCATGTCTGCAGTCTCAGTGTCACGGGCACATGCAAACTGGCCTGGCTTGGCCCCGAGGGCAGGTGAGCGCTGCAGAGATGTAGAAATCGGCCCCCAGCACTATTCAGAAAGCCCTAGGTGATCACTTGGGGATTCAGTTCTCAAGGCATTGAAATCAATGGCAAAAATTCCTATTGACTTTGATGGGAACAGGCTGGAAAGTCATATCAGGCCAGCTGCAACCCCGCTCCAGTCCAGGGCCAGACTCTTGATTCGAACGGGTGCTGGATTAATGCCTCAGCCCAGCAGGAAACAGTGGCACGCAGCCCAGATCAGGTGCATCTCACCAGGCTGCAGCAAGCACAAGCTCTCCTCTAAACCCTTCTGTCTCCTTATCCTGTAGCGAGGCAGCACGTGAGGGCAGCTGATCCCTTTGCAGAGCAGGGAGAAAGCACTGCCCAGAACTTCCCAGATAATGAATATTCAGCTCTTTTATGCAAACAGCTTTTCATCCCTCCATCTTCAAAGGTTTTTTCCTTAGGAGCCTGTGCAGTTCTGTCCGCCCTGCATGGGGCATGCTGGGGGCGGGGGGGTGCTTAGCCCAAGGTCACACACAAGCCAATGTAGACAGGGGGCTTTGGACTCCCAGCTCACTGCCCTGACCACTGCTCCATGCTACGTCCTTCACACTATTGCTCCTTGCCTGATGTCATTCACCTGCTGTAATCAGGCTGGATGTCTAGAGCAGCGCATAAAAAGAGCAGATAAAAGGCTAATTAACTGATGAACGTGTTAAAAAAGAAGAGAGAATGATAAACTACCTAGACAAAACGCTTCCCTGGCAGCGGTGGTCATGCTGTTGATCATGGGATACACATCATTAATTCAAGGTATGCAAATAAAAAGGCATCCGCGGCTACAGCAATCACCGTACTTGTCCCTCTTCATCTGTGGATGCTAGGCAATTTCTTTTGCAAAGCAAATCCAGCCCTCCCGTGGACATCAGCAGTTCAAGGCTGAATTGGGCCCAAAGCTGAGGCGAGCACTGCAGAGTTCAGGATGTTGCTTCAGCTTCATTCCTGCTCTAGCCTGGTTTTCTTCCCCTGCTCATATTCATCTGTAGCTGTGCCTGCGCCGAGCATGACCCTCCTTCCTGACCCGAGTGGGAGCTTCACCTGTGGACATCGGCACAACTAGGCCCTCTGTTTCGTCTCACAATTTCTCTTTGCCTATGGTCATAAATTATCAGGCGCTGCCATCTTTTAAAAAAAGTTTCCTGCTTTGCTTTCTGGAGGCAGGACACTGTTTCTTACAGTAAATCACGAGTCAGTGATGACTTCAGGAGGGCTGTTCCCAGAAGTAAATTTTTCCCATTTGAGAAATAATGTGATTTAAAGCCCTTGGAATATGAGGTATAAAGTTACCGTGACCTGGAAAGTAGCTTAATGGTGGGGCAGATACACCCCAGGTGTGAGTCACTGGAAGGAAATCCAGTGCCTGAAACAGAGGTGCTTTGGAAAGATGACTGCAAGTCCGGATGCTGGCATGCGGGCGCAGAGAAGGGCAGAGAGCCCTTCGCCGGGGAAGGACAGCTTTGCCAGGGGGGCTCCAAGCCAGAGATCTGATCTGCACCACTAAAGACTCCAAGCCTTTGCACACTATGCAGGGCGCTTTCATGCGTTGTGACCCAGCTCAGAAACATGAGGCACAAAGAGAAACGTGTGTGTTTCCAACCTGGCGCTCTGTTGCCTTCTGTGGGGCTTTTGCCAGATCTTGTGTGTGTTACGGAGAACCAAGCAGGGCCAGTGCGTGGGTGGGAAGTAATGCTGGGAGAGCGAAGGGGCACTTTGGATGATGACAGTATTGTGAATCCTGGGGACTGGGCTGCCCCTGTGGGGGGAACCTCTTTCCAAGAAGGATGATCTATGGATAAGGTATCCAGGTTGTAGCCATATTGGTCTAGAGGAAAAGGCAATCAGGACTCATAGTAAAGATAGTATCTTTTATTAGACTAACAAGATTTTTGCAAAAAAAATTATCTAATGGAAAGGTTTTGGGTACAGACACCCTTCATCGGGCATTGGAGAAAAGATTGTAAAAGAGGCTTCATACCAGCTACAAACTGCTTGCCCAGAGGAGTTTTCCATCTATTGACTCCTCTGTGAAATCCTATGAAATATGAACTTTCATTTCTACCCAGGAGAACTTTTACAATCTTTTCTCCAGTGCCTGAAGAAGGGTGTTTGTGCCCAAAAGCTTGCAATTAAAGACATTTTTTTGCAAAAATCTTGTTGGTCTAATAAAAGATATCATCTCCACTACAAGTCCTGATGGTCTATGGATAAGGCACTGGACTGGGAGAGAAGAGATGGATTCCTTCCCAGTCCTGCCGCAGACTTCTTGAGTGATTGGAAATCACCTGAAACTCTCTGCAGTTTTAATTGGCTTCTGTTCTCTTCTCTGCGCCCGATCCTAAACTGTTGCAGTTACTACGTGCTGTAAAGCAGGCGACACATATGACCCCAGGCCTCCAGTGGATGTGCATCACCCTTAAGTGCAGTACAGAATATGGAGAGCTGTTGATGAGAGGCCATTATATACTTGTATGTAAGAGTGCCAGCGAGATCGAGGGAACTGAAGCAAAGGTGGCTTATAGAAAGCAAGTTCTGGACGGCGCATACCAACGATCTGAAAGCTGACAAATACAGCACCGTTGGCACAGCGCTCCTGAGGGAAGAAGGAAACGCATCAGCAACAGATAGAATATTCCTATGTGTGCGATAACTATTAAAGGTACTTTGCATTTCTCATAACCTTTTCCATTCAACAATCTCAAGCATGTTGTAAACATTCCTGGCTGAGGCTCATAAACCTGCAGCGAAGCACTGTCAGCCCATGACAAATCACTTTTCTGTGCTGCCTCTTTCCTGTCCAAGGCGACTTACCCAAGACCAGAGTGAGTTAATGGCTGAGCCACAAGCAGAACCCCGGGGCAAGATCCCTCACGGGGAGAAATCGCTGCGGCTCCGCGAGAGCAGTGGCAGCACGCTGGTTTCCATCAGCTGAGGACCGGGCCACAGGTCCCACCACGAGACCAGATATTTACTGAACCAAAAGCAGAAATGGGCCTATCCCAGCAGAGCCACCATCAGTGGCAGTGATTCCACTGGAGCCGGTGCATTTGGAATTTGACCCATGGATTTCAGTGGGACTGTTGTTATACAGCCTGCTTTGTGGCGGGGACGAAGGGATGCCACAGGGGCAGGTCCTAGAAGCACACTATTATGTGCAGAGTGGCCCAGGGCACCCAGACACACAGTGACTTGGGGTGCTCCTGCTCTGTGGCCACTGCAGTGACTGCAGCTTGTGTAGACACAGCAGAGATTGCTTTCAGCCCACTAGCAGGGAGCATTAACTCCAGGGATCTCAGTGTGGGCTGCAAAACCAGCCTGAGATGCTCGGCAGATACCTGGGAGATGGCCTATGCTGTGATCTTTGTCACTGCATCTCCCCTGCCAGCTGTATCCAACCCAGGTAGCTTCAGGCTGGCACACAGGTGTCTGTAGTAGCTGCAGCCACCCCTCTGAGGACAGCAGACTCCAACTCTTGGGTTGCTCCTTACATTGTGCATGGACCCTGTTCCATTGATACCAATTGCAAGACACATGCTGCATCTGTAGGGTCAAAGGAGCATGCAAAGATGTGGTGCTGTGAAGCACAGACCAGCTGATCTGCCCCAAAGTGGAGGGAACACAGCTGCTGTAGTGCAACAGTGGGCACAGAGAGGTGCTTGCTTTAGGCGTATCGTTTGGTGGGTGCCCTGTGTGGCTCAGAGGCAACTACACTTCATGTATTTTAGGGTGCAACAGTCCTTGAATGGCTCCTTGTTCCCACCCCCTCTTACATTGTACTGGTTGGGTGCTGGGGTAGGCATCTTCTTTAGCTTCCTAGCGATAGGTTGCTGAAACATGCTGGAGTTGCCTGTGCCGAAGTCTCTCTTGGACTGGAAGCAGGATGCAATGCTGTAGGCATTTGCGGCTGGGTAGCTGGGGATTAGGTTGCGTGCGATCCGAGTATCCTGGAAAGAGACACAGGACAGAAACACACAGCAGGTGAGCTGTAGGCCTGCCAAAAACTGGGAAAGAGCCTAGGGCTGTGCTCTGACCTCCTGCACTTTCCCAGTTGCTAACAGGGGGAAAAACACCCCCTGTGCCTTACATACAGGAGCACCTTGCTGTGTTGTGTTTGGGGCTGCAAATATGTCATAGGGGCTGACCAGGCTGGAGGTGCTAGGCATCATTAATATCCACTGACTTCCTTGGAGATGAAGATGGTCATCAGCTTGGCTTAGAAACCTGTCGTGTTCTTCTAGCCTGATCAGAGCCCAGGAGGGCCTTAACTGTGCTCTTTAAAATGGGTTGAAAGCTCCAAGATGTTGCATAAAATGACCAGGAAGGCTCAAGGCTTCTTCAGCCTCACTGAGATGGACAGAAGAGCTGCCTTGGAGGCTGTCATCTTATGAATTCCCAAGGGAGCCGAGTGCAAAATTTCTACTGAATGCATAGGAGTGAAATGGCACCTGGCAGGGGAAGCAGCGTGACCACGTAGGCAAGCTCCCCAGGGTAATTGTCTCTGATATGTCCTCCATAGGAGGTCTATATTGAGCAGATTCTTTTTGGTATTGGGTGGTGGAACCGGAGCGTGCTCCATCCACTCCATGCATTGACCTGGTATTGCAGTGCTTCCAGGACCGGTGCAAAAAAACAGAAAAAAAAAAAAAAAAAAAAAGGCATTTTTTTCTCCTTAGCCTCATGCAACAGAAAAACAGTTCAACCAATCGGACTTCAATTGTTCATCCAGAATGTAAATGAAAATCACTTTTGGGCGCGATTAAGCCTAAAAAATTCCAGTCCCAAAGGACTATGTTTTAAAAGTTAGGAGCAAAGGTAGAGGCTGGAACTCAACCTTACTAATATAGCAGTGCCTGCCCATGGCTGCAAACTATGTCCACCTGGCTAAGGTGTTTGTGCTCATCACAGTAGTCTCTAGATGCCCTAGACTTAGGCAGCAAAACACAAGACATGATTCTTGCACAGCCCACTGAAGTCAAGAGAAAGCCAAGAATTGATTTCATCAAGCACCTGCATAATACGACCCCTTCCTCTTACCCCTGAAGGAAAGTAGCCGGTTCCTTTCTTTGACAGAGAGGTGCTGTTGAACTCTGGAGACTGGTGAATGACATTGTAGAATCCTGGACCGGGACTTTCCTCCTAAAAAGAAACCATAAAATGTGGTGACGAGGTTGCATTAGCTACAATCACCCTCTGAACACTCACATAGCAGGTTTGTCTGTAATTTCAGGGTGAGGGGTTTATACCCCTTAGACATGTGGCAGTCAACGCAATAAAACCCTTGATGATTGTTCCCCACGTAAAATCTAATGCTTTGGTTTTGGTGGTGCCTTTTGGCAACGAGTTTCCCCAGTCTGATATTTTTATTCTATGAATCATTTGTTTGACTCCTGCTTCTGGGAGAACAGCCCTGGGCTGGGACAGCACACACACTCAACGTGCATTGTGCACCCAGTTCTTTCCTTCTTTCAGTTTTACATTGGCTGTTTCTCAATTCCACTGACTGTTGCTTTGTTCACTTTCACTTTCCTATTTTTTGCAGGGGCAAATCTTATGCACCTCCTAGCGAACCTAAATCCCCGCTCCCCCCGATGTTTTCCAACTCTTTGTAGGGCTCTCACGACCTTCATGCATATTTCTGAACAGGTTCTATTTCTGCCCTAGCTTTTTCTCCCCTGAGCTGGGATGAACCGAACGCAACACTCCGGGTGACAGCGAACCATCAACGCAGATAAAAGCATCGTTGTATTTTCAGTATCGTTTTTCCATCCCGCTCCTCGTGTCTCCGAATATATTGCTTGTAATTGTCATTGTGCGTTGGGCAGATGTTTTCATTGTTTCAGAATAATAATCTGATCTTAATGCAAGTCTCAAATTGCGGAACAATGAGTATAAAATGGGAGATTAAATTTCCTTAGCGCCTACCAGGCAATTTGTGCAGGTTCAGAGGCACGGCAAGCCTAAAATCTCATCTGTGCTTCTGACTTTGACTGAATTAATTCAGCATGTAGGCAGAACGCATTATTTGTAGCCACCGCACCCATCCTGACTCAGGTCCCCCCCTGGGCTCCTCAGAAAGAGAACTGGGCGGGATTCTGTTTATAGAGCAATATAAAACCAAACCAGCCTAGATCCCAAGCAGTGGAGCATTAAGCTTTGGGGCTCAATCCTGTGAGGTGCTAAACGTCTCTAAAGGTGCTGATCTCCTGCCAGCCAAGTAACAGCTGCACAATTTGTGGAGGCTCAGCAGGCAGGAAGGACGAGGCTCTTGGAGAAATGCAGCTTGATATCCAACGTTAGACTGGTATTTAGGGCTGGACACACATGAGACTATTGCCCCCCGGAGAGTAAATCACCATCATGTGGCCTTTGCTGGTTATCTTGTCTGCCGGTCACCAGTGGAAAGTATTTTGCAGAGAGTATCAGACATGGATAAGGCACTTGTTTCCTGTCCTGAGGAGCATGCCATCAGATTCAGACAGAGATACACCACGTGCGACACACCGGGCCCGGGGGTGGTTCGGGGCTGGCACCGACAGCTTCTCCCCACCGGCACGGCTGAGCGGCATCACAGCGGGCTCTGTGGGAGAGGGGTGCAAAGGAAAGAGTAAGACAGGTGGCGAGGAAGACCGGGCTGTTGGAGACCGGGCGCGCCAGGTGACGGAGGAGCCTGATGAGATCACCAGGTCCCACATGGCGGTGGCGAGCAGTCACGAAACCCGGGCAGGCTGCCAGCAGGCTCGGGCCCGTTTTTAGTGAAGAAGTCTGAATGGCCTGACGGGCCTCGTGACGATGGGCTGTGCCCTGGGCGGGCTGAGCAAAGACAGCGGTGAAGCACTGTTGTAGCCACGGCGGTCCTGGAACGATGCGAGGAACGAGGGGCTATCTTTCATGGGCCTGACTGTACAGCTGCATGTTAGACGAGCTCTGAGGCAAAGGGAACAGCATCACCCTGCTTTTACACAAAGGGAGGAAGAGAGGCTCAGCACTGCTTTGTTCCAGTTGCGTGCCTGGGTCATCCTAGGAGAGCAATGGCAGGTGGTGTTGCCTAGTGGAAAGAGCACCAGAAGGGGAGGCTGAACACTGGCTTCTCCATTCACCCATTTCCCCTGCCAGACAATGCATATGGAGGCAGGTTTGTCCTTCACTTGATCTTTGTACAGGGCTTAAATCAGCGCGGTCCCTCCCCGTCACAGTTAATGCTCCCGTAATGCTTACAAGAAATTACAACCAAAAAACCCCAACCCTAGCGTAAGGCCGGACTGATGGTATGGTGAATCATCCTCAGCTCTCACTGTTGACTTACACCATCCCAGAAGCCTCCGCCTGCCTTATAAAAATGCCAGCACCGATGACCACACAGGTGACTTTTCCCCATGCATTTCTTCAAATGCTACTAAGGCAGTTCGAGCTGAGCGCCGATCTCTGGGCAGTCACTTCCCTGAGGAGTTGCTCCTGGTTATGCCAGGTTGCAGTTTGCCCCTGTGTGACAGGACACATACGAAGAGACTGTCAAAGGCATGGCGGCAGGCACCTCGGGGGGCACTCTGCTTTTCTGGTCATCCAAGGATCCAGGTCCGGTCACCCAAATGGCATTTTGGGTGGTCTAAGTCCCCCCCAAAGGCACTCACGCACAATCTGGCTTTCTATCCTCTACAACAGCTGCGCCAAGAGTTCAGGACACACGGCCGGGTGTGCTTCAGGACATGGTATAAAGCAGGGAGCCCCAGAAAGAGCTCCTCTGTTGTGGACCTGATCCTTCTCCCCGTACCCACTGCAGAAACCTTTCTCTATGGATACAGCTTAAGAGAGCTTCTGCCTAGCCCTAGTGTCGCTTGTGGTTTGGACCCTTGCCCGCTCAGTCCTTGGGGCAGGAAACGCTCAGAGCAGGGAGGTGCTCTGGGGAGGTACCGCGTGGCTCTACTTCATCTCTCTTAGGCAGTGCTGAGCATCGGGTCGTGAGAAACTCCTGGAGCCTCCCCAGACAGACAGACGGCGCCTGCAAGAAGCAGTTAAGCAACGTCCCCACCTTAAATGTTCCCCCTCATCTTTTGTCCTTTACGCCTATGGTCGTTATTAGTATTCAGGCCCAAGATAATGTGCTCCTGATATCACTGAGATGGGAGAGACAAGCAAGGAGGCAGAGATCAAAGGCGGGGGGGAAAGGAGGGGATGCCAAATAGCCTCCTGCCCTCCCCCTCTCTGAAAAGTGTGCTTGAAGCTACAGAAATCCTCAGTGGATGTGATTCCCAAAGAGAGCCAGACCGGGCTTGGTCACTCGATCCTGAGCAGGGAGCTTGTGACAGGAGCCATGGCATGGTTCATCCTCCTGCCACGGGGAGGGGGAGAAGCTGGAAAGCTAGGACCCCAAAGCCCCTTGTGCATACACGCCTGCAATTTCACCTGCTGGGTGAAAATTTGGGCAATCCATGTGGTTTTCTAGTATCTTTCTGCTGCCCCCTGCCGCTCTGACCACAGAACACGCTGGTGCTTCGCAAGCACTTTTATGGAGGGAGGAACCAGGTAAAGGAAGGGGACCGGAGATGTTGAGGCTCCCCCGAAGCCCCCCAGGCACCCCCCAGCGGCCGCGGAGCCCTCCGAGGACCCCCGGCACAGCCGGAGGCAAGCGGGAGCCATGGTGAGAGGGGGTTAACCCTTCAGTGAGTGGGGGGAGGTGGCTGTGCGGAGCGGGGCTGGGTCTCCCCCCGCCCAGGCCCCTACTTGGCCCAGCCTACCCCCAGGGTAGACAGCCCCAGCCGTAGCCAGCCTACCAGAGGCATGACACGGATGGGCACGCGCCGCACGCCTCGGGTCCCCTCGGGCTCTGCGCCCCCAGCCCCGGGCACCTCAGAGAAGGCCATGCAGACGGCGCCCATGGTCCCGGGCTCCACGCAGACGGCGGCCCTGGCTCTCGGCCGCGGAGGCTGCCTGTCCCTTTTCCAGGCTCTGGGGCCCGGGAGCGTGGCCACCTCCCCGTGTGGGGTCTGCTCCCTACTGGGGTCTCTGGCGCCAGGTGGAGGAGCTCCAGGCCACAGTCCAGAGGCTGCGCGCCATCGGGGGCTGTGAGCCGGAGTTCGACTCCTACTGCCGGGCCCTTCTCCCCCGGGAGCCGCAGGGTCGACCACGGTCTCCCTCCAGGACAAGGGAGGACTCGGGGACCTCCCGCTCCGTCCAGTCAGGGGCATGGACCGAGGTGGTCAAGGGCCCCAGGGCCGCCGCACCAAGCCCTTGCCCCGCCGGCGCTTACACACCTCTTGCTGCCCCGGCAGAGCCGGCGGAGTCGCCAGCTCCCACAGGCACCACGGGCCCGACTGCAGCTACCGCCCCGCTCTGCCCACGACCAGACGTAAGCGTTTGTTGTGGGAGACTCCACCCGGAGGGGATGGAGGGGCAGTCTGCCGCCCCGAGCCCTGAGCCCGGGAAGTCTGCTGCTTCCCGGGCGCCCGCATCCGGGACATTGCGGAGAGGATCCCTGAGCTCCCCCAGCCCACAGACCACTATCCCATGCTCCTCATCCACGTGGGCACCGACGACACGGCTCCCAGCCGGGTCACGAGGCGCTACAGGGATTTGGGAGCGGGGCTAAAGGGCCTGGGGCACAGGTGGTCTTCTCATCAATCCTCCCAGTCTCGGGCTACGGGCTGAGGAGGGAGAGGAGGATCCACGTGGTCAACCAAAGACTGCGGCGCTGGTGTCGTCGGGAAGGCTTTGGCTTCCACGACCACAGCCCACCCTTTGGCGAGAGCGGCAGCGAGCTGCTGGGAAGAGATGGCCTCCACCTCTCTCCCCTGGGGAGGAGGCTCTTCTCAGCCAGACGGGCTGACCTGCTCCGCCGGGCTTTAAACTAAGCCTGCTGGGGGACGGGGGGACTACCACCGCTGGTGGCCCGCTGAGCGACCCTTGCAGAGCCAGCGGGCCAAGGCACGTAAGGGAGCCCACCTCTGCCCCAGCCCTGGTACCATCTGTGGGCAAGACACGAGCCCCCAAGGGGACACTCGCCTGCCTGTACACAAATGCCAGGAGCCTGGGGAACGAGCAGGAGGAGCTCATCCTCCTGCTCAGTGCAAATAATTACGACATCATAGGGACAACGGAGACCTGGTGGGACTCCACCCACGACTGGACCTCGGGTATAGATGGCTATACCCTGTACAGGAGGGATCGGGTAGATAAAAGGGGCGAGGGTGTAGCTCTCTATGTTAAGGCAAGCTACACGTCCCTCCAAGCTGATGTTGGCGACCAGGGTGGACGACTGGAGACCCTCTGGGTTAAAATTCGTGGGGAACACGGCACAGGGGACACAACAGTGGGAGTCTACTACAGACCTCCCACCCAAAGTCCTGAGCTTGACCAGGAGTTCGCCCGGGAGCTGGCTGAGGCCGCATGCTCCAGGACCTTGGTTGTCATGGATGACTTCAATTACCCGGACATCTCGTGGGAGGATCACTCAGCAAAATCCGAGCAGTTGCAAAGCTTCCTCTCGTGCGTGGATGACCTCTACCGGACTCAAGAAGTCTACGGGCCAACGAGAGGCAAAGCGCTGCTTGACCTGGTACTGGCTACTGGGGACGACCTAATCGACGACCTAGTGATCGATGGGAAGCTGGGTGACAGCAACCACGAACTGATCACCTTCATCATCCGCCGTAAAGCTGGCAAGTCAGTCAGCAACACGGAAGTCCTTGACTTCAGAAAAACCGACTTTGATAAGCTCCAGAGGCTTGTCAGTGAGGCCCTAAGGGACCATGACCCCAGGGAGATGGGAGTTCGAGAAGAGTCGTTGCTCCTCAAGGAAGCAATCCTCAATGCACAAGCTAAGTCTATTCCATCTTGGAGGAACGGCAGCAAGAAGGCACAGCAGCCCCCCTGGCTCTCCAGGGACCTAGTGGACCTCCTGAGGCTAAAAAGAAAGGCCTACGAAGGATGGAGGATGGGAGTCACCTCCAAAGAGGATTATTCTGCATTGGTCCGGTCCTGCAGGGAGCAAACCAGGAAAGCCAAGGCTGCAACTGAACTCCAACTAGCTTTGAGCATCAAGGGCAATAAAAAGTCTTTTTTCAGATATCTGGGGAGCCAGAGGAAAAGCAAGGGCAACACTGGACCCCGATGAACTAGATGGGGCAACCAACAACTGACACCCAGGAAAAAGCCAACCTATTAAATGGGTACTTTGCATTGGTCTTTCATCAATCCCATGGGTCACCCATGCCTACTACAGGACAGGGAGATCCGGGTAAGGGAGATCCCCTGCCCTCCATCAATGCTGACCTCGTGAAGGAACACCTTGAGAAGCTGGATACCTTCAAGTCATCCGGCCCTGACAACCTGCACCCCAGGGTACTCAAGGAGCTGGCAAGCATCATAGCCCAGCCCCTGGCACAGGTCTTTGAAAGCTCCTGGCGCTCTGGTGTAGTGCCCGAAGACTGGAAGAAGGCCAGTGTGGTGCCGATCTTCAAGAAAGGGAGGAAAGTGGATCCACCTAACTATAGGCCCATCAGCCCGACTTCTATCCTGGGGAAGATCTTAGAAGTTTATTAAAGAGGCCATCCTTGATGGACTAGCCAACACCAACATCCTGAAGGATAGCTAGCACGGGTTTGTTGCGGGTAAGTCTTTCTTGACCAATCTCATTTCCTTCTACGACCAGGTGACCTATCACCTGGACGGGGGAGAAGAGATTGATGTCATATATCTTGACTTCAAAAAAGCCTTTGATCTGGTATGCCATGATCACCTCTTGGCGAAACTGGACAATTGTGGCCTTGGGTCCACTACGATCTGCTGGCTGGGAAATTGGCTCCATGGTCAGACCCAGAGGGTAGTAATTGATGGCAGTCACTCATCGTGGTGCCCTGTGACCAGTGGGGTCCCCCAAGGCTCTGTCCTTGGACTCATATTGTTCAACGTCTTCATCAGTGATGTGGACATTGGAGTCAGGAGTGGACTGGCCAAGTTCGCCAACGACACCAAACTTTGGGGCAAACCATCCACACCTGAAGACAGGCGGGTGATCCAGGCTGACCTGGACAGGCTCAGCAAATGGGCGGACGAGAACCTGATGGTGTTTAACACCAAAAAATGCAAGGTTCTCCACCTTGGGAAGAAAAACCTGCAGCATCCTTATAGGCTCGGCAGTGCTACACTAGCTAGCACTACGGACAAAAAGGACTTGGAGTTCATCATTGACCACAAGATGAACATGAGCCTCCAATGCGATGCTGCGACTAGTAAAGTGACCAAAATGCTGGCTTGCATCCATAGATGCTTCTCGAGCAAATCCAGGGACATCATTCTCCCCTTGTACTCGGCCTTGGTGAGGCCGCAGCTGGAGTACTGCGTCCAGTTTTGGGCTCCACAATTCAAGAAGGATGTGGAGAAGCTTGAGAGAGTCCACAGAAGAGCCACGCGCATGATCAGAGGTCAGGAAAACAGACCTTACGACGACAGGCCGAGAGCCATGGGGCTCTTTAGCCTGGAAAAGCGCAGGCTCAGGGGTGATCTGATGGCCACCTACAAGTTTATCAGGGGTGACCACCAGGATCTGGGGGAACGCTTGTTCACCAGAGCGCCCCGAGGGATGACGAGGTTGAACAGTCATAAACTCCTGCAAGACCGTTTCAGGTTGGACATAAGGAAGAATTTCTTTACTGTCTGAGCCCCCAAGGCCTGGAACAGCCTGCCAGCGGAGGTGGTTCAAGCCCCTACATTGAACACCTTCAGGAGTAAATTGGATGCTTATCTTGCTGGGATCCTATGACCCCAGCTGACTTCCTGCCCTTCAGGCGTGGGCTGGACTCGATCTTCTGAGGTCCCTTCCAGCCCAAATGTCTATGAAATCTATGAAGTCTATATTCTGCTGTCATTACAAAGGTGGAAATCCAGACTAGCTCCATTCACGTCAGTGCGTTTACTCCTGGGTGACAGTGGTACAAATGAGCACACAATGAGGCTCTTGCTGGGCCAGTGTATTAGACTCAGCGCAAGAGGATACGCTCCCATGCTGTTTCGGCTGCAATACAAACTGACAAAAAGTGCAATGGGCTCTCAACTCATTTGGCCTCAGCACTGTGGGCAGGGAGGCTGGGATGGAGAAGTGATACAAAGGCAAATTTTCAAAGAAGTTTCAGAGAATTAGGCCCCCGAGACCTACTGGCATTCAGCAGCAGTCCACCGGCCTTGCAGGGCATAACTTCGTGGTGAATCAGGCTGAGCACTACAGGTGCGGTTGCAGGGCTCTGTCAGCAGGAACATGTTGCTCCTATTCACTAAAGAAAACTCACTTGTTTCCTAGCTCGTTTCTAACTCTTCTCTTTTGCTTTGCTGTTTGCTATTTTGTATTCCCCCATGACCAACCCACAGAACATTATATAAATCAAGCATACGAGCAAGCAAATCCAGTTTGTCCCAACCAAGCTCCTGTGCTCAGTTACAGGATGAGATCAGTCAGAGATAAATAGAAAATTCAGAGCAAAAGTCGTACATCTGAAACATTCAAATTAACCTACCTTGTTAAACTGAAATCTCTTTGCTTGAGAATTAAACCCCTTCTTTTCTGAGTTTGGGATCACTCTTGCATTGTGTTTATAGGGAACGGTGGGGCCTGTATAACCTAAAAGGTAGAGTCAATCAAACAAGATCCTGAATATGCAGATATGGGAAACGTGTAATTACAGCTCCAGATTCCATTTTCTGTAGGATGCATCAATTAAATGCAAATCTAACTTTAAGGACGTGTTTGGGTTAGGAAATCAGCATCTGGTTTTGCATGTAATGTCCCTGTTTTATTTATGGTACAAAGAAAAAAAAACATTGCTGAATGGTGCTTCAGGGCTGATATCAGGCTTTGGGAACTGCTGCAAAGCCACTATTACAGCACGTAATAGAAAGCCTTACTAAGAGGCATGCTTAAATAAGGCATATTTTTAGCCCACCACAGAGGGCTGAAAGTATGAAAGGTTGGATATGTCCTGGAAGATGCTGTCACCCTTAGTTCCCATTGATCTCAGTGACAGTTCAGGTTGCTCAGCACCTCATGGTAGGGAGCTAGTGCTTTCCAGCATTGCGATCAAACTCCTTGTCTACAGTGAGGTCAGGGATTACAGCAGACAGACACCAGCAGCCACTGATGCTTTTACTACTAAGTTGATTGAGCACCATTAAATGGCATCGTGGAAAAAGCACCGGTGACTTGTCTACTTCACGACCGGAGCTGTATTCATGTTGCAGGAGTCTAAACAGCCCAACGAGAGCAATGCAGAAACGGAGCCTGACATGACTGAAACTGGCTGTGGATATAAACTGTGCTGGATATCACTCTCTACCCATCAGCTTCACTACTGGATCCCCACTGTGCTTTGAAAAGATGACATGTGCACAGCTATATTTTCCTGTCCTCAAATGAAGCAGCTATTGAGATGCTGTTCTAGTTCGTGGCACTCTACCTTTGAACACTTTTCCAGTGTGCACAGGGTTTATCCTCTCAATGCTGGAAGTTCGAGGCAGGCTCTCAGAGCAGGCTTCCATGTTACACACCAACTACGGCTCCGACAGCAGGAATGACTCTTCTTTGGTGGCTCACCATTTTGTTTCTAAAACACCGGTCGGAAATATAAAAATGCACGTGGATTTAGAGTCCAAAGAGGCTGCAAGTTCAACACGAACAAAGCTTACCAACAACGGGGACGTCCTTTCCACTCTGTGCATGCCAGGGGATGCAAAGTGGGGCGGGGTGAGATTCTGTTCTATACAAAATCCTTCACCAGGAGGGATTCCCCAACTCCCTGCAACCAGTTTCAGTGGTGCTTATAAGTTGAATAGGAGCCAGCAGTGTGCCCTTGTTGCCAAGAAGGCTAACAGCATCCTGGGCTGCATTGGTAGAAGCACTGCCGGCAGACTGAGGGGAGTAATTATTCCCCTCTATTCTGCACTGGTGAGGCTACATCTGGAGTCCTGCGTCCAGTTTTTACAGATTCACCAAAGTTTAGGGTTGGAAGAGACCTTGTGAGATCATCAGGTCCAGCCCCCCTGGTCTGAGCAGGATAGACAGCTGGGGTCAAATAACCCCGGCGAGGTGTGCGTCCAGTCTCCTTTTGAAGATCTCCAGGGTATGTGCCTGCAGTCTGTTCCAGAGTCTGGTCACGCAAATGGGAAGAAGTTTTCCTTAGATCCAGTCTGAAATCTCCTAGGAATTTATGATCGTTGATCCTGGTTTGGCCCTGGGACGCACTGGTGAATAGTTGTTCACCTAGCCCCTGATATATCTGTAAGATGCCACCAAATCCCCATAAAGTCTTCTCTTTTCTAGGCTGAACAGTCCCATATCTGTCAGCCTTTCCTCGTGTGGCTTGCTCTTCAGGCCTCTAATTATACGAATGGCTCTCGACCTTCTCCACATCCTTCTTGAAGTGCAGCGCCCAGAACTGGACACGGTACTCCAGCTGCGGCCTCTCCAATGCTGAGTCAAGCGGGAGAATAACTCCCTTATTCTGCTTCAGATGCATCGGTTGATGCACGCCAGCATACCGTTTGCTCTGCTGACTGTAGCATCACATTGGTGGATCAGATTAACTTTATGGTCTTGTTATGGTTTGGGGGCCCCGCTACAGCAAGGATGTGGACAAGTTGGAGAGGGCATCAAAAATGGTTCGGGGATTGGGGCACGTGAGAGGAAGCTGAGGGAGCTGGGGTTATTTGGTCTGGAGAAGAGAAGACGGAGAGGGGATTTGATAGGAGCCGTCAACTCCCTGCAGGGGGGCTGCAAAGAGGATGGCGCTGGGCTGTTCTAAGTGGGGGCAGACGACAGGACAAGGAGCAATGGGCTCAAGCTGCAGCAGGGGAAGCTGAGGTGGGATATTAGGAAGAACTTTCTCACTAGAAAGGTGGTGAAGCATTGGAACAGGCTCCCTGAGAGGTGGGGGGCTCCCCATCCCTGGAGGCTTTTAAGCCCCCGGCTGACTAAGCCTCGGCTGGGACGATGGAGTCGGGGCTGGTCCTGCTTGGACTGGATGTGACCTGACCCTCCTTTCCCACGATCCTACTTGGGTGAGCAAAGGCTGCAGGCGGGGGCTCCTGTAACGTGCCTGGGTCCCCCGCCTGTCCCCTGCGGAGACAGGCTGGGGGTGCCCGGTGCGAAGGGGGCGGGGGGAGATGGAGACCGAAAGGGGGGTCTTGCGGGGCGGGGGGCGGCCGCTGCCCCGGGAGAGCCCAGCCCCGCCCTCCGCCTACCTGCCTCCCGCGCCCGCCGGATGGAACGCGGAGACAGTTTACATCCGGTCGCCGGGGCAACAGCAGAACCCGCCAGCCTCCAGTCACAAGACTCGGAATCTTCGCGCGTCCTATCCTTGGCCAATCAGAGGTGGGCATTCAAATCCCTCGCGGGTCGCTCTGTGTTCCCGGGTGGCGGAAACCCAGCTTGAAAGTAGGACGGGTGCCAGCAGGTTAGGCTTCGCTGCTGGTTAAGGTGGCGCGGGGCGGCCTCGTCTGCGCATGCGTCTTAAGGTAGCTGGGGCCGCAGGGCCTGCGGGCAGCGCTCCGTGCTGGGCCGGGGGGAGCCGGCCTGCTCCCGCGCGCAGCGGGTGGTGCACTCCCAGCCCTGCAAACCCCACCTCCATCGCTCTCCAGCTCCTGGGCTATTTAGACTTGCAGTCTCATTAGTGTCCATTAAATATCTATGCAGGCCGGGGGCAATGCAGCCCTGATTTTGCTCGGGACCTCTTGGTGCTACTGGCATACGCATAAGCCAGTGTTCGGGATCCAAGCGGGGGGCCGGATTTCCCGATAGCAGGCTTTAGGTAGCGCACGGCATTAACGGCTGAGGTGCCTCCGTTTTCTGAAGGGAGCGCTGATGGAGCGCAACAGAGTGCGACTTCAAGCGTGCGACACAGAGCAACAGAAAACCTCACCCACGCGAAGACACAGCCCAGTATGGCACAGTGACAATGCGCGCGATTTAGTCTAATCGAAAATGCAATATAATAAACCGGACAAGGCTCTTTGGGTAAATCTGATATTTTTTATTAGACCAACTCAAATAGTTGGGAAAATTCTTCTTTGCAAGCTTTTGGGTACAGACGCCCTTCGTCAGGCTGGGGAGGCATCTGCAGTTGGTGTGTGTGCACTTCCGGGATGGAAGGAATAGTAAAGAAGCCCAAGGCTGGTGTGCCTCGGGCTTCTTTACTATTTATTTACTGTTCTTTCCTATAATAAGCCCAAAAGACAACAGAAAGCCATGCATGAGTCTTATGTCATCCCTAGGGCAGAGTGTCTCCTTCCAGCCAGGCATTCAGAAAGTCCTTCTGGGGAGCCGGCAGGTCTTCTTAGGCTTTGGGGTGAAGATCCCCCAGGCCTCATCTCTGTCCGGGCTTTTATAGGCAAATCTGCACCTCCTCCTTTCTCTGGGGTGCCTTGACCATAGTCACATGCCCCTCATGAATAATTGCCTCCCTATCTGGGACCTCACCTTGGTTGAAAATGTGGCCCGGGCAGTGAAAACCCGCAACGCAGTGTCTGACACGAAGAGCCATCAGATAACAACACTTTGGGGACTTTTAATTAGAAAAGCGATTATTGCCATTGCCAGCAGAAGCCTTTTCTGCTCAGCAGCACTGGAGGCTCAATCCAAAGCAGCCCCGCGAAAGGAGTTTGCAGTGGGAGCGGTGCTGAGGCCGAGATCTCTTGCTGGTTTTGCCAGTTGCGCGGGGGCTCAGCATCACGCAGGCCCAGGCCCCTCAGAGGACACTGCCTGTTTTTTGGGGATGGGCCCAGTGCTGCTGGCTTGCAGTGACCGGGGGGCTCGGGCGCTTGCAGAGAAGCCGGCTCCTTCTCAGGACGGCAGACGCGGGTTCTGCTCAGTGCAAAACTGCAGCCGCTAGAGGCCACCCCACAAAAAGCTGCTTCTCTTCTCCGCATCCTCGGGTCTTTGCACTTCAAACAAGCTTGCCGGCCCAGCCAATGCGCTGCGGCAGCCACCAAACAGCCAGTCACTGTCACCCGCCCTGTGCCCAGGCAGGTGACTGGCAGGTGCAGGCTCAAATTGCAGGGCCTCGGAAAGAGCAAAACACAAAACACTGCAGCCGGCCCGGAAACGTAAGTTGGGCTGGAAAAAAACATTACAAGCGGCTGGGGTAAATCTGCGTGCCTGGGGGCAAGGAGGGGGCCGGGGGCCGTGGCGAGCTGGCGGTGAACGGGGGTGAGTTTCCAGCTGGGATCGGGCGAACGACTGACGTGACTTTGCAAGGGCTGGAGGAAGTTCGTGAATTGCCTTTTTTTCCCTTCCCGCTCCTCTGCGCTTGTATTGCGTGTCTTGCTTGGGTTATTTTGCCACGGGATATTATTGCTCAGACCCCCGCGCCTCGTCCGTGCGCGCAGAGCGGGCTGCCGCCCCGAGCAGGAAGTGACATGGAAGAACTTTCTTGGCCGGCAAGACCAGCTCCGGATGCGTCTCGCAACCTGGTTGCGATTTAATTTTTAAAAGAAACCGAAACCCTGCGCTTGCTTGAGCAGGCTGAGGCGGGCGGCTGGCTCGCCGTCGCTTAGATCCTGAGTTCGAGGGGTGCCGAGCCCCTCGGGGAACCTGGTCCCTAACTCTGCGCCTCCTTTTCCCAGAAGGATCGCTTCGTCTTGCTCGAAGGAGCTTACAGGTGTACGGGCTTGATCCTGCTGACACCAAAGTCAGTGGGAGTGTTGCCAGGGATGAAAACAGGCGCAGGATCAGAGCAGGTGTCACTCCTGTGAAAAGAGTATCTTCCCATCTCTAGCAAGCAGATGCGCGTGCGTGTGCAAGCGTGTGCAGGATGAAGGTCTTCTGGTCCTTCAGGCTCTTCTGAGAGTCCCTGATGTACTCTCCCTAATTTTGTGAGCCAGTTACTCTTTTCCATTTCCTCTGAATCCTGCCTTGACGTTGTTAAAGCTGTTGCTTATTGAAGGCTTGCCTGTGCCGGGGGAAATGTTTTCCGGGGGTCCCTACCCCTTAGCCTCCGCTTGGGGTTGAATAAATGGTTTGCATAAAAGGCACGCTGAAAGTCTTCTCCTGCAGGCTGGCTGCCCTAGGACGGTAGAGATTAGGTGTTTGTTCTGGGTCGATCACACAAGGTCACTAGATGTTAGGGAAGGATAAAACTGGGCTTGGAGAACAGCAGCAGGCTTTTCAGTTAGGCCTCTCGAGCAGGAAAATATTCTGGAAGTCAGCCTAGAGCAAGTTCACCATTCATACCCAGTCTGGTTTGTGTGGCTGGATAAACTGTGCCTGCTGCATTTCTGGGGCGGGGCGGGGGGGGGGTGTCTTCTGATAAAATACTGAACCACTGAGCTTTCCTCTATGTGGAAATTAATTTGCTCACAGGGAATCATGTATGAGCCCAGAGATTTCCTGGTATCCTTGGCCAGAATTTCAGAGCAAATGTGGTTGTTATTCATTGAGTTACCTGCGTTTTCCTTTGAAATCTCTTCTAGTGTCTAAAATGTCATCTCAGGAGATATAAACTGCCACGAGATTGACTCGCTGGAAATGAGGGTGAATCCATGCCTCGTCTGGAGTGAGGCACCCCTTTCCTGCGAGGAGTGAGGAGCCCACTTCTGCTCAGCTGCCCAGAGGAAGACCAGGCGCGGATAGGGAAGCCCTGCCCCTGCTGACCGGCCGTTCCTTTGCCCAGGCATGGCTAGATGGAAAGGAAGAGGTGGTGCAAAGTGATGGGCCAAGGGGCAGCCGTGTCCGAGTCTCTTCTCTAAGAAGCAGTTGTGGTTGCGAAGGCAGCGGAAGAGGAGATGCACAAATGAACCAAAATGGAGGGAGGAAACGGCCCAGACCTGCAGCTCCAGCAGCTTCCGCTGGCAACACCAGCTGTGTCTGTGCAGCCCCACGCCGAGCCCTTTTCCTACAAGGTCAGATTCGCACCTGAGACACGGCAAAGTTGGCCCTAACACACCTGCCCATTCTTGTGTGAGGTTTTAAGTTGAGGTTTACACCGAAGCTGGGAAATGAACTGTTTCCTCGAGTGATCTGAGCTGTATGGGTAATGCGCGGCTGTATTCCTGTAAGCCCGGGTGTGCCACCTACTGCGTACGTGCCTAGGGAGGGAGAGTCCCCGTCTCGGAGACTTAGACAAGACAGACAAAGGAAGGGAGGGTCGTTACTCCCTGTCTGAGGGAGGGACAGGCGTTCACAGGTGTTGAGGGGCCCCAAGATGCATCGCCCGTCTGACTCCCCTTGCCGTTCGCGTTGGGCAACAGGCGCCTCGGCGCTCTGTAAATCCCCCTCGGAGCCTCTCTTCAGGTACTTAACGACCGTAACAACTCCTTGTCCAAGTCAGATGGAGAGCGGGCAGCAGAGATGGGAACTGAACCCTGGGCTTTCACCCGACAAGCACCCTTCCTGCCTCGCTGCAGGGGGGAGCTGGAATTTCGCAAGGGGCCCGATAGGGTGCGATGCATAATTCCCACTGACTCTTCTCATGCTCCTCAACCCAGGGCTCCTTTGAACATCAGTCTAAATGACTGTGCCCCTGAAAAGGCAGTTCCCTGAGAAAAAGGGCCTGGGTGCAGTATAGCACCTTGCCGGGGTTGTTTGACCCCAGTACTTTCCTGCCATGGCAGGCGGTCGGACTAGATGATCTGCTCAGGTCCCTTCCGACCCAACCAACTATGAAACTATAAGGCTGTGCTATGGAGAAAGCCAACACAGACATGTTTCCATACTGGCAGCCCACTCAGTTCAGCAGCCAGCCCCAACTCTGGTGCTGTTCAGGAGAGGCCAGGTCTGCCCTGCTACCTCGAGGTTTGGTTAATAATCCAGCAGAACCTGCTGAACTCCAAAAACCGGGGTTGCATGGCTGGTTGTAAAGTTCTTCCCTCCCTCTCCTGCTGTCTGCTGCAGGAATTTCTCTTGGGTCCTTCAGGTAAAGCTGCCATGATGAGATTCATTGCTCCATAAACTTTGCTTGCATCCTAATCAGCCTGTCAGAGAGCTTTCTGTCATGCATATATTAATGTGTTGCTTTAATCATGTATGGATCGTGCACGGGAAAAGCAGTTTCTTTAATGACAGGAGAGAGAGGGAACTATCCCAAATAAAACAACCTGAACACCGCACTGTACCTGGAATATCTGCATTGAAATCTGAAGTGTTAATGATACCTAATGAGCATGTGCATGCGTCACCATACGGAAGCGTTGCTACAGCATCGTGCTTTGGTACTTCCTTTTGGGAGTACTAAAGCACGGTGCAGTACGGGCAGTTACTGTGCTGTGCACGTGATGCACGGTTAGTTTTCGCCGCTATATCGCCATAGCGGCATGCTGTATGCAGGGAGTGTGCTGCTACAGCGACAGAGCTGGCGATCACATGTAGACCCACGTGATCGCTACATCGCCGTAGCGTGCCGTAGCATAGCACATGGCTACGTTGCTGTAGGGCAACGTGCAGATGCACCTAATGAGATTTAGACATACCAAAAGAACACAAAGGCCAAATGGCCATCTGGTCCTTCAGGCTCTTCTGAGAGTGCCTAATGTACATATATTTTGTGATCCATTTACTCTTTTCCATTTACTCTGAATCCTGCCTTGACATTGTTAAAGCTGCTGCTTACTGAAGGCTTGTCTGTGGGGGGGCAAGGATGGAGGAGATGTTTTCCTGGGGTCCCTATCCCTTAGCCTCTGCTGTGGGTTGGATAAATGGTTGGCATAAAAGGCACATGGAAAGTCTTCTGCACGCTGGCTGCCCTGTAGGACGGTAGAGATTAGCCCCTTCCTTAGCTGATGTCCTGATCGTGGTCGGCCAGTCTGTTAGATCCTGAACCGTGGAACTGAAGCTACGCGCACCCCAGCGAGCTCTGACTTTACGCCTTGCCAGGGTCCCCAGAGGAAATGGCTTTTCCAAGTGTCACATGTAGGGGACAAGAGCCTTGCACGTGGCTCTGCCACTTCCTTTCTAAGGAGAACAAAGAACTCTACAAGTGTTACCGTAAGCCTTTTTCCAGTTAACCCCCTTGTCCCTGAGTTTCCCAAGATCCCATAAGAAGGACAGCAGATCTGGGAACAGAACTCAGAGACATGGAGAGAGGCAACCTAACCGGCAATGGATATTAAAGATCGGCTTTCTGCCAGAGGTACCAGTGCCACCCTGCCCCACCGCCAGCCGTTTCCTGTGGTCAAACCAAATAGCTACATACTTGCTCTGCTTTACAGGAAAACTTGATTGGCGCTTTACTGGCTATTTTTGGACACCTTGTCATCAGTATTGCACTCAACCTCCAGGTGAGTATCACGAAAGGAATACTGACCCTGCCCTGAGCATCCTGTGCTTGAAAACCAGGCAGCACGCTGAGGTTTCTGTTGCTTTGTTTTCCCTTCCAGAAATATAGCCACATCCGGCTGGCAGGTTCAAAGGATCCCCGGGCCTACTTCAGGACCAAGATCTGGTGGTGTGGTCTGCTGCTCCTGCTGCTGGGGGAACTGGGAGTGTTTTCCTCCTATGCTTTTGCCCCTCTTTCTCTGATTGTGCCACTCAGTGCTGTGTCGGTTATAGGTAAGAGAAAACGTCTGTCTCTCACAGGCTTGTGTACACACTGGGTTGAGATTGCTTATCAAAGCACACCATACAGAACTCCTCCTGTTTTCTTTTTTCATTAGCTAGTGCAATCATCGGAATTATATTCATTAAAGAGAAATGGAAGCCCAAGGAATTTCTGAGTAAGTCTGAATTCTGTTTTTCTATATGTCTTCATTTCTGCTTTGAATGCTGCTTTGTTCCCTCGGGCTGCATGTGGCTGGACTGTTGAGACCTGCGGTTAAAACGACACTTCTCTCTGCAAAGTTTCGTCTACTGTTGTTGCAAATGGATTTTCTGTTTCTCAGGGTGACCATTGAAGTTGACCCAGTAGGTCCTCTCCTTGTTGGCTAATTATAGAAATCAACTAAGATGGCCTCCCTGCCGACGGTAGTTTTCCAGGCTGATGCCACAGCTCAAGCCCTCAGTTCTGCAGGCAACTGAGTTTGGCAGGACTACATGTATGTGCAAGTGTGTGCAGGATTGGGGCGTAGAAAGTGAACTCTGTGTAGTGTTAGAGAGCCGTTGTCAGGTCATCTGAACCCAGACGTCAGACCTTGCAGCCTTCTCATGATGTAGGAAACTCGAGCTCGAGTTAACTCTCAGTTTCTCAGCTAACCACACACTGCTTATCTTCTTTAATATGTTGAAAATGGGGCAGGGAGGGTGGAGGAGTGAATCGTCTCCAGTGGGGAGCACAGTCTTATTGATAACAGTCACGGCATGCGCAATAGATACCACACATATCTGTACTAACCCACTAAAGCCTTCTCTCTCTTGTCCTTTGTTTGCCGAAGGGCGCTATGTTTTATCCTTTGTAGGCTGTGGTTTGGCAGTCGTTGGAACTTACCTGCTGATAACGTTCGGACCTAATAGCCATGAGGCAATGACAGGAGACAATATCACTAAACATTTAGTCAGCTGGCCATTTCTTTTGTATATGGTAAGATGGCCCATAAAATGTGGCTGGGTTTTCTGACATATGCCTAGCTGGGGCTTTCATTTGAAAATGGTTTTTCGTGGGTCATTGGCTACATTTTTGAGCATGTTACTGTTCCTCTGCTCTGTGTGTGTCTATGGGAGTATGATTTTAAAGCATAGAGTATATACTTAAGATTGATCATTCGTCCTCCATTCCTTGTCCAAAGTATTCCAAACTTTCCAGTATTACCCCGTGGCAGTAGTCACAAGGAGGTTGGGCAGTAAATGTTCCCTAGATGTTCAAATAATGTACCCATAGCTGCTCAGATCAGAACTTCATCCAGCTCCAAGTAAAACCAGCTGAAAGATTACCATTGCCTTCAATGGATGGTGGAACGTGCTTTCTGGAAAGCACTTTAGGAGAAAACGGATTAAGATCTGGGGCCAGGGTGTATGGTTGGGGTTGGCTGGCCTCTCACTTCAGGTCACCAATGAAATCTCCCAGAAAGGGTCATTTGGCTGTTCCTGGAGAAGCAATTAAGTCTTGTTTGTTCAGATCGCAGCTGAGTTTGATTTGTAATCTTGCCAGATCCTGCCTACACCCTGATGGATATTCACAGCGCCACAATTTGAAAAGACCTTAGCGGTGTCTGTCAAGTTTCAGAGCACTGGGCAGTTTTGTATCGTCAAATAAAAGCATAATCTACTGTGAACCCAACCTCCAAGTACCCCAAAGCCCCATCCACTGCAAGAAAAGGGATTCCTCTTCATCCTGTTTTTAATGTCCTTCTTTCTGCATTTCTGTAGCTTGTGGAGATCATACTGTTCTGTCTGCTGCTGTATTTTTACAAGGAGAGAAATGCCAATTACATTGTAGTTATTCTTCTGCTGGTAGCATTGCTGGGTAAGTTCATTTGTGCATATAAATGTGTCTAACCACATCTGCAATGGCAAACTACATCATGAGTGATAGGGGGAGTACATTTAATGCATTTTATCTCTTTAACCATGTCAATAATATAATGCCATAAGTGTTTCTGAAAAGTAGGGGAAGTCTGTATCTTGCTAGGACAAGATAGGGTCATAGCAGCTAAAGATGGGAAAGAGCTATCCAACTACTGGGTCCTTTTTGCCCAGGGGTAGGATACAGTTGTCCAGACAGAGGACGTATGAGACTCTAAACTCCCCACGCACATAAACACTGTGAAGCATCTCATAACTTCAGGTGAACTGGAAAGATCGTTGTTTGGTGAAAATGTGATTTGGTGCCAGGAATCTGCTTGGCTCTGACAGTGGGTGACTGCGGGCACAGGCGCTGACCACCCTTTGCTTCCATCTTCTCCATCTGTAAAATAAGGCTCATCAAAGGCATACTGGAAAGCGAATATTAATATTATAAATATTAAAAATTGAGAGCTGAATGGTGCTAGAGAAAGGTGGAGGATTTTTACAGTGACTGCAGTTAGCCCCTGGAGCCATAAAGGAAGTAGGTAAACACTCACAGCACCTGTCTCCAGCCCAGAGAAGCCAAAAGCACAATACAGGTTCAACAGGTCTCTGTTTAGCTACTCCCATTGACTTCAGTGCAACCTTGTTTCTGTCTTCCGTGGGGCTATGGTTTCACCCAATGTCATCTTTTTGGTTAACCTGTTTACTTAAACAACCCAAGTCAAATAATGAGAAGGCGGAGACGCGCACTGATGTGCTGAAGAGTTCAAAGTGAAAGCTGACACCAGGGTGTGTGTTTAGCAGGCGCAGAGTAGTGTGGTGTAGAGATACCAAGCCAGCTCCAAGTGCATTAGTTCACGTACCCCATTAGCATAGTGCCCCGCCACAGCCAAGTGCCTTGCTTCTTCAGTGTCCTGCTGCACTTCTTCCAGTCCCTGCAATAGCTTGTCTCTTAGTGCTGCGTAGTGCACTGCAGACATGCCCTTCTGGTGCCTAATGGGATCTGTTGTGCTGAGCTTTGGAAACTACACGCCACCGTACTCCAGTGTTGCTTTTTATGTAGCAGCCTTCAGCCTGGTGTTTCACTGAGCTGCAGGAGACTGTTGCTGTAAGCAGGGGTCTCCCAGGGTGGGAATGAGACTCCCTGACCTCTAAATGTCCTTGACTTGGGCTCCAAGAGCAGAGAGGGGAGCAGGATTTTCTCAGTTCTAATCTTTGGGATGGGTAAGAGATGTTCACAGTTTTGTTACCTGGAAGTAATGCCTATTGGCTTGATCTTAAAGTGCTGTTCAAATATACTAATTACAGATAATTAGTAAACACCCCCATTTTGCAGATGGGGAAAACTGAGTTCCAGAGCACTGCAGCAATTTACCCACGGTCTCAGCACGAGAAGCTGGAGTATTATTAGTTTGTGAATGGGATTGTATGATGTCATTGCCTGTATTAGCAGGGGCCGGGATTCAGTGAGCCAAGACAGCCCTTCAGTTCCTGGGTTCTAGCAAGGGGAGCCCAGGACTTGCTGGGCCTGGTTCTGTCTTCGGCCAAAGGAAGACTTGGGCTCTTACCACCTTTTTTCTTTGTTTGCTGCCTCCTGATGTGTTTTGCACAGCTGGCCCTCCACCGCTGCAGGCTGCAATGCTGCAGCTGAGCCTTGTCCATTATTCACAGGTTCCATGACTGTTGTGACTGTGAAGGCAGTTGCAGGCATGATTTTTGTCTCGATACAAGGAAGCCTCCAACTTGACTACCCAATCTTTTATATCATGTTCGTCTGCATGGTAGCAACAGCGGTCTTTCAGGCAACGTAAGTCGACTGTCTTCTGGTCTTCAAGTGCACACAGTGTCGTGGGGTAAAAAGGAACTGCCTTTTACTAACTCACTTGCCTTGGCAAGATTAGATCATTAAATATCTTGCTTTCAGGCTGGCCCAGACAGAGGGAGTTCTTGTTAAAAATCTTCACCTTGTTGCTGTTTAAACAATACATTATGATTGTATTAACCAAACAAAAAAAAGGGACCGGGTTGTAAAGAGTAGTGGAATTGCATCCCCTTAACTTGATGATGTAGGATAATGAAAATTTGATGCTGCAACTGTATGCCAGTCCCCTTAAGCCAGGTTTCACCTACAAGGCCCAGTTCCTGCTCCTATGGGAACCTTTTGATGGGCAGACTATTGGACCCTGTGTTAACATTGTTAAGTATGTTGGCCCTATTTGCTATACACCACAAAGGAGTGATTGGCACCTGAAATCCTTAGTGCAGGAGCTCATACTGGTATTCTTGTGTCTCTCCCTTACAGGGATGCTGACACGTCCTTTGTATTTAAAATATACATTCAGTTAAAAAGGGGATTTACAAAGCCTGGGAGAGATGTAAATGTGCCTGCTCTTTTTTCTTCCTTAGTATTGGCAATCCAAACATAACAGTCCTTTGTTGGTACTCAAGAGCCTGAAAGGCAAGTGGGAATGAATGAATAGATACAGAAAGTGAAACTGGCAGCTTGTAGTTCATTGAACAAGCTAATAGAAATGCAGAGATTATAGAAAATTGCTGAAAAAAGTGTTTCTTGAATTTGTTGCTTTTATCATCTCAAATGTTGGCAGCAGCATGGATACGAATGTCTTAATCTGGGAGCATTTCTGGCCCTATTTGATGTCAACTGGTAAAACTTCCGTTGGCTCTAAGTGAGGCCTGGGTTGCACCCTGGAACCTGACCCTCCTCTCATTCAAACTATTACATATCCCCATTAACCACATTGAAGGTGTAGAGAAGAAAGGAATCTCTTTGCTGATATTTATGTGGGTGCTATTCTTTGGAGACATGTCCTAAAGAAGAGAGGGAACCATCTCATTCTGCAACAACTTCTAAATCAATTTTGAGAGCCTGTCTCAAAGAAAACCAGATTGCATTGTCTGTCCCTGTATTGCAGATTTTTAGCTCAAGCCTCACAGCTATATGACTCGTCCCAGATCGCCAGCATCGGGTACATCTTGTCCACGACAATAGCAATTACAGCAGGTAACGTTGCCCAGACATGTATCAAGTTCATTGTAATTTAAAAACATAAGAGCAAAATGTGGTGAAGCATATTCCTGACTTGTAGCTAAGGAAGAATAACAGCCTTGCTGAAGACGTCTTGTATTTTCTTGCCCTTCTCTAAGGTCAGATTCATTTTTCAAGTGTTAATTATCCCACTAGATTTGCTAAAGTTTTCTGTTAAGCTTCGGCAGCTGCTTTGATGCCCCTGCTGTTTCTGATTGAGACAGTGTTGCTCACGCCTGCTTAACGTGTCCATCCTTGCTAGACATATAACACAGGTCAACAGCTAAAAGTTCTCTCCCTGTGAAGCACCATCCAGCTGACGCAGATGTTTGACAAAGCAGGTCTGATGCTATAGATAAATGCTTTTGTATTCTCCAGAACAGCCTTTTGCAATTCTGTGCCAGAAACTTCTGTTTCTGTGGTGTGGAAAAAGCAGCTGCTCACATCCTTGCAGGCACTTGTCTCTCTGAGCAAATCCTTCCTGGTCAGCTCTGCTCTACCAGAGGACTCTTTTTCAGTATAACCAAAGGTGGGAGTTTAACCCCAAACTACTCTAGGGAGATCACCCCACTCCTCCAGCCCTTATGGACAATCTTAGTGCAACTGGAGAGTGGCTTTGTGAGGTGTAGCTTTTGTCACTTGGGAAGGATTTCAAGAATGGCTTTTTTGGTGTATCTTATGCTAGAAAAAAGAGTTTCCATGCAAGGGGGTTTATACCTGCATGGCTATAATGGTTATACCTTTATAACCAGTAACATTTTGACAGGTAGACAAGGGCTCTCAAATTGCATATTGTCATGAAGGTTCTTAATCTTCTTCACGTTCCTGAATGGGTGTAGCGGTAACACTGTATACCTGCATCTACATTGGGCTTTATATCACTAGAACGATCTTGGTTGACTATCAAATCCCCGATCAGCATTGTTCTACTGATAACCTTCCTTTAATAGTCTTTAAGAGCTTCTCTGTTAAAAAAAAGCATGTAAAATGTGAGATCTATCATGATTTTTATATTGGTTTGATTCATGGAGGCAGTTTACTTAAGATTTAGCTCCCCTTGCTTGAACAAGCAGTGAGGGGAAAAGAAGTTAAACAGTGAAACCTGTCCACGCTATTTCTTCCTTTCTCAGGAGCAACCTTCTACTTGGACTTCACTGGTGAAGATGTTCTCCACATATGCATGTTTGCACTAGGGTAAGTGTTTTACACCAAGCTAGATTATCTGTTTGGGGAAGTCAGCACAGAGCTGGTGAAATCAGAACTTTACTGATTTACATGAAATGAGAAACTCATCCTTCACCCTTACAGAGTCAGAAAATTAAAGGTATTCCTCCTAAACCTAAAAAGGAGGGGAGGAGTGGGGGCAGCCTTGTATTGAAACTCATCTGGGGTTGCATATTTTAGTCCATTGTTTTGTAAGGTGAACATGCATTCACTTTTAAAGTCATGTGAATGACTTTCGACTGTGCAATAGCCTGTGGAGTGCAGGATCTTGCCCTGCCTTCACTTTGTGTGGGATTGTGTTACTCCACAGTGCACATAATTGTGCAAGGTATACCATGTGGGCAAATGCCTTCCTGACTCTCATGGAAATCACTTTATATCCTGAAGCATGTACCCTGAAGCATGTATCTTTCTACAGGATTGTCTAAAAATATTTTTATCCCCTTTAAAATATATTGCAAAGTCCTAAAGATGTCCCTTTTCACTTTTGAGCTGGGCTTTAGACTGATCAAAAAAAGGAAGGGCTGTTTCTAGGTCATCCACCTCAGGTTTTATGCTGATCTTACATTACACTGGGCTGGGACAGGACTATGGGAGTCCAGTCAGTCACTGCACAGATACTCAGTAAAGCTCTTAGTAATGTATCAGTATTGAGTCGTGGTACAGTGTCTGCATGTAACTCACTCCCTATAAGCAAGGGACCCACAAGGCTAATTTAGAAATTAATACAGAAGGAACAGTCAGGGCTTAGTGTAATTAACCTTGCCTTTTCTAATTAGCATACTGCAAAAATCAAGGCTGACAACTGACAACTGTTAGTGAATTTATGTAGAGAAATTCCTGAACAGACTGCAATCCTGACATTTTGTAAGAGTGAATTAAATTGTGGGCTGTTACCAATCCCCTGTGATCGGCCAAGACTTAATATCTTCACATAAGTAAATTAATAATTCTTTGTGGTGCTCGCTCCTACCCTGGGGGTCTTCAAAAGAAGGCAAGATAGACACCTACCCGGGGTCATTTGACCCCAGTACTCTTTCCTGCCCATGGCAGGGGGTCGGCCTTGATGATCTGCTCGGGTCCTTTCCGACCCGACCGACTATGAAACTATGTGTATTACTAAGGAAAAGGTGGACTTGCTCTTACTGCTTGTAGTGCATGGCATGGATCCCAATTTTGTGAACACAGTGATTATTCATTTAAGACACATTGCTCCCCAGTGAGTAGTGTTGTAACTCAGCCCCACAGGTTCTCTGTCTTCCAGCTCTGAGTCTTCTCTTGCGTGACAGACATTCAGAAAAGCAACAACCTTGGCTCATGAACTTCACCAGAATGTCTCTCTCTCTCTCTCTTTCTTGCTGTCTCTGTCCCAGGTGCCTCATCGCATTTTTAGGTGTCTTCTTGATCACAAGAAACAGGAAGAAATCCATACCATTTGAACCCTATATCTCAATGGACGCCATGCCAGGTAGCTATAAAAATCCAACATTTTGAACCTCTTAAATGTCAATTTTCAGAATGAAAAGTCGTGGTTTGATCTCTCAACAGATTCTAACATAACTGAACACTCCAACCTCTTGGGGGGATACAGTATTTTTCTTCCTTTTGTTCTTTTTTTTATCACACTGTCTGTGTCTTATGACCAAAGGTCTGCCTAATTATAGCAGCTCATTGGGCTAGAACCAGCAGTGTAACTAGGGATGGGAGACTGGGATGTCAGCCCTGGGCACCAATTTTGAGGGGACACAAGAATAATAGTGGTGGCCCAGGGTGGAGAAACTACTTATTACGCCTCTGGCTTACACAAACTAGCCAGTGATGTGTGGTGTGGCTAGCATTATGTCTGGGTGCCTTTGACTCCCCAGGCTGGATGAGCAGGTACTCACTCACAACTGGGTTGACTAGGGGCAGCCTTTTTTGTATGAGTCTGGATTAAGGCTTCAAACTCCTGCCTCCTGGAGCTACAGCAGGATGTGCTTTCTCACAGTGTGTGCAGACTCGACACAAGTCAAGAGAGTCACTGTGCTGCCAGGGACCTAATCGGTCTGGTGCTGCAAGACCTGAGGCAGGTGTCAGGCTTCAAGGAAGATAGGAAGAAAAAAAGTCCAGTGCATCTGACTTCTAGCTAGGAGGCTCAAGTGGACCTCTCATGGGACAGCAGGCTAGTAGATGAAGCCAGTAACCACGAAAGGCTACTCCCAGAAAGAGCCTCATAGGTTTGGCCTGGCTGGAGATGGCAGCTTCTCTGCAGCAGCTGCCAGTGCATGCTCTTTCTTCAAGGCAAATGAAGGGTGGCCTGTGGGATACTCTAGCATGGACTAGCATTGATTTACTGTGTGCCCATGGGCAGCTGGAGTGTGCTGCAAAGCTCCACCATCCAACTTCTTTGCAGGCCAGTGCTGGTGACAGACTAAGCCTGACCTTTGCCTGTGTGGTGAAAAAGTCTGGTTATTTTGAAAGAGGTGGTACTTCTATATGACTTATATAAGGCTGGGGCACCCTCTGCAAAACCAGGAAGGAAAGGTATTGCCAAGGCATTGTTGTACCCTGCTATGCCAGCAGTGTATGTGGAGAGAGAGTAGCCACAGGTCTCCATGGCTCTTTTACCCCACGGCGGGCTGTGCCTCTGCCTTTGATGTTCAACAGCGTAAACGGTCGGGATTTTCAGATGAGTGGCTGTTCTCCTGTGCAGCTGGTAGGATGAATGTTGCAGCCGTTTTGGAAATCATTTAAAAATGAATGCAAAGAGCCAGATCCTCACCTCCAGCAAGGACTCTTCAGACTGATCTAGTTGTGTAAAAGGGTGATATTTACTCCCATTTTAAGGCCCCTTCTATGGTACCAGAAGGGTGTAACAGAGCTTTGGTATAAAGAAGAATCAGGCCTAAAGTCTGAACCAGTCTTAATAAAAATCAGTATTGTTCATCTTCAGACACTCCACAAGCACTTGATTAATGAGAAGCTCTGTCCTCCAGGAGAGGAGACCGAGAGCAGAGGCTCAGTTCTACCAAGTGCCATGTACTGCCTCTCCCACCAATTGCACATACAGGGGATGTCATCTGGACCTCACAGGATAATACATACAGTTTTCAGGTCCTGAATATAAACGATGTGTCAAACACTTCTGGTAAAAGGTGCCCCAGCAATTCAAAGAATCATTAAAAATAGACTCATGGGGGAAGCAGGAAGTGTATTAAATGACCTTTCTGATGGGCTGCTTACAAGATATGCAAATTAATGCAAGGAGTAAAGCAACTGCAGTTTTCCAAGGTATTTTTCCAGCTGTGATTTTTCCCTATCACTTGCTTCAGTGTTAAATAGGAACATAATATTTATTTATTTCATTTAACACTCAAGCAATTGACTGGGCATCTTGCTAAGCCCAGGAGTGTATAATCTGTTATTTGTGGTCTTTTCCCACCTCTGTTGCAGGCATGCAGAATATGCATGACAAAGGGATTGCAGTTCAGCCTGACCTCAAAGCTTCCTTTTCCTATGGTGCCCTCGAGAACAATGACAGCATGCCAGAAATTTATACTCCGGCCACACTGCCCATAGTGCAGGAGCAGCATGGCTCCAAAGGGCTTTCTGCACCACCCTATCGCATCCTGGAGCACAGTAAAAAGGAGTGAGTGCTCTTCAAAGGACTGGCCTAAGGCACCGAGAGTATGGGCTTTATTTATTTATCGGTCTGTTTTTTTAGATCTATTTAAAATATAAATAAGTTTAAAGCCAAGCTTGATCTGATTTAAAGCTAGATTCAAATTTAATTCCCGAGACTGATTATTTTAATAAAGGACTTTAGCACAGCTGTGAACTTGAAAGCATTTGTCCTAAGCTAGCAGTAAATCAGTCCTCCTTTCAAGGATGCTCACTGCAAATATAAAATGATGAGTGCAGTATTGTGGCGATACAAAACTGTGAAGATGCATATCTGTGTGAAATAAGATGACTGTGCCATTTTCCAGTCCTGCCACAATATGTGCAAACCAAACTGAAGCCTTCAGGAATTGCACGTATTGAAGGAAGGGTAAAAACAGATCAATCACAGATAAAGTGTGACAGATTCAAAAAGAAACGCTTTTACGTTTGAGGAAACCACCACGTGGATTTAATGTTCTGTGAAGATACTACTGAACTAAAATGAATGTTGGCACATGTCGTGCCTTGGAAACAGCATAGGAGACAGGAATAGGGGTGTGATTCACTTTCTTACATAGTAAATCTGCTGCGCTTGTTCAGTAACAGAGCTATTATCTGATTCGTGTTACGAGCAAGATGTGCGGGTTAATGTTTTTTTTGTAGCACTGTTGTGTTAGATCACATGCCAGCTTAGGACAGAGATTGTGGCTGCCAGTTTTTTGATTTCACAGAAGGATCCACAGATTGGATGAGATGGTACAAACATTAACAGTAAAGGGCAAGGACAGGAAGGAATGAAAACATTGTATTTAGTAGACCTGAAATGTGACCAATATGTTGGTATTCAATTCATGTCGTTTCTTTGTGAGGCCTGAATTTAGTTATTTTCCAATTTGAATTATGGCTCAGATTTTCCAAAGCTGCATAACAGATTTGAAGACTCAGTGGCATCCAGATCTCTCAGGCAGCTTTGCAAATCTCAGCCTCAGTATTGTAGGTTGGATTTCTTCTTCTGTTTTCAACAGCAAAAGGGAACCAGTCCATCACTTGTGAGCAACCTGTCAAGAATAAATGAATGTGAGCAGTCCAGAAATTCTGAGCAGAATAGTGGAAACGTAGCCATGTGCACCTATGATAAAAAGGAAAATATATTTTCTTTGAAAATGTAGATAGAAATGGATGATGTGGGATTTGTCAGATTAAAGGGACAAATGATCGACGCATGTCAACAATGTTTACGGCTGCATGCAAGGTACATCTGCTTTCGAGGCAATTGCGCTGTGGTATCCTGTTGTCCCTCCTCCCTTTCTAAACACATTTTTTCACCCAGGAAAGAAATGTTAAGTCTGCTTGATGCATTTTGGCCCATATTCATAGGAAACTGGCTGACTAAACTTCTGGAGTTTTCGTTGACATCGATAGCAATTGCTTTCTGTGCACTGTAGGTGGTTACTCCAATGCAAAGCAGTTTGCGAGGACCTAGGATTTGCAAAAGTAGGTTTGTGTATTCATATATTTATGGCCAAATTTTCCTCTTACTAGCAAAAATGCACAGGAATTATATTGATTTGAATGTAGTTATTCTAGATTCATAACGTGGTAACTGAAAACAGAGTTGGTCCGTCTACATATAACGTTTTGCTTTTTTTGCTAGGCTTACTGATTTTACCTGGAAATACTTGAGACTGCTTTGGTATTTTTGTGCAGCTTGGGGGAATAAAATGTGTATGAGAACCTAGCAAAGAATGGATGCCCGGTTTCTACATACTTCCCTCTGCTTAGTTTCCTCACTAGCTTGGCATGTCTGACAGTTTAGATCTTATCAGCGGCATCCTGTACATTCAAGCTTATGAAACCTGGAGAAATGGCTGCTTTTCCTTTGCCCACAATACTGTCTGTGTTTAAGTAAGATAACAATGTTAATGGAGTAGTATTGCCAGAACATTAATCTTGTCGCAGTCTCCGTGACACTGATTTACTACCATTGGCTTTGGATCCCCAGTAGTCAATTGTTTGTGAATTTATGCCCAGCTTTTGTTCATTAAAGATACATGGCAGAATGGTAAAGAGGAGAATGAGTGGGGTGGGGGGGAGATGTGAGGATGCTGGTTTTTCTTATCTCTTCCCTTTTAATCAGAGAGGGAGTAGGTGTTTTGACACTGTGATTAAACCACAAAAACATGTTACTTCAAAGCAGATCTACTTTAAACCCAAACACATAGAAATCCTATTTTTAAGATCCTCTGTCTAGTTCCTTCAGAGGTCACCAGCATATAAGTGACTGTCTGACCTAAAGGTCCTGATCCCACCATGGAACCACGAACGTTGGCTGCCCGCTGGCTTCAGTGTTTCGGTTCCCGATCCACTGCATAGTACAGCCCTCTGTGTTACTTGAATGTTGATTTTTCAACTTCTAGGCTCTCTTATTGGTGTTTAAAATTTGCTGTGGAAGGATACGCAAGCTGCCTGGCTAGCAAATATTTAGGCTCTTTCGTACATGCTTATTTTATTTAATCCCAACATCAGGGTTGGTATCCCGCACTGTGCCTTTGAGAGATGCAGCATGGCCAACAGAGAGGCAGACCACCAGGGCTCCCAGGCTCTCTTATTTGAGCAGCTCTGTGGCTCCCTCCATAAGAGTTATGGCATCTTACTCCCATGAATCTCCACAATCCTGCAGTCCCCACCCTGATGTGTCCCTCCTGCCTCTGCCCAGCCCCTATGCTAGGGCTTGCTAAAGGCCCTGAGCAGGCAGCACATAAGTTGTCTTCTGCTCATTGGGAATCTTCCAACAGCCAGATCCTGGGCGTAGAGCTTAACCCTATCTTGGTAAAGGCTGTAAAAGAACTAGAGGTGAGGATCTCACTCCAAAGACTTAGGCAGTCCTGCCTCTGCTAAGGGTTAACAGCATGCTAAAGGGTTTTTTGTTTTAGCTTTAGATGTTCAGAACTAACAGCGTTCACAGCATTTGCTTTCAGTGAGACTCGCTTTTGAAAACTTTCTAACAGATGGGCCCAGCAGAGTGCTGCTAGTTGTATTTAGATATATGGACACGGTAGTTTGGGACTGGTCCAGTCTGCCAGGTCCACGCAGCCTGGGGTGTTCTGATTTGCATGCAGACTCACGGCCTAAATGCGCTAATATGGAAGCACCGCTTAGTCCTGTCTGCCTTTGAAGTCCATCCTACTGCCATTTGTGACACGGTCACCAGACTGTGCTTCATTGCTACCTGCTATGTCTGCTCAACACCTGAAATGTAATAAGTGTTGTATTTCACACTTGGCCGCCCCACTGTGTGTTCCCAACGGGTTTTTCCCTGCGCCGTTCCACAAGGCTCTTTTACAGCCGCCGCACACTATCCCTGCTGTTGAAGAGAAACAGATGGGATTCCCTCACATGCCACCGACACCTGTTTGAAGAAATCGTGCACTTGGCTTAAGCTCCCTATCCCCTGTAGTCACAGGCCAGAGATAGGTATTGAACCAAACTCGTTCCCTGCCCCTCAGCAGCCCAGAGCATCTAGACAAGGCCAGGACCTGCAGACCTGCAGTGTTTTTAGTCTCAATTACTACTCTTTAAAAATGTTCTTGGGGCTGAAGTGACAAAGGCCAAGATTCAGGCTGCAGCTAAGCTAAACGTGAGGGTTTGAGGAGGGTGCAGCCCCGACCCACTTTCTGCTTGCACATGTCCTAATCCTCCTTGCAATTGCTCACATAATCTCTTGTCCAAAGCAGAGTTTTAATGGCATTCTTAAGTATCTAAACTTCAATTTATTCGGGGCTTAATCTTGAAAACTACACAGCAGTGTCAAAACTCACTGGTCACAGTTGGAGCTTCAGAACTTGTCTCCCAAGCAGGCATAGAAACCAATTGACCATTGCCTCTTTGACTGAAATGACGGGGTGAGGGAATACTGCTGTTCCCATCACCCTCAACTCTTTTCCTAGCTGCGTTATAGAAGGTGAGACTGACATCCATTGTCTTTGCACTGTGTGGCTTTTCAATGCACTGGGGCACTTACATATATGCTAAATGCATAATTCACATGTAACTTTATGCTGTGGAGTACAGGTCTGATGTTGGCTGAATGTACAACATGATTTGCCTACCATGTTCATTTGTTCACGTTAAAACATGTAAATAAACTGAGCTTTACATTATGGCATATGAGGATAACTGCTTGATTTTTCATAAGCCATGTTGCATGTTTATTTAAATACTTGTCTTTTAGGTGAGGTCTTTAAAAATAAAACTTAATAAACCCTTCTGGTAAAAATCTACAAACTGCTTGATCATTAAGTATGACTGAATTAGGAATAGTGAAGACAGGGTTCAGGTGTATAACAATAGATTGTATCACATGCTCAATGAGGAAAATCTACTGCTGGACAGTTTGCTATCACAGAAATCCAAAGTGCTGAAGCTTGTTTGGGGAACTGCAGTGGTATCAACTCTCCCTGTTTTATTGCGAGTCTCACAATATTTAGCATGGACTGAAAAGCCCAGCCCTGGGAACTGTGTCATTACAGAAGAACCTTGATTTACAGGTTAAACGAAGAAAGTTCCTAGCCTCAGTTTGCAGAGAAATGTTTGAAAATGTGATCTAAGTGTGCTACAAAGATTTTAAAAAAACCCCAGGATTTATTTGCCTATCTCCTTTTATTTTATTTTATTATTTTGGCAACCTGACTCATGATTTGGCAATACCAGCACTGAGACAGTAGTACACGTCCCTATGAGTCAGTACCAACCCATTACCTCACTGTAATGATTAGGAACACCATACTGTGGCCGGAAGCCACCTTTCAGATCTAGAATATCATGTCTCTGATTTCAAATCTAGAAGGACTTGATGGCTTCTGGGAATTTTCCACTAGTGCCATTATGAAATGTGGATGACATAAATTTAGAATCCTGGCAATGTGGCTTAATCGAGTGCTTGCCAACCTAATTAACACTGACCATATGGGTTTTATTCCAGGAGGATGAACAGAAGAGAACGGTGAGAATATTCTTAATTAAATATAGCCTTTGGGGACCCAAAAGCAAGCAGAAAAAACAATGGGAACCACATGCTTTGGTGGTGAAAAGGCATTTGACAGGGACCATTGCATGTCATATTAAAATATATAGGACCAATTCCTTGGGCACCAGTTGGATACAATATTGTTGTTCAACAGAGTGTTGCTATATGCAGTCAATTCTTCTAGTAATATAACTCTGTTATCTATATTATAAAGATATAGTAATTCAGTTCTATTTCAGGAATACTGTAGATATATATATATAGACATGCCCTCATAAAATCAGTTGAGAGATGGAGGAAAAAAGTTAGATTTATTAGTCTACATATCAGTGCAGAATGTATTGGTGTCCCTGGAAGAGGAAGTGCATATTAAATTAAAATCTGCATGTGATCATAGCCAAAAAGGCTAGGATAATTAAGAATAACCAATTAACTGCCCTGGTTCATGCAGCATCTAAACTGCAAAATCCCATGTGTAGAGGAGTGAGATTAGGACTGCCTTTCTGAAAAACACTTTCTTATCATTTGTGCCTTCTGTCACAGAAGAAAGGCCATTCTTTGAACACACATAAATGGGGAAACTAGTAGGGAAGATCATACTTACATTCCTTTTTGCCTTTGGCTATATAGAAGAAAGTATTTAAACCAAGTTTTAGCCTATGGATCAAAATCCCAGCTGCTCTCTCCCGCCTGTGGCTCCTGGCTGAGAACAAAGCTGATAAAAAAATAGGTTTTAGGGTTGCTGAAATGAAGCAAGCAACAGTTTTATGTGCCTGTCATGGCTACGTATTATTTTCCTTTCACAGCTAAATACTGCCTCTGGTTAGCTTAGCTATCCATCTATCTACTGTGTATCCACAGTATATCACAGGGGTTGGGCACCTGGTTTAGGCCAGTGATTCTCAACCAGGGAGTTGACACACCCTGACATGCCTTGAGATCCTTTCAAGGGTGCTGTGGAGTGCCATGCATTGTTAGAAATGCAAAAATCTAGAACTCTTGGTTCCAAAATGAAACCTTTTATTAGACTAACCAAGAAACTGCAAAAAAAAAAAAAAATTCCGCAAGCGCCCGAAAACTTGCAGAAAATTTTTACAGTAAGGGTTGCCAAAATCTGGACTGGGCTCCCAAGGGAGATGGTGCTCTCCCCTATTTTGGGGGTCTTTGAGAGGAGGCTGGACATGCATCTGGTTGGGATCCTTTAACCCAGTGCTCTTCCCTGCCTGGGGCAGGGGGTTGGACTCCATGATTTGCTAAGGTCCCTTCTGACCCTAGCATCTAGGAATCTGATTCACTAGATAAACCCAGAGATTTCAAATACAAATCCTTCGTTGGGGGTCCTTGCAACAGAAAAAAAACCTGCCTCTGATTTTTCTGTGGTCAAGTACAAAAGGGTGAACCTTAAGAGCTGGCATTTTCCCAGGGGGTCCTCAGGTCTAAAAAGGCTGAGACCCACCGGTTGGATCCCATGGCGGGACCAGTCTTGTGTTTGGTTAAGAGGCTCCCGCAGCGCCCGGATCCTGCCATTTGATCCCCGTCCTGACACAGACACTATGAGCGAGGGAGCCGGACAACACCGTGCCCGCAGCGGAGGGGCTCCGCGGCTTGAGACGTGCCAGAGCAACGTGCCCCCCACTTCCGTGGGGCCAAGCCTCCCGCTCTTTGAAAGGCTCGTCGGGGCAACGGGGGTTTGGGGGTGGGTCTGATATCTTCTATTAGAGCCACTTCAGTAATTGGAAAAACGTTTTCTTAGCAAGCTTCCGGGTTGAAACCCCCCCGATGGAGTCTTTGGGTGGGTATTTATTAAATGGGGGGGAGGGGAGGAAAAGTTCTCCTGCACGCACAGCCTAGGCAGCCTCTCTCGCTCCTGACACTCTTTGTTCTGTTTTCCTGTGCCTGCTGCACCGCGTGCGTGTTCGTGTGCGTGTGCGGGGCGCGCGCAGGCCACACATGACCCCTGGAAGCTGAGCCAGGGCATCACACGTGCGGACGCCCTCCTGGCACCGCCCCCTCCGCCCTCCGCTGGGCGGAGCTCGCCCAGGCGGGGCGCATGCGCGCAGCCCCTCATCCGGGTCCCTCCCCTCCCCTGGCGACGCGGTGCGCGGAGCCGCGCGCATCCCCTCCCCTCCTCCCCCGGGAGAGCCGGCGGGGGAGGGGCGGCGGCGGCGGCTCCCTCAGCAGCTGTCATCGCTGCCGGCTCCGGGACGGGACGGGCCTGCGCCGCGGCCGGGCACGGTGAGTGCTGCCGGGGATGGGGTGCGACGTGTGTCTGCCGGGGGCCCCCACCGGCGTGTCCCCCTGCCCGAGCCCATGTCCCTAACCCGCCGCCTCGCCCCGTCCCGCGACGCGGCCTCGGGCAGGGGCTTGTGCGCGTCCTCCGGCCTCCGCGACCCCCGGCGGCTGCACGTGTGCTTCCCTGAGGATTTACCCCTTCGCCCTGCGCGCATCCCATCGCTTACACCAGCCCGCCCCTGAGGGCTCGCCCCTGCGCGCATCGCTTGGAGTGCGAATTGCTCGTTTCCTGGGGATGTACCCCTTCCCCTGCGCGCATCCCATACAGTGCAAAGTAGTCATTTCCTGAGGACTTGCTCCCGTTTCCCCTGCACGCATCCTGTTGCTTACAGATCAGTTGTTACTTGAACATTTACCCCTTTACTCCTGCACACCATCCCATGAATTACAAATTAGCCGTTTCTTGAGCATTTACCCCTGCGCACACTCCATGGATTACACTAGTCCCTTCGTGAGGACTATCCCCTGCGTGCATCCCATCGATAACAAATTAGTCGTTTCCCAAGGATTTACCCCTTCCCATCGATTACAAAGTAGTCATTTCTTGAGAGTTTATCCCTGCACACACCCCATTGATTACACTAGCACATCCCTTTGATTAGTAATTAGTCGTTTCACAGGGGCAGCCGTCCGCCTGCCCTGTTGCGTGCCCACCCCTTCTTGATGCCCCATATCTTGTTAGCTAAATGTGGGTGATGTGGGTGTTAGCATATTGCAAGGCACGTAAACACCTTTCGGTTTACTCGGGTGAGTCCGCTCATTGAAATCCAGGGTTGTTTGTAAACAGATGTGGTGAGTTAAACGCTAAAGATTTTGGGGAAATTTTGGATTATTCCACTATCCCTGAAAGGAGATATAAATAGACCTATTTAGCTGTATGCCAGCGAGTTGGTAGTGGTGTTCCTCACAGTTGGTTCCCAGTACTTAAAGTCAGTCTAGACCAGGGTTTCTCAGCTGCTGGGACACGAAGATCGTGTAGGTGGGACTTCAGCTCATTGCCTGATTGAGAAAAATCAAAGTTGTTTGCACTTCAGGTAGATGACTCAACAGATATCTCGAACAGTGCAAAAGCAGGGTTTTGTTTTTATCATGGTGGGACCAGGGTTTTTTGACAAAGTGGGTTGGTAGGATGTAAAGTGCCAAAGGTTGGGAACTGCTGGCCTAGACAATGCAACAGTAAAAACACCGGTGGCCTCCTGTCGATTCTAGCCCTGGTGCAAGAGCAAAAGTATGAGGATCTCTCCAAATCCTCATAGCTGACAGTGTGATGCAGCATCTCATAATGGTCTGAAGCTTGGGGAAAAAAGCAACTTTTTTTTGGTATTTCCAAGGTGTTTAAGTGTTAAACAGAATACTATATTTCAACAGAGTAAAGAAATTAGTAAGAGGTTGGAGCGTTGAAGTGACTAAGGCGGATGCTTTGCAGGATCCATGTCGTTATGCTGTCTCAGAGCACATCAGGCCACTTAGGGATCTAAACGTGACTGAGGAGGATAGAGACAGTGAGCACATGCTCAAGCAACATGTTAGCAAAGAAAGTAATTGCCTGGTTATGTGTCATGCACAAAATGGATTTCTTTGTTTCTGCATTTCTAGACTAATTGTTTCATTTGGATGTTAAAGCCCATTGAAGCATAATAATTGCTATTTGATGTTGATCTAGATGACGATTGCAAAACCCTCATGTAGATAAAGATTGTGATTTGCTTCAAATCGTGATGTGAGGCGGAGTGCAGGAGAGAGCTCTGCTGAGCCCGGTCTAGGGCTCAGACCACTAGACTGTGCTCCTCTTTCCTGTTTTTACTAATATCTTTAAAAGACCTTACATAATACCTCTGTTACAAGCTTAACATGTAACTTTTCCTGGATATCATGTGTAGTGATATTTCTTAAGTAAAATGTATGCATCATTTTTATTTGTCAGTCCCATTCTAAATTTAGTGGAGCACTCCACAGGTTTGAAATTTTCTGGTAGTAAAATGTAATGGTTACTGCAAAGCCAGAATGGTGATCAAGTACTGATTTTTTTTTTAAATTTTATTTATTTTATACTTTTTTGGGAAATTTTTCAGAAACAGGCACCCTCTAAAAACTAAACGCTGGAATTGTAGCTCTGTTTTGACGTTAGAATTGAGAGTACATTGTGCTTTTCCACAAAATAGTAGCGACAGATGCGTCTGTGAGCTACTTCACCACAGCCTTTCAGGTTTATTTTACATTTGCAAGGAGTGTTTGTTTCAGTGTAAGTTATGCAGTGCTGTAAATGTTGCTGTTAGGAGCTTGCTTCTTGGTTCATCTAACCACAAAGAAAAGATCTATTAAAGCTCATCTTTGGCTAGGATTGCGCTAAATCTTGGTTCAGCTTGCAGAAGCTGAAGGGAAAGTCACGCATGCCTCCATTGCTTACTCATGCTGCCTTTTTTATACCATAAAGGAACAAAAACATATCTCGGGTAACCATTTTTCATCACTGGTTAAGAGAAAAAGTTAGGCGTCATGGCAATAAGATGAGTAATTGCTACCATCCTTCATCCCTTCCCTCCCCCATTGTACTTCTTCCATAGCATTTTGCAGAGCCAAGCTGTCATGTCACAAATCAGGTAAAGTTTTATAATAATTGGTGGCTGTTATTGCTCCAGTCTGTTTGCAACATGTTGAAGTTCTTCTGTATTTGAAGCCTGTGGGATTGCTTGCAGTGTGCCAAGGCTGAGCATATAGGGGGCGGTTTGTTTGCTTCTCCAGGAATCAGGGCTTTGCATTATAGTATCTGCCATTGAGGATCTTAAAATGTTTTACAAAGGTAAGTAAGGAATAACTTCACATTGTAGTTCTGGGAATGAGGACAATCAAAGTTAAGTAACAAGGTGGCATTTCAGTTCAGCAAGTAGCAGAATTGGAAACTGCCTAGGAAGTTTGGTTCTAGATAACAGCCTCTTTTTTAGGCAGAAATGTTTACCTGTCTAGCATGAATGCAGTTCATAACGCCTCATATTGTTCAGCCAAAAATAGCCTTTGCCCCTCTGTAAGGGCCCTTATGCTATACGTGTAGCTAGAATATTGAAAATATTGGGATTGTCATTACAGTGGACTGAGCACAGATCTGCAAACCAGGAGCACCAGGGCTCCCCTCTCGGCTCCGATGCTGGCTGAGCCCTTGGACGCTTTGTTTTAGTATGCATGTGCATGTGTTCCCATCTGCAAAGGGTGGATGATGATCACCTGCCTTGCAGCAGTAGTGAAAATGAAGTGTTTGAAGATGTGCAATGCTAAATGGTCTTGCATAAAACCATGGACCCATTTCAAGGTTGCTTATTATACAGTATTACCAAACTCTGTCAAACCAGTTTAGGCACCATGCAAGGTCACTATGACTTTCAGCCTCTCTTTGCTACTTGCATCTGTGTCTGATACACTACTTTTTATCTCTGTCTGCATTGTATATTAGCCGAACTACTTCATACTATTTTGAGCCATATTACTGTACATTGTCACATACTATACTGTTTTTAAATTGGATGGCATGGTAGTCTGTTGCTTGCAGTCTCTACTTACATTGTTTAGATAGTGTTGATTGTTTTTAAATGATGTTATGTATCCTAGTGACAGTGTGCCTAACTTGAGTTACTCTGTGTTGGCTATACAATTTATTAAAGCACTTGATAACTTCAGTGTTGTGGAGGGCTAGCCATTATTTTGGTTACCAAACCCCAACTTTTTGTGTTGGAAATTTGGCATTTGGCTTAATTCTGAATAGTTTGTTCTTTGTGTGTGGGGAGTATGATTTTTTTTTTCTTCTTAAATACACCTTGTCATTTTCTGTAGGCTGTATTTTACCATGTGGGGGGTTTTTTGTGTGTTTTTTGGCTTGCTTTACTGGTATCTTTGTTCTTAGGTAGATGCAGTTTATTTGTCAAAACAGTTTATTTTTCTTGAATGTTGACTTCCTTAAAAAACTTATTAAAATAAAGATTTGTAAAAGTAAAAAAAATCCTGCAAGGATTGGAAATGTAGGCAATGTATTTTAATTTGAAGGGACTTACAGAAATTCTTTCCAAAGCCTAATTTTCAGAATAACAACCTGAGGCACATCCTTAAAGTTACTTGCTTAAAGAAGCACAGTGAGATTTAACATAAACAGGAGTAGGCTCCACATCTTTTATTGCCCAGTCTCATGCTTCTCTGTACATGTGTCTTCCCAGTGTGATATACCCATATGCTGAGCGAGCGTACCTGCTCCCTATTGCTTAGTCCCATGCCTGTGTGCACGTCTCCTCCCAGTGTGACACATCCGTATGCTGGGCAAACATGCCTGTGCACAATGTCCTTATTACATAGCAAAACTTGGAATACTCCATCTCCTTTCCCAGCACCAAAAACAGCGGTGACTGCAGATTAGAGCTCCTTAAATGCCACACCAGAGGAAAACAACTTTGAAGGAGCTGTAATAGACTGGTCTTGACAATCCATGGAGTAAAGCAGTGGTGCTCTCAACCTTTTGACATGGTTTGGCACCATGGTCTGACCCCCATGCACCAGGATTGGGCCCTGCAGCTGTCAGTATGACTCCACACTGCCCCAACCCCACGTGCCAGGTCTAATGTTCAGGGTCGTGCCTGCTGAGCTCCCCACAGATCTGGAAATTTGGCAGCAGTGAAGCAGCAATTAATGCTGTCACTGCTCCCTGGCAATCAAAGCTTTGGACTCGTGGGAAGCCTTGCAAGCCCACCTTTGCAAGTCAGATCTGGCCTGATGATCGGGGGGGTGAGGACCCATGTTATGAAGGACTGTTCCATATTACCCTTGTGTTGGTGGTTTCCGTACTGCTCTTTAATGGCACGAAAAATGGAGAAGAGAAGGGCTTTGAAGGCAGGGCGTAAGTTCTAGTAATGACTTCATCTTTCTTTTTCATCCTCTTTGCCTTCCCCCAACCATCTTTCCTGCCTTCCTTTTCTTCTGTATCAAGTTAAAATTCCTTGACCTTTTTTAAAGCTCTGCATAACTCAGCGTTTCTAACTGTATACCAGTGCATGTGGCACTGTCTGTTAGGGGTGTGTGAAGCGGGCTGTATTTGATTCAGATTCAGCCTGATTCAGGGGACAGCGATTCGATTTGCTGATTTGGATCACTGTCCCGATTCGATCCAGCTGAATCTGAAGATTCAAGTCTGATTTGGAGAATCAGTGATTCAGCCATAGACACAGCTTTATATGTTTTTTTTCTACATACCTCGAGGTACCAGGCGTGGCTCTTGAATGCTGAGATGGTGGGGTAGATGGAGCTTCCCACAGAGCGCAGGGGCAGGTCCACTGCTGAGTATCTGGGGGACCCCCCCCCCCCACCCCCCAACTCAATGATTGGCTGTGGGGAGACTCCAGTTATCCCCCCAGATGTAGGAGGCACCAGTTTTGCCGAGCCAGGGGGGCAGGGGGTCCCCCACGCACTCTGCGGCAGACCCAAAAGTGGACTGGAAGTACTTCTGGTCCACTTCTGGGTCCACTGGGGAGCACACAAATGTGTGCTCGGTCCACCCCACCATCTTGGTGTTCTCGAGCTGCCTGGTACTTTGAGGTACGTAGAAAAAACATATAAAGCTGTGTCTGACCGAATCATCAAATCTCTCCAAGAGAAATTAATATGTCTTGAGATTCGGCTGCCAAATCGGACAGAATCTCCTCCAAATTGAATTGGCGACCGAGGCTTCACACAAGCTTACTGTCTATCCCCTGATGCTCACCATCAATTTACCTTTTCTGTTTTCATTCCAAGTATTAACTTGTATGTGTAGACAGGGTTATTTATATAAGGTCTTTAATGTAAATTGTGATTGTGCATTTGTGTATTTGAAAAAGTCGGTGTTTATTTACAAGTGTAGGGAGGGGATGAGCATAGAACTTAAGTGCTGCTGTGATGGAGGATGTTAGAAATACGTGGAAAAATAACTGTGGATACCAGATACATTTTTCCTTATTTCCAGAAATCATTTTTCCCAAAAATACAAGGAACTTCAGGTGGTTAATTCTTATTAATTATATTACTGATTTTAAATATATCCACATGAGAAAGTGTAGACTATTTTTCCCCATATTGGTTACAGTTAATGGCACTTTTAACTGACTGCTTCAAAGGAATAAGTTGAGCAATTAAAATTTCAAACCAAATAATTGCTGATGGCAAACGTTGTCTACCAACCTTTCCAATTTTTTACACAAATTTAAAACCCCAAAACAAATCGTCAAATGGTTTGCAAAGTTGTATGCCTCTTGTATATTAATATGTGATCTATATGATGATGTGATAACTTCCTCCACTTCTCTCTTTATAACTGCAAGTATTGCCCTTTATGAGCAACACTTGGCAAAATGTTATATCAAGTGCAGTCCTTTGCAGCGTCACTCTTATTCTACATGATATCCTGTTTGTGTCGCATTTTATTGTCATCCCCACACTTAAGGCAGTATGTATTATTCTGTGCCGGCAGCTTTTAAAACTCGGAGCATTTCTTCTATTCATGCAGTGCTTTTTGTAGAAGATGCTGTTGTCTAGAACAAGGGGCCATGGAGTCAAGAATTTAAATTCTGAGTCTGTTCATATTTCTGCCATTGATTTGCAGGGACCTTGGGGAAATTGCCTAATCATACTGTGTATCTGTGCTCACTTTTACAAAATTGAAATGATACATGCCTGAGAAGTTTTTGAAGCTTAAGTTTATGTAAATTGCTTTGAATGTTCATAAAACTTTGCTCTTGGATAGCAATTTCTTACAGCCTGAACAGTTTCCTAGTGCATAATTTTTGTCAGAATGAAGTACATTAGTTTCTGTTTATCTAACCAGATAGTTTCTCTCCTTCCTTTTCAGAGTTCAGACAGGTGAATCTAAGGTCTACAAAAATGAGATGATATGCTGTACTGTGGACAAGAGGCAATTTTCAAATTGATTTCTTTTCCTATATAAAAGTATTCATCTCAAAGAAAAGTGTAGCAGGAAAATATGAGTTATTGGCAAATAATTTGACTGTTTCCTCTCTGAACAGATTCCTGCTGGAAACCCTGGAACATAAAGAGTTGCTTTTGGCAGACAATGCTAAGAGACGCTATGAAGTCCTGGAGCGACGGCCAGTCAGACCTTTACAGCAGTGATCAGGAAGAGGAAGAAGAGATGATCTTTGGTGAAAACGAAGATGATTTGGAAGAGATGATGGATTTAAGTGACTTGCCTACCTCATTGTTTGCCTGCAGCGTGCATGAAGCTGTGTTTGAGGCACAAGGGGAGAAGGTAAGGGTACTTGTGAAGTATAATGAGTTATGTGAATATTGTTCTAGCTGGGAGTGTGCCTTGTGTAGATTTGCCGAGTGATACTACTTGATTTAATGGGGAAAAAATGAAAACGTTTGCCAGTACAACCAAATTGGAATTGGTGCTGCTACCAGGTAGCAGGTAAGAGTAAATCGCTGGCATGCAGAGTGGTAGTGTGGCTGTGACACTTTTCACAGTACGTCTGTGTGCTACTCTTCTGAGCAGGATTTAATATTTAACTCTGGGATGAAAACCATTGTTAAATACTGTGGTATTTGTTCTCAATAGTCATTGGCTGATCTCAATAATCAATGGTATTTTTCGAAGTGGTTTGCAGTTTTTGCTTCAGAGCAAGTCTTTTTCTGAACCACTAACATTTTTATTAATCAGATTTGTAGTTATTTTTTGTTTTCATTGGCTGTCAGGAAGTATGAGTTAAAAAAACAAAACAAATGCCCCCCCAAAAAATTATGGATTATTTGTGGGTGATTCATATAAGGGAGGAGAGTTTGATCTTATAACTTCCTTCCAATTTTGTTTTACAACAACATTTACAAAGCCTCTAATTCTCTTCCAAATTCTGTATGTTGCCTGAGGAAAGGTGACGGTGTCAGCTGGGAAATGTTGTTCTGGAAAGCAGGGGTGCTAAGTGGTGCCCCTTAAAATTAAGCTGAGGGACAGCAAACTGCATTCCTAAAGTAGCATTCATAACAAAGAAAGCCAATGAAAGTCTGCTGAAGACACAGGAGTCCCACTGCCACAGCTACTAGGTACAACAGATAACTATCAAAGTCATCAAATCAGATATTAGTCTTGTCACCCTAGGTTTTGGCTGTTTAAACTCACTCTTCCTTCTTTCCCTCCTTCTTCTTTCTCATACCTTTTGTCTTCTCTTCTCTCTGTCGTTATAAGGAAACTTCTGCCAAAATGCACTTGTTGCAGTGGGGTCTGAAGCTGGGCAGATCTCATACAGAGAGTGTTTCTCAGTGTAGGACATCAGCATTGAGAGTGCTCTGCCAGTAGCTCTCCTTAGACACCTACAATTTCCAATTCCTGAGGTGAGGATCTGTGGAGCAACAGCTTAACAGTATATGATCTGAATGCAGCATATAACAGTATTACTTTCCTTTCCAGAGTTAAGGGCTGTTGTATCTGGCTCATGATACTTCATTGGCACTATAAATTAAGGTGATTAGGGATGTCTTGAAAAAATCTGCTTGGTTGTTTACTTTCCCGTAATAAATAGGGGTTTTTCTTTAAAAAATAAAATAAAATTCATTAGTAGCTTTTTCATTGTGGCAAACAACGAACAAATAGGCTTTGCGTGTGAGTGGATGTACTTTAATGATAGTTTCGTACAAGGGCAGCTTAGATACATTTCTAAAAGAATTAAAATTCTGATTTTAACCTGTTACACTTCTGCCAAAACATCCTATTTATTTATATCAAACACTGAGATACTGGCAGATTTCATAAGCCCTGAGAATGGAAAATCAATTACATCTGCATTTTTATTTGAAAAAAAAACACAAAGTGAAGAATTTTTAATAGCTTCTTCTGTATACAAATTATTTTTATTTATTAAAAGTAAAGTAATATAATGACTCAAGTACATATCCTCTCTTTTCCTGGCTCTTGGCCATATTGGGTCACTGGAAACTATGTAGTATGTCTATGTTATGAGGTAGGTGATGCCAGGTCTGTCCACAAATCTAAAATTCGGATAAAAAAGATATACATCCCAGAGGTTCATTCTTCAAAAACATCTGTGTCCATAAGATATTACAGGTAAAACTCAATTACTTTAATATATATGCAGGCAAGGTTCTTTGAGTAGGTATGATATCTTTTATTAGACCAACTGAGTAATTGCGGGGGGGAGGAGTTCTTTGCAAGCTTTTGGGTGCAATCACCCTTCTTCAGGCGTAGGAGTCTGCTGCTCTGAGACTCCAAGGAACGAGAGAAGTGTGGCAGGGTGTCACATAGTGTTAGAAATACAACACCCCCAAAGTAGGTAGTCAGCATTATCCCCATTTCTTAGTTAGGAAGACTGAGGCATAGATATTGATGTGGAAGTTGATCAAAGCCGTACAACAAGTCACGTTTGGAATAGGGATAAGTTTTTAAAGGTCCTGGTAGTGAGACTGCTACTTCTGTCCCTGTATCTATTTATTTCTGTGGCTGATCAGGGTTGGAGCTGCAGTGAAGGATTCTAACCGTCTCAGTAATGATAAATGTTTATTTAAAGATACTTGGAAGATGGCTTTTTTCCCCTGCAGAAAATTGACTTTTTGCCAGAAAATCAAAACCAAAATAACTTGCTTTGGAAATGCTGTTGTGATCCATCATGGGAAATGTAGTTTGGGAGCCTTGTGTTCCCCTTTTCCTCCATAGGCTGTGCTCCCTTGTTGGTGTATATCTACCTTGATGCGCCCAGGTCTCTACCCCTGGAGAGGGGCAGTGCATCACAGAAGATGCAGTCTGGGAGGGGCACATGCTGGGCCAGAGACAGGAATGGGTTTGAGGCAGTCAAACCACAAGTCCCAGTAGCCTGTCATCTCTGAATCAAAATTTTTTTGATATGTGATTGAAATATTTGTTCTGAGGCCAAAACTCAGCTTCAGTTTTCACACATTTGTTTTTCATAAAAAGTGAAAAAATTCTACAGAAAGAAAACATTTTTTAGAGCAGTTTTATTTATTTGATTTATACGGCACTCTTCCCAATGAAGGTTTAAAGCAGCTTATACTAAGAGAACCAAGCCATTTATAAAACAGGAGATCAAATAGGACAAACAAAAACGATAAAAAACTTAAGGCGACTAGAGTAGCAACATAAAACAGAATCTAGCCCCCCCCTCCGCAGACAATATCCCAGCTTTCTTTGTTAAATGTTTGCTCCAATAGGAAGGTCTTACAGTGCTTCTGAAGGATTTTCCTGCATATCATCTTTTTACCATCAAAACAGTTTGCTGGAAAGGTTTTTCTGCTAGCCCAGACAGTGCAGTGTAGGCATGTGTACTCAGCATGGGCTTCTGTCCCCAAATAGAAACACAGCAAATATTCTAGCTCTAATTTTAGGCTGAGTTGCTTAGAGAGATCACTTTTAGCAACAGTACTGTTGCCTATTAAAATATTACACTGGCGTTTTTGGCATCTTTTTTATAACTCATAGTAAACTATATTTAGCCCGTGAGATGAGGATGATTTTATCCCTTATTCTTTTATTCTTTAAAGGACACTGAAAAAGAAGAAGAATCCTGAAAGACTGTGGGCCCATGGGTAGAAGTTCTGTTAGTTAATGTTCACTATCAATTTATGAAATAATGTGACTTCTTTTGCACTTCAGATAAGCTACAGGTGGTCTGTGTTTAAAGTAACTTTTCAGAGGAACCAATCTTCAAAGCTATGTCCTGAATAAAAACAATAATTAAGTTAGTTCCCTTAATATATTTTTGTAAGTACTAAACCACATTATTATTATTATTATTATCTGTCCATTAGCACTGTAATTGTTAAGGGCTCATCCACGCTGAGGTGAGATGATTGTGTGCATGTGGCTCATGCTAACAGCTTTCAGGAATGATTTCCTTAACCGGACTAGAACAGACAGATGAACGGACACCAACTCATTCTTCATATTCACTCTGTGCAAGTTAGGTGCAATCTTATTCCTGTCTATAATGACCAAGCAAACCATAGCGTCCTTTCAGTGGCAAGTGTCTGCTTGCTTTTGATCCCAGTGCCTTCCAAGTATTTTTTTTTTTCCTTCAAGACCATTACTTCTAAAGGAATACATCTTGGGTTTTCTTGCTCTGCATTTCTCCCTGTGTTAAGGGAAATAGTTTGTAAAAGCATTTTTAAAACTCTTTCTGGGAATGTGAGTGTGCCAAAAGACAGGAGGATAACTTAAATTTCCTTTTTTGGAAATGGATTTGGTGTGTCCTTAAACCAAGAAGAGCGAATTCAGATAGAAAAATAGGAAGCTAGCCCCTTTTTTCTGTACTCAGCAGAGCTTATTCACTGGCAAAATATGAAGCCATCAAAGAGTTCCTTGAACGGAGGGACTATCCGTTCCCCCCCACTGCTTGTCCCGCCCCCCCCCCCCAACATTAAAGAGCAACTTCAGGGGGTGGGAATTTCACCCTGTACACCCCAAAAGTCCTTTGCTCCTTGGCCTCACCAATATTAGTTATAGTGGCAAACATACCTCATCATTCTGCCAACCTGCAGGAAAAGTTGAGCTACGTTGTGCCTGCTCTGTAATGGCTGACACCCTGGGTTTCTAGAAAATCTGGACATTGGCTGCGCCCTGCTGCCTGTTTTTCTGTGAATCATTCTTTGGATACAGTGGTGGTCCAGGGTAATTGTTGTTAGAAGGCAAAGAAGAGTTGTTTTTTACTCCTTGCTGATGGACGATATTTGTTCTTAACTGCTGCTTGTGCAGATGCCATTAAATACTATAGGCTGGCATGTGCCTTGCATGGAAGTCATTTTGCATTCTAGTGAAGCATCTTACAATTATTCCTCCTGGTGCAGTGCGCTGTGTTCCCTGCGGATACTGCAGTAGCTACAAGGACCTACCCAGTGGCCATCACTATAGGATATCGACAATGTGATGATTTGTTTTGTTCCCTTTAATCCTCATTATCATATCTCCAGTAGCTGCCTGAGCCTTTATCCTATAAGCCTTATCAACTCGTATTATTCCAGATTTGTTTACTTTATTTTTACAGCATTTGCTGCCTCTGTGTGTTTCATTTTACACCGTGTGAAAATGTTGTAACTTATGAAACTGGCATTTCAAAAATCATTTACATACGAGGTCAGCCAGAGTGAGCTTGATATTGAATTAGTTTTTTGCCTCTCTGCATGCTTTACATTTTTCTTTTATCGCTAGCTGCTGTTTCTTATCTCTAAGCCCCTTTTGCAATCCAATTTTAATTGCCCTTTCTCAATTACAATATATTACAGCTACCGACCTTGGAGATCCTTGGTGCTAATGCCAGGAGCTCTGTAGGGGGTTAACAACATTACAAATGTTTCTATTTTGGGCATTGGGTAGCCTCAGGCATCCACACAATAGTATTTCCTTGCCTCATTGACCCTAACAAGGGCAAATATAGTGGGGAGAGTTCTTAAGACCCTACTGCAGAAAGTAAGTGAAGGGATGATGCAGCCCCTCTGAAAGCCACTTTTATTCTTTTCTGTTGTTTCCATCTACTTTATCACTGCTTAATGCATTTAAAATCAACATTACAGCATGAACTATAAACATTTATAAAAATTTGTACTATCGAAGCAACCAGAAGCCAAGAACCAAAAACAGGTAGACTGGCAATGAATCATAAATCAGATGTGTATACATAATTTTTAAAGCAGCTTATGGATCTGTACTGGATAAGGGAGGGGATGTTATATAACAAGAGCTATTCCTCTAGCAGCCTGCTATAATCACATTCCTGTGGCTGTAAGAGAAAATGTGCCAAAAAAGTCTGAGTCTTTCAGAGGCAGTGCTTACATTTTTCTTTTCCCTTCTCTTGGAGCGACCACCACCCAGTTCATTAGGTGTCACTGCCTTCATATTGTTGCATACAGTTGCCCAGTTGAGCAAGGTCCAGGGGCAGATCAGGAGGAGGTGGGGGTGTAGTGTACACTTGCATACCCCTTTTGATTCTTGCTTTACCCAGACTGCCTACTGACTGGCACTAGCAGTGGCACTTCTATTCAGGCAGTACTAAGAGAGTCGATTGACTTCATGGCTTATTATAATCTACCCTATAACTGCTAATCTCTCTTCACTCGATGAGCCTCTCTCCTTTTTAATGGTCTTGATGTTCTACTATTCAAACCATCTGTTCTTCTGCAATTTTGCTATTTGTTACCCATTCCTGGTGATGTCTCTGTTCTATTTCCTAGTCCTGCCAGTTGTTTCTAGCTAAAATCCTTAACTCGGGTGTGATAGTATTAACTCCAGATGTAGAAATGACTGACAGTGAAGTGCTGAAGGCACCCAAGAAGACCAGATTTTGTTTTACAAATCTGAATAAGAAATGTACGTTTAACTATAAAGACTGCAGGACTAATGAAACAATATCTTCTGACTATTTTTGCCTAATTTGTTATGTAAGTTGTATATAATTCAGCTAGTTAGTGCACATTTCAATACATTTATATTTGTTTTTGTTTTGATCTTAAACTGAATAATGTAATATTAGACCCCTAGCATACTAATAAAACTCCTAGTTTCTGTTTAATTGGAGGAAAATGTGTTGTTATATATGACAATGTGCCACACCATTTGAAACACCCCCCCCCCCCCCCTTTTCAGAATCCTGGATCAGACTGTGCAGGTCCCTGGAAAAGCTAATTTCTAGCTATCTGTTGCCATTAATTTCTGCTAACAATAAATTCAGTGATTTACAAATATAATTATATACAAGTCATCAGTGGGCAGAAATGCATTGTTATTAGTGTATTAGTGATTTGCAAGCTGATTGAGAGAGAGATTGTAATCTTGTGTCTTTTGAATTGGACCAATATCAAAATATTTCTATTTCTACAGGAGTGCCTTTTAAAATATTACCTTCCTTCTCTGTTTCTAACTCATGCATGCATGTTCACACAAGATTGTAGATACACCACTAGTTTCAGTACTACTTCTACCTTTTCATAATGGAGTAAAAGACCAATTAAGGATAATGCTAAAAAGTGTATGTGTGTGTGTGTGTAATGCCCCAGAAGATAGGGACTTTCTGACTCGTTTCACGCACATCTGTGTGATTTGTCACCATACACATTTCACTCTTTCCATGCAAGTATTTCATTGCCTTATCTGGTACATGAGGTTAGTGTATGAAGACATGCTAGCTCTGGAGCTAATGACACTTGGATACTTGCTACCATGTGAGATTGTCTTGTGATGTATTGGTCAAGTGTGCTTTCAGAATGCAACTGGAATTCTTATATAAAATCACAAGGCTTTCTTTTCAGCTAGTATATTATAGGATTGCATTTCTCTCTCTCTCCAAGTATAGTTTGTGAGCCATATCAATTGGCCTGTCAGCAAGCTCATTTAAGCTGATTAATTATGGTACCTAAGACATCAGTTTAGAACAGGTCAGAATTGTGTGTTATGTCTATAAATGGAAAACTTATTATGCAGGCTTATTCTTAATGCCTGGAAGAACAGAGCTGCTTTGATGTACTATTTGGCTTTTATCTGTTTTATGAAATTCTGCTTTGTCAGCCTCTGGACATACATTTCAATGGCTTGCTTTACTTCTGCCTGCATTTTTTTTTAAAGGGTGGATGCACAGCAGACTCTTATGAATAAAATGGAAAACATGCTGTGTGCACATATTGAAAGTACATCTAAAAATTGACTGTTTTGGTGAGACTTTTAGGGTTTATCCCATCCATCTTTTTTATTTTTTTTTCATTACAACTTTTCTAGTTTGTTTGGTACTTGTGCAAGGTGCTATATTGACACACCTGGAGTCTAAACTCCACTAGCAGACTATATCCAGATTAAAATATAACAAGCTTTCCTCCTTACGTTTTAGTGGTTACAACTGTAAATAAACACTATGCACGGTATTATATGTGCGCACACATTTTGCACAGGTGGATAAAAATATAAATATATTAAATGTTGTTTTATTGCTTTTCAACGCACTTTACATAGGTGAATAATGATTATTATTTCCATCTTATTGATGGAAGCATAGGTTAGAAGCTATTCATAGATATTAAACTCTTGTTTTAAAATTGTACTTTCAGGTACTACTCCTGCCCTAGTCCTCTTACCAATTTTTTGGTGTGGGTGACATTTTCCTTTCTGTGTTTCTTTCCAATTGTGCTGTGTTAATTCCACCCAAATGTATTGCAGTCACTACATAGTTGATTACTTAGTGAACTATTTTATTTCAGCTTTAAAAAGCAAGGCATAAATTATATACTTACAGAAAAGGTTAATGTGCAAAAGAACGTATGTCTCTTCAGAATTTTTACTCTGTAACTGAAAGAGTTTAATCATGGGTGTTAAATTCAACAGAAGGAAGTTTAAAAAAAATAGGACATGACTTAACTGTGGTGTTCCTAGAATTAACTTTCCCAAGGTGACTTAGGCTGCGTTTACATAAGATGTTGACTGCGCAGTGGCTCGTTACGACCGCACAGCATGAAGCATGACGTGATGCTACTGCACAGTAGCAACGAGTTACTGCAGAGTCAGCACCACCAAGAAACCGTTCAGGGATGCTGCTGCGCATTAATGCCCGTTACAGCGCAGTCATTTAATGCTTGGGTATGCAAGTACCAAATGACTGTTCAGTAACAGCTGTGCAGTCAGTCTTCTGTAGACACAACCTTGGTGATTAATTGGTAATATTAGGAAAAGAGCCCAGATCTGAATTTTATTCCACCCCCAAGTCCCAAATTAAATCCACTGGGATCATAACTTCACCGTAGTTGTGTAAAATTAAACAAGTGGAAAAGACCAACAAAGAGTTTTGATTTAACTGAGATTTTGAGGGTGTACATTGGTGTAGAACACTGGGCAATTCTTTTTGGACATCTTGCCTCATGAAAGAACTGTGCATAAATGATGGTATTTAGCAAAGATGAAAATGTGTAGGTAGTTTCCTGTCTTTTGGATTATTTCCACAAAGACCTAGGATTTGTGTGTTGAAGATGTGGTGTTTTGTAGCCAATGCATCAACAAATCCTTGGGAAGGGTCCTGACAATATATCATTAATGCAGAAGTCATTTCTCTCAGTTTACTTTCCTTACTCAGCAGCTGAAGGGCCCATCCAGAGCTCCAACTACTTTAATAAAATTGCCAAACATTACAGCACAGTTGATAAAAGGCTTGTCTTATCATTCTAATGCTGCAGCCTACAAAGAACAAAAAGACCATGTTTAATCCTGGAAAAAAATGCTTTTTGTAACATTTATTTATTGTATTTGTATCTAAAATGTGTACAGAACTGGATTCTTGCACATTGGAGGATTAGAGCGGTAACAAATTTGTTTTCACAATGCCATTCTTTGTAAAGCCTTATCAAATAAGACATTATGTAAGACAGGATTCAGATACTCTACAAAACGTTAATTTAATTAATTTTGTTCTGCTTGGCAATATGGTCGTGTCAATGGAAAATACTGTGACCAAGAGTTAAGGACAAATTGTTTCTGTTCCTGACTAATCTCACTGAGTCTTGTTGAGAGTTTTGAAAAACAACTAAATTGCTCTGTATTAGCATCCCAACTGCAAAATGGGATTATTACTTTTGTGTAGCAGTTCAGAGATCCTCAAGAGAAAGATGCTTACCAAGTGCAAATATTTTTTCAGCTCTGCAGTTTTGGATGATTGTCACTGGATGGCACTACATTGAGCTCTGTATCCCTTTGTTTACTGAAGTGTTAAATTGAAAAGCAGAGAAGAGGCAGTAAGATAAGGCTGTATGACACTACATTCACTTAAGCGGGATGTCAGGGACCAATAGCATTTTCCAGTTCTGGAGGAATCCTAGAGAAGTATGGCTGGGAGGGGTCGTGTATCCAGTCATCTACCTGAGGCAGAACCATGTCTATCCAAACCACCCTATACAAATCTATAATCTAATCGTTAATAAAACTACACAGTCAAGGAAATGGTTTATTTTTTAAAGAAAATTACTCGGGGAGGGGGGGGGGGGCGAAATGAAATTGTTTTTCACTGAATGAAAATCTTCATTTTTGTTTATTTAGAGGATCTTTTTATTTCATCTCTAGGAAAGATTTGAAGCACTTTTCACAATCTATGACAACCAAGTTACATTCCAGTTGTTTAAAAGCTTCAGAAGAGTAAGAATAAACTTCAGCAATCCAGAGGCAGCGGCAAGAGCGCGGATAGAACTACACGAGACTGACTTTAATGGAAAAAAGCTGAAGCTTTATTTTGCACAGGTATGATGAAAAGAAAACCTACAGACCACATTTTATTTTTTTTCTGCTCTCTTTTGTATTGAGCCGTGGCCTCATCCCCGGTAGAGTTTGGAAGTGACCCCTGATATCACACGTGTTGTCCTCTCTGCTTTAATGGACATGCACGCATCAGGGTCTTTTTTCTTTTATTTTCCCCATAGCTGCAAATCCTACAGATCCATAATTGGCTGCTAGGATCACTCTTAAGTGGCAAAAAGCTCCCCACTAGTCTCAGACAAAATGTACTCCTTTTCTTTGAATGCATTCCAGAACCTCTTCTCTGCATATCCTGTATCTGTTTATGAATTTTCTGTTGGATTATGGCTCAGCATGTGATATGTATGGTGCCAAGGTCATTGTCACCATAAATAAATAATAATGGAAAGAGGTTTGGGAAAATATTGACATTTGAGGAAAAAAGCACACATTGCGACTACGAGAGACCTTATCCTGTTGTATTGTCTTAAAGAAAGTGAGATAAACTTTTGTCAGTTGTAACTTTTGAAGCTAGGCTGGATAAAATGCTGGAAATATAATATGAAGAACCATCCTACATGGTCAGGGCAATGCCCCTACTGTTATAGTCCCAACCTTTTTTGGCAGGCATGCCACAAATTAACCCTGCACCCTCCCCAAGTGCCATTCTGATTCCTTTCCCTTGCCTCATCTGCTGCTCTGCTTTCTGCTCCCTGCCACTGTGCTTTCTGTCTCCTGCCACGTCTGGACTAGAGTATCTAACAGAGAAGAGACTTGATGTTAGTGGTGTTATCATGGTGGAATTTAATTCTTTAGGTCCAGATGTCCAGCGAAGTGGGAGACAAATCCTATCTCCTCCCACCACAACCTGTCAAACAGTTCCTGATATCACCACCTGCATCTCCACCAGTTGGATGGAAACAGAGTGAGGATGCCACTCCTCTTATAAACTATGACTTGCTTTGTGCTGTTTCCAAATTGGGGCCAGGTAAGACTGTTACCTAGTATTTTGTTGTTCACCATCACTAGTGTAACTAGAAAAACTGTAGCATACAGGTGCATACCTCCCATGTCCCTATAAGGTTACTTGTTCAAATAAAATAGTTCATTACCTCTTCTGCTGGATTGCCAGTTCATTTGAGAGAGTTTAGCAGTGGATTTTGATGCTCTTGAGTTTCTTCAATTTTGCTATGGAAATATCTATGTATACTTTACATAACAAAAAAAAAAAAAAAAAAGGTGTGGGGAGAAGACAGGAAAAGGGAGGAAGGTTTATTCAGTTGTAATTCCCTTCCCAATTAGTAAGGTACCAGTCACTGCAGTATTTAGTTCTGGCCACCATGCATTTAAACTATCAAATCTTCCATTTGACCTTTCCAAGAGCTTTTCTCTTTGTTCTCCCCTAAAAATGGAAACTCCCCTTTTTTTTTTTTTTTAAGTACAGGGCATGATATGCTCTGACCTACTACTAATTTACCTTTTAACTTGTTAACTGGATACAGCAATAACACTGCTTACCTTGTGAGCTGTGAATTGAGGCTTCAAGTTTGTAAAGCACCTTTCATACATTATTGAAGATGCTGAAGAAGTTTGCAGGTTAAATTGTATCATTTCAAGTTTTTTTACACCATTTAAATACAACATGGTCAGCTATGCATTCTTTAATGCTGCACCTGCTTCAGAGGAGCAGATGGCAACTAATTTGTAAATAGGTACTATTAGTATTCAAAGAGTACCATGTACCATATACACTGGAAGTATGTTTCAAACCATGTCATGCTAAGTGTTAAATGACTTGTAGAAGTGGACCAAATTGAAGATGAGAAGGAATTAAATTGCTCGTTGTTAGTATGATTCAGTTAATAGTCACAGTAATAATGTTTTAAGTAAAAGTTATTTAGGAACTTTTTTTTCCGGGGGATGTTGTTGCAATAACGTTATCCTTTTTTATTATATTCTCTAGGGGAGAAATATGAACTTCATGCAGGAACAGAGTCTACTCCTAGTGTAGTTGTCCATGTTTGTGAAAGTGAAACAGAAGAAGATGATGACATGAAAAATCCCAAACAGAAAATCATGCAGACAAGGCGCCCAGAACCACCTCAGACAATACTAAATGAATCTAAAACATTTGATTGTACACCAGAGGTAGGAGGTATCATGCACCGTTAAGATCTTGTGGTGATATAAGCAGTGTCTGTAATGAGATGCTAAATTAAGATGTGTATTGATGTCTGCATTGCTGCATTATATATGGCAGTGGCAGATTTTACTTGTAGGTAGTTCTCTCTCATGTTAAAGATTTTGGATGCCAATATTTCAAACAGCACTTTAATTTTAAGGACTAACTCCCCCAAATGTAGCAAAATCCACTGAATTTAAAATAGTGACAAAATAGGAGGTTTTTCTTGATATTGTGTAGCATGGTGCACTAAATGCTAAAACAATATCTTAAAGTAACCATCTGTATATTATTTTCAAAATAGTTTGTTGTATAGTAATCAAATGTGGCTATCTTTTGTATGGGGTGCACTGATAGAGATTTTGGGGGCTGATACAATAGCCGATTTTTAAGGAGGCATATCGGCCACTACTGATCCAGTTTCCAATATGCAGCCCAGCAGCTTGAAGAGCTGCATGCGGCTGGTAAGTCTGCTGTGATGGAAGAAGCATGGGTGGGGAGTAGATCAAGGACACTGCGGTGAGGAAGGAGTGGGACAGGCTGGGGTATGTGCTACCTAGCCAGGGCAGGGTGCAGGATGGAGCCACGGCTTGTCCGAGGGGGAGGGGTGTCTCCTTCTACTGCACGCACCCTGGGGGAAGCCACAGGAGGCATGTGCCCCTGAATTGGGGTGGGGTGGGCTGCAGCTGCAGGCTGGGACTGGGGCAGCACCAGCACCAGGCTCTTCCCAGCGGGGGCTGGGTGGGGCTGTGCTTGGGGTGTGTGGCAGCAGCACTGGGAGGGGGGCTATGTGGGTGGGGGCTCTAGCCACCCTAAAATTCACTGTAGCCCCCCTCCCAGTGCCACCACCCAACCCAAGCACAGCCCCAGCCTGGAGTTGCAGCCCAGCCTGCGCAGGTGTGGGGGCACATGTGCTCCCTGTGCACTCTCAGGGTGTGCACAGCAGCAGGAGCTTCCCCCCCCACGGCCCCTGGATGAACTGCGGCTCTGTCTTGTACCCTGCCCTGCCCTGGCTGTGCAGCACCTACCCCAGCCCCACTTCTTCCCTCACTGCGAGGGCCTTGATCTGCCCCCCATGGCCCTTCTCTCTCCCCTCCCCTTCCACTACAACAGACTTACCAGCTCCATGCAGCTCTTCAAGCTGCCGGACTGTGCTCCTCGCTCCCTACATGCTGTGTTGCAGCTGCCTGCATGCACGGGCTTTTATCCGCCAAATTATCAGTCACATCAGGCTGATTTCTGATGCATTCAATTTTCTTTATATCAGTGCCGATTCGATATCGGACCAATGTATTGGTGCACCTCTACTTTTGTACTAGTACAACAGCTTCAACTAATATATTGAGTATATGTAAGTGTAATATACAGTGTATGCTGAAATTCCTTTACAGGTAGTAGTCTGTTTTGGGATGAATGAGAGCAGACTGATCCATCTGTGAACCTGTTCCATTTATCTTTCTCAGAAATGCCAAATATTTCTTTTTTAAAAGGTACCTGTATGATTTGACACAAGGGGCACATACCTGTGCAGAATTATATGCATTTATGGTTCTGCTAGTTACTCCTAGAAAAACAAAAGGCAGATGGGAACCACTGACGACTTAGGAGGTAGACTTCTGACAGCATCTGCCTCCAAAGCTGCTGCTGCTGCTGTAGTATGATGTTACACTGATTAGGATTGTTTGCACTGACAGTTAAAACAGAAAAAAATTGGAGTAGGTAGAGTGAAACATGGTTTCAAGTATTGAATGTTAAATCTCCAGCCTTCTCTAAAAATGTTATAATATTCCCCCCTGTTCTGGAGACTGTCTAATCTAATGATCTCTGTATTTACATATAGTGTACGGTTAAATGGTGTTCAGGAGTATGAGGTCCAAGATGAGTTTTTACTTGAGGTTTTAAAGCTTGCTTCCTTTATATATTTCTTTTAAAGACAGTCAGTTGTCAGGGTGGCTTAGCCAGTCCCCACCCTGTTTTTATGCCGTTTAACCCAGATTTACGTTTTTTATTAAAACCATGGTATTTTTCATGGCGTCCTGTATGTATGATAACACATCTGTGACTTTGGAGATAGGATGCGTCTTTTAAAATGGACACCTGTGGTTTAGTGAATTTGCGTTAAGTATTTCATTAGGAGGAAATATGCCTCAGTATAGTGGCACATGCTCCTATAGTTTATGCTCTTTTATAAACAACCTTTTTTTAGTCTACACAGATTCTTCTTTTTTGTATTAAAAAAGCTAAATTATTTGTGAACAAACTAAGCTACTTAGGTACCTATTTGATTTCTGTACGTAAATCACTCTGAAATTGGCCTTTTCCTGATCATTTAATATGTTTCTTTTTTTAACTCTGTATAATGTGCTTATTGAACTCTGCAAAGTATTTTGACTTGATTGTCAGTGAAAAAAAATTAATGGTGGTGAATTGGTGTTGGCACAGTAGATAAAAGCTTGGTATTGTGCCAGCTTTTGATCTTTTCTTGCCATCAGCTTCAGGTTGCAAAATGGGATCCTGCAGGCAGGTCCTCATTCTGGAGGCAGGAATCACAGATTTAAAAAAAAAAAAAGGAAAAAATCTTTCTTCTTGTGTCTTACCTGCATAGGCATACATTATGTGACTAGCTGATGAGCCATTCAGAGTCTGACTTTTCTTTTCCACAGTGCCCTGTCCACCCATACAGTTTCAATATCATCAGTTCAATTTTTGTGCACTTTAAAATGCCAGGAATTCATTGTGGACTTTGTTGTGTTACATTTTTGTTCATTGTTCAGTTTCTTCCCCATTGTAAACATTGATATAAGTAGGATAAAGTGGAAAAACTTCAGAAACGCAGTTTTATAAAACAGACTAATTCAGTCATGTTGTTGTGAATGTATCTTGTATAAAATGTATGACAGTTTGTGTTTCAACATAAAAGATTCATTGTGTAAAAACTCATAAAATAAAAATAAAGCAGTGCCATTCAGATACTTTCCACTAACTGTAATAGATGTGTGCCCACTTGGAATATGTAACTTTGTCTTTTTTTAGCTGCTAGTATTTTAACAATTATGCATATTTAAGGGTTTTGGGTTGTGATAGGTTTTTCTGTTAGCCGGATTGAAAGCAAATGAGGAGTGAAAAAACATTTATTGACTTCAAAAAATTGCCTTGAATTCAATACAAAATTGTCATGCTTTTAAAGCACTGAACTCCTTAATAAAACTACCAGGGGGTATTAGTAACCTGTTAGTGCATACCTTTACCCATTTTTAACCCAGAAAAAATTATCTAAAGCATAAGGCAAATCTTTTTCTGTGAGGATGTATCTTTTTACCCCAGAACTGAAAACTCTGCCAATATCCCATTTCCTTGTAGCTGATGAGAACGCTCTTGGAAAACATGTGAAATCCTTGTTGTGGTGGTGTTTTAATTAAACGCTGTTTCTTCAGCTGGGTTGGTCAGGCAGGCCGATACTTTTTGTTTGCAGCAGAATTCAAGGTAACTTTCTGTCTACTGTCAAAGTTCAATGTCTTCCATCGCAATTGTGGAAAATAAGTTATTCTTAAGATAATTGTAGAAAGAAAAGAGATTATGGTGGAAGATATGAAAAAGTGCATCTTATCAGGCAAGCCAAGATGCTTTTACACCGAGTCTAAAACACCTGTTGGGTATGTAATGTATACTTCCATTGGCATTGGTTGACATTGCCGTACTTGGACTAAATCTATCTTGTTAAGCTCATGAGTATACATCCAGTAAAGGTCAATCATTTGGCCTGGGGGTCTACTAGTAAGCTATATGCTCTGTGTATTTGGTATAGTATATCTAGCTTAAGAAGGATTCACATTGGAAGCCTAAAATGCCCTGTAAATTAGGACAAATTCATTCCCCAGTACAGTATTATCCAATGGTGGTGTTTCACCAAGACTTAGCTGGACCCTGTGTATTTTGAATGCTGTTCTGATCATCAGTTAAGAGGATTATTAAGTTTGATTGGGAGTCTTGAAAATGGGTTTGTATCTATAGAAAAAAAAATAGGTTCCTGTCCAAAAGTTCTTGAGTACCCCAGTACCAGTTACTAAAATAGAATTAAAGAGCAACTTAAACCCAACAGACCTAAATGTCTTGCACACTTCCTCCTTTCAACCTTTACCCTGGGAACGTATTCCTATCAAATTTTCCATTTTACAGCACCTCGAGCCTTTGAAGCATTTTATCCCTCATTGTGGCTTGTGTGATGCCTGAATTGAGAGCGAGCCAAGTTAATTGAAAAATGGCCTCTTCTTTCAGAACATGGGGGGGGCTCTTTAACACTTCAGGTTACTCTTGGTACATATTCCTAGACAGCGGAGGCAGCAGCTGACTTCATTATGCTAATGATAAAGTGCTTGATTTAAAGCATATCAACTACTCTTGGTAGCAGTCAGATTGACCACTTAACTTCAAAGAGAGCTCTTGCCGTCCTGTAGTTAGTCTAAGAGAATGAGACATAGTTGGAGTAGACTTATTAAGTCACATCCTTAGCTGGTGTAAATCAGCACAGCTCCACTGGTAGTGTTGCTATACTGTTAGCTGAGAATCTGGGCCATCTACAGGGTGAGCACACTTGAAAGTAATTTTAGTTTCTGTCTTCACCCTGCAAAAGAAACTGCTAGAAAATATGGACACTTGTTGAGGCTTACTGAGTGATACGGTGATGAGATGAATTTTAGTGTCTCAGCATGGGAAATGCACTTCTCATCCGGCTTTGCCAGTAACTAATTAATAGTAACCTGCATAATTCATGCAATAAATTCACCTTTCTTCTTTTCTTCTCTTCAACACCTGGGACTCCCTTTTAATTTTTGTTTGGCATTTAATGCAACAGACTACATATGTTTTGTAAGAGGCAATGCAAGTGTCTGCTTAAATGCTGACTTTGGATTGACTATAAAGAGAATCTGATCTATTTTGACACCTAAGTGTTGCAGTAAAAAGGACTGCACTTGAGAATCAAGGGAAATACGATAGTTGAAGAGCTGCTCTCTGTTATAATTGGTTCCTGCTTCCTGCTGCTTGATGGGAAAGTTCGCAGCTTCAGGAAGGATTGTAGTCAATTCTCCGTGCCGACCTGTTGACGTTCTTGTTTCTCTTGCATTTGATTTCTGCATGATTTGGTTTGTCTGAACCTTCCCTTGCTTCCATGTTGGTGTGCAACCATTTATTCAATGATGTTCTTCATTAATTGAGAATATAATCCTTTTTCCTAGATGCAGATGTTTATGTATGTACCGTCTTGTCGTGTACGTTACCATTTGTCTGCTCTGCCTGCTATGTGGTATTTCTCAGTATTTGTAAGGCAGAATGCAGTAACGTGCTCCCCATCTTCTGTTGGTCTCAAAGTAACCATTCAGCCTGGCCGTGCTGTCTTGGCATTGCTCTGATAACATGGCATGTAATGTTCTGTGAAGATAGCAAAGCAGAATGTGTTGTTTGGAAACTTGGGATTCCTGACAAATGTTTTGTTTTTCAAAATTGTAATGAATAAAGTTAATTTCTTTAAAAAAAAAAAAAAAAATCAACATTTGTACTCACAGGTGCATGACATTGCTGGTTTCCCTGCATCAGACAGCTCCAGAATTAAGTATCAGCGTTGTTTCCATATTGTGTTGCTCCAATAGTGTACCTCTTGTGTATGTGCAGCAGCTGGAATGGATAACCTCTTTTTAGCTGCTAAAGGAGGAAGGAGAGTGCAGTAATTAGGGCATTCAGTTCACGTTGCCTTTATCACAGACTCAGAGAGACCTTTGGTAAGTCACTTAGCTTCTGTATGGTGTTGGTGAAATGGGAAAAATAGCACTTAACCTCAAAAGGCTTCTGAGAGCATGAACATATTCAAGATGGGGTGGGGCTCAGATTACTGTACTAAGGGACATATAAATGCTATTGACAGTGTAGCCTTCTGATATGGGAGTGCTGGGGGTAACCTATCTAACTGTTAATATATGGGAAAGGCTCATAAAGGTTTGGATACCTTTATTTTAATGTTTGTATAAATAAATAAAACATGCACAACTGTAGATATTAAAAGGAGCAAGAAGCAGCTCTCGGACTAGGTGGGTTGAGGACTCATTTACTTGCACAGGTGCGGGGTGACATTGAAAAGGAACGGGAGGCTGAGGAATCATTGCGTCTGGCTGGACTGAGGTGGGGGGCTGGAGGAGAGAGGTGATAAACTTCTGAAGGATTGAAGGGTTGTGCCTCAATGCATCTTGTTGAGGACACACCATGATCTATCAATGGTTCTTTCTTCATGTGGGCCTGGAGGTACCAAAATGGGGTTTTCCTGCTTCATTTCACTGGTCCTTGGCCTTTTGTTGGGCCCTGTGTCCAGAGAGCTGGGACAGGTCAGGTAGCATCATTCTTTTTGTGCAAATTAGATGCTCCTGAGAGTGGTAGAGATTCAGGTTCCCTTTTCTTTAAGGGTATCAAAAGTAGTGTTCTCAAAGTACAACAGTCCATGAGGTTGAGTGAGAACCACCCCAAGTTTTAACCTCAGGTGGGGAACAGCTGGGACTGGATGGCAAGAACTGAAGGCCTAGGCAACCTGAGCAGAATATCCCACCATGCGCACACAGCCAGAGCCCCGGGGTCTGGAGGATGCTCACTGGCTACAGGTTCGAATTTAAGTTTAGTTCTGACCTTTTGATTTGATTTCACCTGTTTTGCAGCCTTTAGCAGCTGTGTGCTGGAAGTGGCTGGGCGAGAACATGCCGCTGTTATGGTTTTAATGATTTTTGTTGCCTGTGCTTAACAGATGGCCAGGGTCCTGAGAGCACAATAGATGGCCTTACATATGTCTCTAAGTCTGAATAAATAACAACAAGACAGAAATCTACTCGCCTCCAACAGAGTGAAGTTATTTCAGGTCGTGTGTGTTCCCCTGCCAATTTTTATGACTTCACAGCCACAATTAGCCTTTTTTTTCCCAGTGTTGCTGTTTGAAAAACCCACACAGGCAAAGAGAAGCAGACTGCAGTGATACTATTCACAAAGAGCTATGATGGGTACAAAACTGGTATTTCCTCATCCCTCTTACAGTAATATCCGATCAGATATTGCTTGTGATAATAGAAAAGGAGGTTTGCAAACAGAATTATGATAGTTTCCATTGCATGTCCAGTGCTGCGGTTGGCTTTTTTTGTAGTGCAGTCATTTGATAACTAGAAACGGTGGAATCGAGAGATGAAAATTCTCTGTTAGACTCGGTGTTAACTGAGTTGCTAGGGCACTGGTTCTCAATCAGGATATCATGGGATGCCACATAATGGTATCACTGTTAAGTTTACAAACAGGGTCCATGAGATTAACCCAGAGACATCAAATAGAAATCTGTAGTTGCGGTCTTTCTGGGTCTTAAAAACCTCCAGAACAGAATATTTGCTCTAAGAGCAGTCAAAAAAACCCCAAGTGAAAATGAAGAGCTGGCATTTTCCAAGGGTTGCCATGAATCTAAAAACGTTGAGACCCCCTGGTCTAGGAACAGATCAACTCTATATGAATGGGCATTAAAAGTGAACAACGCTTTCCCTTGAATACGCTCTGTAAAGTGTGTGGAGCTTCCTTTGTAGGTGTGCCAGCTTTGAATGCGAGTTAATTGTTAAATACCTAGTTCAGAAAATTTAGAAAAGAAAATAACTTGGACTTTCTCTCCTTCACCCATTGGCAGCTTCCATTTACTGCCTAAGAAAACGTGGAAAGCAAATACCACAAAACTTTCTTGTGATGAGAACAGAAGAACGGTTTAGCCCACCAGGTAAAGGCAGTGATTCAGGTACTATGGCCCCTATGCACACACTGTGATACTGTCCCAAGGAAGCAAATTGGTTCAAATTGACAAGTGTAACGAGTGTCATGTTGACAGCAAACAAAGCCAAATTAAATGTAGACATATACAGCAGTTAAAATTGTGTGGTTCAGCTTCACTTTAACACTTAAGGATATTAAGTTCTTGCTAATATCAAAATTATTATCCTGCTAGGCCAGGGTTCTTTGTCTCCAGAACTTTTTCTGAACAACTAAACTCCAGAACAGAAACAAGCAAGCACCTTGCTGCACCCTGGATTTGCATTGGGGTATTTGACTTTGCTCTGTCTGACTGACTCTTCTGACAGCACCAAAACTGGCAGAGGCAGCTTTCCTATAGAAGGATGAAACCGCACTGCAAAGGGATCCAGAAAGATCAGAACAGTAAAGACTGCATGTGATGACAGGAGACTCGTTCCTAATAAATTAGATCCTACACCTGAGAGAGAGACGGCACAGATCTAAGCAGGGAGGAAAAAACGGACTGTTGCCAAGTAGTTTCATCCATCGCATTCATGCGTAAGTGGGAGTTACAACTCTTCTACCTCCTTAATACTCCTTTTTTCCACTACTTTCATGTAACCAAGCTTCCCTTTTCTGTCAGGGGAAGGGGCAAAGTCCCGGATGGAGAGAATCACAATACAAGAGAACACAGGGCATGATGTCGAATTGTCTGGGTGTTTTAAGGCCTTTGTATAGGGATGCAGAGCTCCTCTGAGCTACTGAAAGCACAGGCGCTAGAGCCCTGATAAAGGATGCAGAGCAACTCTATCGCATACTGCAAGGTGAGTGGTGTTAAATCCAGCTGGCTTGTGTTCCTCTGGTGAGGCAGGAGCTAGCAACTACATCGAAGGAGATCCTGCAGGGAATTCCTAGGAAGGAAGCTGAGGCCAAGATTTGTTTAAATGCATCTTAGGTGACCAATAAAGAAGAAAGTTTCAGAGGCACAGATGACATTCCCATTGACTTACAGGGGGAACGCGGTGTCTAATTTAGATTGTAAACGATTTGGGAAGCAACTGTGTCTCTTACAGTACACGGTGCTTGGCACAAGAGGGCCACCACATCATTTGGCTTCTAGGTGCTACAGTAACAGATGATAATAAATTGCCATTTTGGTCTTTAAAAAAATCTCTCCAAAGCCAAACTCAGAAAAGCTTTAATGATCCTTTCTTAAATAAATTTAAGATATTTTTTAATGACCATTTTATTTTGAAGTAAGAAATAAAAGCAAAAAATCAAAATGAAGCATTTAAAAACATCCAGTTTTTCATGGTTTGGTCAGATTGCTTTTTGACTTTGAATGTGGTTTTGGTGGGCCTTTTTGAGGAATAAAACTAATCTGAAAATGTATTCAGCAATCCTACTCATGTTCTTTGTAAAGCACTTGAAAATCTCCTGACTAAAAGGTGTTACATAAGAGCTGGGTGTCATTACGCTAGCTAATAAGTACTCAAAGCCTCCTGAGAATCAGATTTGCTTACTGATCTTAATAGAGCCATGATGAAAATGTAACCATTCCAACAGAGTAGGGAGGAAAATGTGATTCATGTTAAAACTGGCAATGGAAACACAGGCCCTTAAAGGGACGCCCTCCGTTTAGATGTACAGTATTTGTTTCCTGTGTACATTAAGAGATTTAGTTTTCAGTTCAAACATTTTTAATTCCATGTATTTAGTTGCACCAAATGCTTTCACCTTAATTGAACTATTTAATAGTTTTGAAAACCAAAATGTTTTGTGTTAGCCAGCAGAGGGACCCCCCGTTCAACTGCCGCATTGGGTTAGCAAGATACAGACTTAATAAGAGACGGCCTTGGCTTCAGGGTTTTCTTGCTCGGGGAATTTCAAAATGGTTAAAAAGGGACTTTGGGGCCAGCTCCCTCTGAGGTTGCAGCTTCTTTGACAATAGCATTCCTAGACAAGACAGTGAAAAGCAATGCAGAGGTGGTTGGCACATCCAGAGCAGAGCCAGGGCTAGACCCCTTGTCTCCCTGACCCTAGAAACAAGGCCAAGCAGACTGCCATGTAGGCCAATACAATTCAGACATGATTAATTGTATGTGTTCTGGTTTGATTATGAGTGTCTCCTCTATTTTGATCCTCCATTTTTTGCACTTAGCACACCTGCTAAAGTTAGAAAGGCTACTTTGGAATGAGTGGGTCTGTACAGGAACGGTCCTTTCAGATGACCCTGTTTTTGAGAAGCAAACCTGCTCTCCCATTCCCTTGAGGAATAAATAACTGCCCAACATTTACAAAGTGTAGCTTGGGAAAAGGGGAAAAACAGCAGGGTTGGAGTTTTACTTGCATTTTTTAAAAAATCTCTAAACATGGACTCTGGATTCAGGATCCTACCCTTGCTGCTTCAGGGTCTATTTCCAGCCTATGTCTGAGCCATCTCCCTAGAAAAGGCCTCGAGCAGAAAATGTCCTGTCCAATTGATTATTCCAAGGGAGGTTATGGTAACCCTTCCTTTCCCATCTATCTTTTGATTTCTGGTGACTCTTGGGCCTTATCAGGTCACTTTCTTAGACTTGTCTGGGTGTGTTTGCATGGATCACTTTAGCATATTGGAAACCTATGGTGGAAGGTGCCATGCTCCTGTGTGCTCCCTAATGTGGAAAGAGGTCATGGGGAAAATACAAAGTACTTGCTTTCTCCTTTGTTAATTCAAATGTGCTGTGCACACCTGACTGGTTCTGTGGATTTTCATTTCTTCATGGGCCTTGATAGCACCAGTAATGTATCCTTCTACCTTCTCCATTCTCAGTACTTAAAAGCAGAGCTTGTGAGGTGCTGAAAATCATCCTCAACTGAACTTTGTGAGGGCACTATATAATGGAGAATAGGAACTTGTAATAATGATGAAACTTGTTGCAATACACGGTCTTCATTCTGTTCAAGTTTATTTCGGCTCTGCCCCGTGCCCTGCAGTTAGGTCAGGCATACTCGAAATCAGCATTATCCTTAATACACCTGATGCTCAAAAAAGACTGGAAACTTGCTTGAAAGCAGAAGCATAATATTTATACGTGATGACATGTACTGCAATTAATAAGCAATGCTTGTTCATTATGTCTGCTTACTGTCTGTAGTTAAAGGTAGTACATTAATCTTAAGCAATTTAGGTACACAGAGAACAGCGCCTGGTCCCAACCTCAAGATGCTATGCACCCCATGGAAGGCATTGTTGGGTCTGCGGTAGGAGCAAATCTGCAGCACTTGATGTTATTGGGCTGAACGTTTGTGAACAAGGGTTATGTTCTGTCTTATGTGCACGCACAACTCCCATTGACTTTGTTATGAATTGCTCTTGTGTATCACAAGACAGAGTTTGACCCTACATAAAAACATCCCTAAGGCTACAACACCAAGTTTGATGCAGAGATTGTCCAAAGTTATTCTGGCATTGGCAGGCAATGACTTGAGGATGAAGTAAATGACCGTGACAGCAGAGATCCTGTCGTGTCCCAACGTGAGTAGACTCAGGTGATGATCAGTGTGTTGGCAAATGACAGAAGTTGAAGATGTATAATAACTTTAGGCCACGGACATGAGGAGGTGTACTAGTTCTCTGTGCCATTTTCCTATGGGGGCTCTATATGTAGCTCTAGCAGAAATGGCTGCAGTATCATGTGTATACACTGCATTTCAAAACATGTTGTTGAGCTTAAATGACAGAAAAAATGGAGGACAGGAGAAATGAAGAAACATCAAGCAAAGGGGCCTTGTCCATCCGTACCAACTTTACAAAAATGCCAGAAATGGGGTTGTGAAGCTATCCTAGGACAGCTCTGGTGTGCTTGAGAGTGGATTCGGTACATGCAGAGCTGCAGTGGATGAGCCGGCATGTTCAAGAGCAGTGCCCCCAAGCCCACTGTGGAAGTTATACATACACACCCTTGTGCACTGTTTTCCAAGGACCAGCTTCACCCTTAGGCACAACTGCTGCATCCTGGCTCTTGTGCTCTGGGTCATGGGTCCCATTCTGCTGCTGACCGTTCCTGGAAATTTTTCTTTAGCCGAAACGATAAAGGCCTGCAATCTCAAAGGAGTCTTCCAGCCCCTCTGCAGTTCAGAGTGGGCACAGGTTCAGCCGCAGAGCACTATACTGCCACAAATGTGTTTGTGCTTTTTTGGTTACCTGGATTCCCTCATTGGTTCGTTGGACTGCAACGCTTTTGCAAATTTGCACTGTCATGATAGTGGCAATCAATTCAGATCTGTCTGACACATCCTGGGGCAAGGGTTGTGCTAAATACCTGCTTCCTGTGTGTGGGGAGCGTTTCTCTCCGTGAGAGAGAAGTGAAATTTAGAACATCAAGGTCGAGAAGGTCTTGTTCTACAAACTGTCACGTCAGACCCAGGAGCACAAGGTCCTGCGCTGCGCCCAATTTTCTGCTTATGCAGAGCAACCGTATTTCAAAGGTAGGGCTGGGTCTTAGTTCTGAGAATTGGCTCTCTAGGGAAAAAACAACAGCAAATAAAATAGAGCGCTGTGCAAATATGAGAGGCTTGTAGGGCCTTAATGTCCTCCCAGCCAACCAGTACTGACCTGTTCCAGAAATTATTCTCTAGCACCTTGACCAGGCTAATAGTAGCTCAGCTGTGGAGGTGGGTGGTGTTCTAACCATTGGCTTATCTGAACCTTCTCTGAACAGGGTTATGGAGCAGTATGTTAAAATAAGTTTGGCCAGTAAACACATGTGCTTGCAGCACATAGTTGCTGTAACAGACCTGGTACTCACTTGGAATTTCCATTTCATGGGGAATTCCAACATTTTGAACTTTTGTTTCTTCTGCTGAATTTTGAATTAAAGCAAATATAGTGTAGATTTCTTGCAAAACAGAAATTCCCCCAAAAACTGAATTAGAAAAATATTAATTTGGATTTTTGTTTCAAATGTGCATATTATATATTTTTTAAAACATGTCTATTTTCTGCCCCGTCAATAGGAGCAGTGCATATTATATTATATTACATGCACTACTCAGAGTACCGTTGTTGAAGAGCCCTACTATTTTTGAATCATTAATGCAATGCTACTTCAGTACGACACAAGCGGGAGATGCTTTGCTCTAGAAAAAAACCCATTTCAGTCAGTACTAAGTGACAGCTACCCTTTCTGATGTAAAATGTAAAACATTTCAAATCTGATATTTGCCATGTCAACTATAAAGAATGTCATAAAATAACGTGCACATAATATAAATGTGAGAAAATGCTCATAAGATACAATTCAAAGTGAAAGCTCACAATTTGAAAACAAATTTCAAAATTTTCCAGAATGAAAATTTTACTAAAGGGATTTGTTTGATTAATTACAACATATTTTCCATAGAAATTTTAATTGGAATTGATTCAATTTTGCAGTTGGAAAGAGAGGTTTTTGTTGAAAAAGTTGGCCTGTAAAAATGGTTGTAACAAAATTTTCCGACCAGCTTTAACTACTGGTTGTGGAGAAAATGTGGAAAAAAGGCTGTGGAGACCAGCGCAGGCTCCTGTTTGTGCGGTGATCACAACAAAGAGCCGCTTTCACACGCATTATACGTGAGTCCTGCTGCTTTTCTTCTGACCTGTGAGCCCTCTCCTTTACGACGCTGGTCTCATCCTGGGTCATCCGTGGCTTGTAAGCAACACTCATTCCATAAGTACTGAGTATTGTCATCCTAGTACTTTAATTGATCCTCCCAGAAAAGTGTTTATGGCAGAGTGTTTTCTTTGCAGGGTCCCAAAGCTTGGACACTCATTTTCTTGAACAGGGACCGGGATATCCCATCTACCAGAGGTAGGGACAGTCTTGGGGATAGTTCTGTCAGGCCTTCAGTCAGTGCAGATGTAGTTAGAGATCTTCTGGAAGGGCTGCACATTTTTAAATCTGCACGTCCAGAGGCCCTCCACCCAAGAGTGTTGAGGGAGCTGGCAGGGGTCATCATGAAGCCCTTGGCCTGGCTGTATGAGCATTTGTGGTCGTCTGGCCAGGTGCCGGGGGATTGGAAACTGGCTGATATGGTCCCAGTTTTCAAGAAAGGGAGGAAGGCGGACCCAAGTAACTATAGGCCTGTACGCCTCACCTCGGTGTTTGGGAAGATTTTGAAGAGAATCATCAAGGAGCACATCTGTGGGGAGCAGCAGGGGAGATCATGCTCGGGGCAATCAGCATGGGTTCATCAAAGGCAGGTCCAGCCTGACCAACCTCATTGCCTTTTATGACCAAGTAACTAAATTCTTGGATGATGGTGTCGCCATGGATGTAGTCTTTCTAGACTTGAAGAAGGCCTTTGACACTGTCTCTTACCTCATCAATAAATTAAGCAACTCTGGCATTGACGCCTGCACAGTTGGATGGGTAAAAAGTTGGTTGATGTAGCACACCCAAAGAGTAGTGGTGGACGGGTTGTACTCAACTGGGCAAGATGTGAGCAGTGGGGTACCCCAGGGCTCGGTCCTCAGGCCCGCATTAACATCTTCATCAGCAACTTGGAGGAGGGGGTAGAAAGCATGCTGTCCAAGTTTGCTGATGACACAGATGGGGGGCAAGGTAGACGCACTTGAAGGGAGAGAGAGGCTGCAAATAGATTTAGACAGACTACAAAAGTGAGAAGATGAGAATAGGATGGGGTTCAATGCAGATAAATGCAGGGTGGGGCACCTTGGGAGAAGGAATCCACAGCATACATACAGGCTGGGGAGTTCCCTCCTTGAAAGCACAGAGGCGGAAAGGGATCTTGGAGTCATTATTGACTCCGAGATGAATACGAGCCGCCAATGCCAGACCACAGCCAGCAAGGCCAGTCATACCTTGTCATGTATCCAAAGGTGCGTCTCAAGCCGGTTCAGAGAGGTGATACTCCCCCTCTATGTGACACTGGTCAGGCTGCAGTTGGAGTACACTTCAAAAGGGATGTGGCCAACCTGGAGAGGGTTCAGAACAGGGCCACCCGCTTGGTAAGAGGGCAGCAGGACAGGCCTTATGAGGAGAGACTGAGGGACCTGAACCTGTTCAGCCTCAGCAAGAGGAGGCTGAGGGGCAACCTGGTGGCTGCCTACAAACTCATTGGGGGAAATCAACAGCAAATAGGTAGAGCCCTTTTCTCCCCAGCACCACCGGGGGTGATGAGGAACAATGGTAATAAGCTGATGGAGAATAGATTTAGAGATCAGAAGGCAATATTTTACAGTTAGGGTGGCCAAAATATGGAACCAACTTCCCGGGGAAGTGCTCCTTGCCCCTACCGTGGGCAAATTCAAGAGGGGGTTGGATGATCACCTGTCTGGGGTCTTGTGAACCCAGCATTCATTCCTGCCTGTGGCAGGGGGTCAGGTTAGATGATCTGTTCAGGTCCCTCCTGACCCTAGCTATTATGAAACTATGCCTAGAGTGCTTTTTTCCTCATTTTACAAGCCAAAGCATGAGGGGTGGTGCAGAGCTACCATTGGCTTCCCACTATGCCATCCCTAGGTAAACCAAACAGGTCTCGTTAGCTCCCAGCCATTGATGGGCTGAGAAGCCCTTTTCAGGGAAAGCTAGAGAGTGTCAAACAAGAAGTCCCATGAACAGCTTGTAGGACAAAACAAAGGCCAAGCTTATGGTGGTGTCCGAAATTCAGTCCTTCTTTGTGATTTCACCTGAGCTAAGTCACAACCAGAAGTAGCCAGAACTGGGGACTAAGGTGGAGGTAAGAGCCAACCCTGTTGTACCAATCTAGTCCCTGAGGGCTGGCAGCTTGGAAGGGGTGTGCCATGACTTGCACGTACATACAACACCATAAACATTTCTAAAGTTTGTTATTACCAAGATAATGAAGGGAGATGTGGCACAGAGCCCCATGTACCCAACAGGCCCTGTGCAGAGCTGGAGGGCTGCCAAGCAGAAGACAGAAGCACAGTCACTTGAGATCCTCTGGCATCTCCAAAGACACCACCCCGATCAGGGAGAAAGTGCCTAGCCCTTTTCACATACTACGTGCATGGTAGGGCTGTGCGAAACGGCACCATTCTGTTTTACCTTGAGTTTTGACAGTTTGAGGGAACAGTGTTTTGTTTTGAATTTCATCTCGAGTTGAAACAACTGTTCCATTCTGGCAAAACAGAAAGGCTGTTTCAAAACTTGAAACAGTGTTGCTGGGGATGGGAAAGCAGCCCAGCTGGGCTGCCTTCCAGCCCCGGCCCAATTTCTAGCATGGGGCACTAGGAAGCAGCCCAGCTGGATCTTGCACTGGGGATGGGAAGTCAGCCCAGCTGGACTGACTTCTCATCCCCAGCCTACAGTCGAAATGTTTCAACTTTTGAAACATTTCGACCAGCCTCATTTTGTTTCAACGACCTTTGTTTCATTCCAATTTTGCTGTTTTGACCTTGAAATTGGTCGGAACAGTGTCAGAATTAAATGGCTGATCGAAATTTCACACTGCCCTAAACGCACAGCCATGCTGAAATGCAGGTCCCTTGGGCCTGGAGTGGGGCTACCCAGCACAGGAACACCAGGGAGGAGAAACATGAGCTAAAAATACCTCTCTCCTCACCCAACTGTCTCATGCTCTTTCACAGCCGTGATGGATGGGAGACTTATCATGAATTTATTGCTCATGAAAAGATGAAGAGCAAAGTCAGCTTCACCGAGATACGAATCTGTAGCTGTAGAGAATCTCCGCACAAGGCAAGGATTCTTGGGTCAGTAAGCCATTGCAACTCACCTGAAAATAGTAATTAAATAGCAGATTTTTCTACAAATGAAAAAAAATGGCAAAGCAGCTATATTTTGAAACTCTAATTTCCTTTGAAGACTCTCCACTGTAAAAATGTTCATGTTTTGATCCACTGGATCATTGTGATAGACTTCAAATCAGCTACCCTACCAACACCAAATCAAAATTAGCCTTCTAAATACTTCCTGTAATTATCTTGCTAGGTTAATAAAATAAAAGCTTTCCCACAGGGAGTTGAATTACTGTTTGCAGCAGTGATAATACGCCACACTGCCTATGCCTCACCAAATGAACATAATCCTCGCCTGGGACTGAAGAACCGACTTTTAAAGAAAACAAAACTGCTCCCTTGGCCTCGCCCAGGTTCCTGGCACTAAACCAGAAGGCTTGTGAAGTGACAGAAACCTAACGATATGAATGCCTTCGCTTATTTAGCCACTTACATTCAGAGACCCCTTAAAATACTCTATACATAATAATTTGCTGGGTCAGCATTTTTATTTCCATGTTAGATTAGATAATGTGAGAGATCAGTTCTGGATATTTGCTACTCTATCTCCTCTTCTCCCACCCAGCCGAATAGCAAATTGATGAGGACTTGGGCCTGGCTTGCACCGTTCTTTCTGTTCGGGCCACCAGACCAGTGGATCAGATAATCAGCAAGGGCTGGCCCCGTGGTAAGATGGGTCTCCTGGAAGTCCGGCAGTCGAGTCTGTCTGCCTTCTGCATATTCTGTTAACGTGTACATGTGGTGTGCTGAATTAGCGTATGACAAGACACCTTACAGTCTCACTGAGCGTTTTTTAGGAAGTGGAAAGCTGCATTGTGAATCAAGTATACTTATTCACATGTCCTGGTCCCAGTGTTTCTCATATCATGCTTCAAAGCATTGCATGACAGCAGCTGTTCCTTTAGACACCGATATTCATGTCCTGAGCAGGAAGCTGGGTGAAGGAAATCAAAGTCTCTAAGCCGAGCAAGCTATGAGGATCCTAGTTTGGTAGTTTCACATGTGGGCTGAGACACTGTTTCTTTGAGTGATGTAAAGATGCATTTGCCCTACAAAAGTGAGGGAGCTGAAAGTGCATAGCAAATGGATCCTTACTGAGGGGGCAGGAAACTTGATCATTTTTACCTGTTGTCCTGTCCCCTGCTGACTGACTGCAACCTCAGACAAATTGTTCTCATGGTGTTGCCATCTTTTGTGCTGTTGTGACTCTCCATTTCTGGGCTCTCCTTAAAGACCCAGGTCCTGGAAACAAATCTGCTTGTGAAGACTGCAGCTTCCATGACTTCAGAAAGAGTTAAGCTTGTGATTGTGCATACAGAAACGGAAGATGCCACTTGAGTGCCTCCCAGCAGTGCCAAAGCCATTGAGCAAACGAAGAAAACCTCGGCGTTTCTAACCTTGTGTTTTCAAGCCAGTCTTTTGAGTTTGGGGCCTGATGCATGATTCTGAATTCTTGAAGTTGGCAATACTTCTCTTGGCTTCAGCTTGCCTCTCTCTCTCGAATAGGAATAAGGAGACGGGGCTATGCTGAGGATGGCTGAAGATACAGCGCTAAGGGCACTGTGCTGGAAGTCGGGTATCTGCGTTCAGTTCCCAGCTGGCCTGCTGTGTGACCCTGGGTAAGTCCCTTCTCCAGTCTGAGACTGTGTTTCCATCGTCTTTGCCCTCATCCATCCATGTTTATACTGAAGGCCCCTCAGGTCAGGGACTATCTGGTGCCTGGCTCTGCACAGTGTCCAGCACAAGGACACCCCCTTCTCCCCTGGGATTGCTACAACAGCAATACGAATCAGCATGGGTGCCTGATTTATGCCCTGCTACAGCTGATCCAGTGCTCCTGGCTGCTGGTAATAGGAATAATCATAGTAAGTTTTAAAAAGCTTCTGTGTGTGAAGTCATTTCTCTTTTCTATGCCAGATCTTGAGGGAACTCGGTGATTCTCAGCACCTGGGCCAAATGCAATGGTGAAGTGAACACTAATATTTGTTGCACATTAGTAAGTGGGCGCGAGAAATCTGGTGGTAGTTACATGCCAAAGGGCTGGGAGTGCCGCAGGCAGCAGGAAAATTAACCTAACAAGAGTGTATGATAAGAAAACTCCACCCACCCACACATAATGCCTTTTATTTGACACCCTCCTGTTAGCACTTTTCCCCCATGTGTACCCCATTCTTTTACTGCATAAGTTACACCAGAGGAAATGCTTCAAGGATGCCCTCAGGGCAAACGTTAAGAAGTGTGGCACTGACACCACAAACTGGGAAAAACTAGCCCAGGACAGGGGTCTACATGGGGACACCTTGTGAGAGAAGGTGCATCTTACTCTGAAGAAAACTGCCTCACCCTGGAGGCTGAAAAATAATAGAACGGTAGGAAAGGAAACGAGACCAAGAAATCTGCGGTCCCTTTATGCACAGACTGTCATAGGTCATTATTAACAGGGCTCCCCAGGGAGTGGGGAGCTGTAGCAGACACTTTTCCTGTAAGGCCAGCCTTCACGTTTCGGCCCCAGGATCTGTGGAATTGATTCTTAGTAATGCATTGAAATGCTTTGAGTGTGCTGGCTGAGGTGCAAATCAGAGCTGGTTCAAATGATCCTGCCCAGCTTGCAACTGCTGGAGGCCCTGGGCTTATATAAGATCCAGCCACAGCAGGGACAGGGAGTGATTTGAGCCCGTGTGTCAGCCCAAGCTGCTTTGTGCTAACTGTGAGCTCTGTGGGAACAAATAGTCGGTCTTTTAGGGTACTGAGATGATCTGCTTTCTCCCAGCCCTGCTGGGGTACATCAGAGGTTTCCTGCTCATATTTAACAGGAGACCTCCAATTGCAGTACCCTAACTGTTAACACAAATGTATGCATCACTTCTGGATATTACTTCTCTTCCTCCACCTCCCCTCCCTACCTAGCTGGCACAAGAAATAAGTCTGAGGCTGAGCTTCACTCCAAGTCTTTGAAGGAAGCCCCAGATTTGCCTGTGGGTCATAAACACTTGCCCCAACGGTAACGGGAGCAGCAAAAGGCCTGGATTCAAACACCCACAAATAGTGGAAAATTCTGGATCTGGATCCTGGTGCAGGTGAGACCTTAAGAGGTTAGTTTCCATCTTTTCTGAGCTAAACAAGAACCGTAGGTGTCAAACCTCAGTCCATATTCAAACCGTCAACCTTGTTTCATCATGTGGACAACAATGTGGGCAGCCTTGGGCTGGGGAACCCTGCTACAGGGAGAGACTGCAGTCCCACGGGATGTGGACTTCAGGAAATCCCACGTTCCAATGTGTGCGTTGGCAAGCAAGCGGAGAAATTTATCATGTTACGTAGGAAAGTAGTAACAGATTTACCTTCTTGCTGTAAACCTACTCAAAGAAATGAGGAAGTAGCTGTTGTTTCATGTGGGATATCTGATCTAAGCATCTGTACCATCCTGCAAGAAGGAGCCTGACTGGGCACATGCCTTCATGTCATTCCCAGAGCTGCATGGCATGTTCACGGCATTTTATTGCAGCAAGATGTGGTCCTGCTGAAATCAGAGGCATCGCTGGAACCAGGTGTTGTCCCAGAGCAGGTACTAACTATGCTTTGTTTTCAGTTCTTCCTGTAGACTTGCTGAGATCACTTATAGACCACAGAAACCCTTACTCTGTATTTGCATTAAGAGCATCATAATCAAAACCTCACTCTTCGATAGTTCTCTCATCCAGAGATCTCAGAGTGCTTTAGAAAGGAGGGTAGTATAACAATTGCTTGCTTATACGTAAAACTGAAGCACAGAGAGGGGAAGTGACTTCTTGCCCTAAGGCAGGGAGGGGCAGGCAATTATTTCAGGGGGAGGGCCACTTACTGAGTTTTGGCAAGCCATCGAGGGCTGCATGACAGGCAGCCAGGGGGAGATGCATATTAATTTTCTAAATTTTTTAGCGGTCCCACAAGCCAGATAGAATGGCCTGGTGCACCGCATCCAGCCCACGGGCTGCATTTTGCCCACCTCTGCCCTAAGGTCATCCAAGGAAACTAGTGGTGCAGAAATGAACCGAACCCTGATTTTAGTCCCAGTCCCATGATCTGCCTGCTAGCTCACACTGCCTGTCAGTAGCACCTAGGAGCCCGGTCAAGGCTTGGGCAGCATTATTGGGCACAGAACTCACAAAGCAGATGCAGGACATGGGGCTGAAGCTGCATTTACCCACTAGCTAGTAAGCCAGTTCTGGCTTGTACCATGGAGGCTCTTCCTTGTTTGTCCCTCATTGATGGGGGGGCAGGCAGGGGCTCCACCGCTTCTTGCTGACCCCGCAGTGAATTTGAAAAGCCACTGTTAGACCTGTTCCTACAGAAACCTGAAGCTTATGAGTGAAGGAAGCTTAAAAATAGCAGCTACTGATGATACACAGATCTTCCTTCTGTGAAACTTCCCCTAACAATGAGGTACACAAGAAGAAAAGTGCAGCAAACAGAAAAAACTGTTTTTTTCCTAAAAGGATTTAGTTCACTTTTACACAAGGCATCAACTGCTCTTTAACACAAGCTGAACCAGCACGTTGTCTGTGCAATTTGTGCCGGCTATCAGTAAGGTCGGAGCTGATGGTTGATGGCTCAGCTGGGATTTTCCAAGGACCCAAACTCACTGCTGAGGATCAGTGGCATGGAACACCTGAACTCTTCAGTGTCTGTGTCCTGTCTTGCTCGGTGTAGAATCATCCGCTTTTTTCCTAGTTCTTTCCCCTTTTTTTCAGTCGCATCTTCATGCTTATGAATGTACCTTTCATCGTCGGACACCACTCCCATACTAAACCATTCAGCTATGCCATGTAGGTGAATATATTGCATTTGTAAGTGAGGGGCCTGCATAGGCTGTACACCTGGACAACCATCTGGGTCCTGGGTTTTCTGAAGCTGAGACTGCCACTGACGCAGACTGGCAGATGATGGGGGTGGAGAATTAGTTAGCAAATAACCAGACCTCATCTAATTTATGAACGTATTGTCTTGTCTCTTGATGGTGGCCAATGTCTGCTGTTTAAGAGAAAGGCAGGCTGAGTTCTGCAGCGGGCAATTATGGAATAACATGCACAGGGAAGGCCTTCCCCCCAACCCTCAATAGCTAGTGGAAGATTAAATCCCTTCCAAAACTCCTGGGTCGGGATCCTAAGACACCTACTAGGCAAAAGGTAGGCGGGTCCTCCTCTTCCTCCCTTTTTTGGTGATAGATCTGTAAGGCTAAGATGAAAGCAAGCATGAATGGTTTTCCCTGCACTCGAGAAAGATGGCATTGAATTGCTGTGCGCCACTAAAATATGTTAAAAAATGGAACAGGGGCTGGCCTGTTTGCTTTTAAAATTCCTTATTGCTGTAACTTGGTATTTATTCTCTGGCCAGGCAGTCACTCCTGGTTGTATCCTGCAAAGGTCTTGTCTTCTGTATCTTGTAACGGTCAGCTCCACGTCCTAATTATCCATTGTGCGAACAAGGACAGCGTTTCACCTGTTTTAAATCTGCCACTGAACATCCCCCCCTCCCATCCTTGCATTACAAAAAGGGGTGAGGAGAAGTGTGGGATCTAGATCCTACACGCCAGACGCATGGTAACAGCCTGAGGTCCTCCCTGGTGCCTGCTTTACAAACTTCACATAGGCCTTCTGGTCGCTGTGCCCTAACACCTGGGGGACGGTTAGGACACACATTCATTAATGCGCTGTACTTACCGTGCATTAAGTGTAGTACTTGCATAACCAAGCGATAAAGCAACGTGCAGTAAGCGGCACTACCGCGCAGCGGTGCCTTCGCACGGCTCTGTTAGTGATGCTAACTGTGCGGTAGCCTCATACGGGGGTGTTCAACCTTCTCTGGTCGGCGTACCCCCGGCGGCAGTGGAGAAGCAAGGGGTGCCCCCGCGCCCGGCCGCTCAACGCCCAGCCAGCGGGGCGCACAACGTGCTGCATGTCAGCGGGGCCCCGCTTTTCACCGCTGGCCGGGCCCGAGCAGCCCATCGAGTCCGCTTCTGAAGACCCGCAGGGTAGGGGTGAGCGTTTCTGCCCCCCCGGGGCAGGCGTACCCCCGCGTCTCGCGGCCCAGGCTCCGCCCTCCGCGGGCAGCGCGAGCCGCCGGGGGCGGGGCCGGGGCGCGCGCAGCCCGGCCGGCACCTGCCGCCGGGGCGGGCGGTGCGCGGAGCACCTGGGCCGGAGGCGGCCGCGGCCCGGGCGCGGAGCGGTGAGTGCCCGGGGCCGGCCGCCGGCGGGCGGGGGTGCTCCAGCGCGCCGGGAAACCTGACGAGGTCCGCGGGGGCCCGGCCGGGCCCGTGCCGCTGTGCCCCTCGCCTCCCGTCGTTACCTCACGCCTCCCTGAGCCGGCGCGCTGGCCTCCCCAGGCCTGGGGAAGGGGCTTCCGCCCCACAGCTCGCAGGGCACTTGGCTCCAGTCAGGAAGAGACGGGCAGCCTCGCCTGCCCGCACGGCCTGCGAGCCTCGGGCGGCACCGGTCGCCCGGAGAAACGGCGTGCCCCTCCCCTCCCCTCCCGTGTGCGGGCAGCGCGCAGTCCTCTCCTTTTCTTGCTGATTACCGACCTGGGGAGTTTCTGAAGTCTTGGCAATAAGATCCCTCGGAGATCTTGGGCTTTAAAATCATAAATGGGAGGGAGGCGACAATCCTCGGCCACTCGAGAGCCAGTAAACCGGCTTTAGTCATTTGATTGCGCTGGCCCCGGGCAGAGACACCTCTCTAGAGTAACGTGGTGGCTTGTGCAGTCTTTGCTCTTTGAAAGAAGGTGAAACAGAAGCGATGCGAGGGGCGCGGAGCACCCGGGAAGTTGTGTGCGGCGTTACCCCGGGGCCGGATCCCCAAGAGAGTCGCAGGCTTCTGCGTCTCCGCGCGAGTCGTCTCGTGCGTAAAACCCCATTGAAGCATATGTGTACATGCGCTCAGAGCGGAGGCCCTAGGGAAGTTTCTGACAGTGAATTGTCATCTGTTAGTACGGTTGCTACTGGTGTTGTATTTGTGCCAGTGTTGTGTTGTTGCCGGTGTTGTATTTGTGCTGTGTTCCAATATTTAAAGGGTTAAAAAAGTTTTCTAAGGGTGTCACAAGAGTGGCCTCTTCTGTTTCACGAGCTGTCAGTCACCGTGTGCTGTCAGTTCGTGTGCACGTAGCTCCGAGTACAGAATCACTTCGGCTGACTTACTCTGGCGTCAGCCCAGTTTAAATGATGGCAGAATTCAGACTGGTAGTATTTGAACATACTAAGCTCCTTGTATGCTGGCCATAAACAGGAAAGAAATCTGATATCGATGGGGAGAGATTTTTCTGCCAAGCTATTGCATTAGCAGGTACTTGTTTCATTAATCTAAAAACCATTATGTTATAATGTTTGAGAGTGAACTAGAAGGAAGTTATTGTATCCCTAAGGAGTTTGAAACGTCTACAAGAAAGAGAAGTCTTTGATTAACAATCTTCCCTCAGCGGGGAGGGCACTGAGCCTGTCTTTCTGATTTGCGTACCCCCAGCACAGTGAGAAGGTGTTTCCTCAAGATTGCCAGTCTTAACACACAATTCAGTCGTTCGGACTGGCAGACCTGTACTTAATGTGAAGTGAGATTAAAGACTTGGAAAATACTGTTGTTGTTAGCCTAATGTATAGCTGATTCAGCGCATAAGAACGTGTGTTAACTTCACGACTCTTTGGGAACACGAAGTTGTTAACAAACTTGAACTGTGACTTCTCATTTGTCATGGTTACTAATATTCTTCATGCTCCAGGACGTGACTAAAAGTAGGTATTCTGTGAATGCAATTGCACTAATGCCGTCCATTGTACTAGATGGTGTGTTGGCAGGGACGGCGGGTTACTTTCCGCGACTCAAGTTGTGGTGAAGGTAGTATGCTCCACTCTGCTAGTGACCTGTTCAGTGGGCTGGTCACCTCCTATAAAATAGATATAATACTATTCAGTTTTCGGGGGATGTGAATGAGTGCCTGCAAAGCGTTATGGGAATCTTCTTGGATGAAGGGGGCACAAAGGGCGAAGTATTATGTGATGTGTGGATGGGTTCAAATGCAATGTGCCCCTCTATAGGTGAGTTTGTTTTATGAGTTTAAATGTGCAGTAGTTGAGGCAATCTTCTTGTGACTATGGGTTCATCCTTTTGTTTGCTAAGTAAAAGGAGTTGCCAGACTTCTGTACTGCACATGGAAATCAGCTTTGTCAGTCTATCCAGGAAAAAAATCCTTGTGGAGAGGGGGGGAAATTCGAGGCACTGGAATGAGTTTTTGCTTAGCTGAATCCCAATCCAGTGCACTGTGAGACTCTCTTAAAATACCAATGGACATTTGAAAATGGCTTAAAATAGGCTAATGCACATTAAACATCACTTAAAAACCATGCTCTTTAGTTAATGTGCATTAAGACAGGCCAATACACATTTTCCTAGTACTGCACCGTGGAGGGTGCCTATGGACCAGCATGGAGGCTGATCTAACACGCTGCAATTCCAGTGTGTTGGAGCAGGCTGGATTAATCGAGTCTGGAGTGTGGCAGTTGCTGTGCTCCAACAGCCTCTGGCATCTTATGTATCAGCATCCCCGTGCTTGAAAATGGTGGTGGGGGCACTTGAACTAAAGCTCGTTAAACAAGCTTTAGTTCAAGTGCCCCCACCACCATTTTCAAGAGCTGCGACACTGATACGTGACACGTGGTGGTGCTTTAATTAAAGCAGCTCTCAGAGCCGCTCTGAGGAAAGCACCACCCCCTACCCCCAGAGCACATGTAAAGGTGCCCAGAGGTACTAGATTTAATGCACATTAAAGCTTCTTAGCGCATGTGTAGATGCACCCACAGAGAGGGGCATTTACATCCACAACCTGAACTGTGCTTGTTCTGTAGAGAGGATTTTCGTTCCCCGAGCTGTTAATCCAGCATCTTTTGTGAGCACAGTCGTTCTGCCTTTGTGCAGTGGCAGGTAGTAGACACTAAACTGGGAGAAAAAGCCCCACTTCTGGTTCTTTTCTGCAGAAGGATCATATTTCTAAAGACCTGGGGTGCAAACACCGATGAATACGTGCACTGTAACTTCTTCACTTACTCCAGTGTTTGCAGGACTGTGGTCATCTAGGCTTCTAACTGCTGCCTAATAACAAAGTTAAAGAATTGTGGAATTGCATGAGAATTTCTATTATGGGATTTTTTTGTGGGGGGGAGGGTGAATTAGAAATGTAATTAATGGAATGTTGTGGGGCAAGATTGTTATTTTTTCCAATTCAATTCCTGACTGAAAATTGTTGCTTGAAGGAAAAGGGCTTAGAAATCATCAATTTCCACTTTCAGTATATTCTTTTTTAAATGAAACAAGTTTTTGTTTTGAAACAACTCTTTACTGTGAAATAAGACAAACTGCGCTAAAAGGTGAAAACTGGTGGAGTTGGGAGGAAATATTTTGATATTATCAACATTTAAACATTTTCAGTGGCCCAAGATTATTCCACCCCTCCACACACACTCACACTCTCTCCATGTAGGTGTGTGTTTTGGCTGCAAAAACTTCCAAGACTTTGACTTCTGCCCAGTTTGGGACAGGATATTTTTTTTAAATCTAAAAAGAAAATGTCACTGGACATGAATAGTGGTTCCCACCTAACACTACTAACCAAAACTTGGAATTTTTTAAAGATGAGGACCAGAGCTGTGCTTCTACTTTGCACAACAGACCCCATCTCCTCCAATCTTGAACTGTGGGGCTTAGAAGTCAAATTGAAGCTATTTTGTTTGTTAACAGTCTCCAATTGTTATCTGTGAGACTTTTAAAATGGAATCGGGAACCTTAAGTGAAACACTTTTTTAAATTTTTTAGGAAAAAAGAAAAATATGGAAACAAATCCTGCAATATTATCCAACAAAACGAAGAGGTTTAGTTCTGTGCCCCCATGGCTATCCATGTTGGTAGCAAGGGTTCAGCTGATGAATGTCCTGCTCTCTCATGCACTGTTTGCTGCTGCCAGAAGGCAAAGCCAGGGAACGCAACAAAGCTAGAGGACCCTGCAAATGGTACAGTGAGGCAGTGGGTAGAGAGATGTGAGAAATGTTGGGGGAGGAAGAGAGCCTAGTTGCAAACCAGAAATCCCTTGAGCTGTCTTTGTACAGCAGAGCAGACCCTGCACAGAGTGCAAAACGCTGGCATCTGCCCGGGAAGACGGTCCTTGTTCCCAGGGGGGAGAGAGATGTGTTGTGTTCTCATGAACCAAGCATGTGCCTGGGATGGAGATTCCTGAAAGTGGGGTGTTAATTTCTCTGCCCAGTTTGCATGGGATTTGGCCTAGATGAGCTGGCTAAAACTTTGACCTTGGCTACGTGAGGCAAGGGAAACATCTAGCTGGCACTGACTACGTTGCTCCTATTGAGAGTCCAAAGAATCAGGAAATACAGCCGCAAACTATAGAGCCCCTCAGCTTCCCACAATGACAGGAATGAAATGAGATGGAAAAAATATCAAATGGAATAGTCAGTGACCCACGCAAGGGAAAAGCTACTGGAATCGTCTAGTTTCCCATCAATATACAAAGTTCATTGTCCTCGCAGCCTCCTCTGTGGTGTAGCAAAGCGAGCGCACTGCAGCGATGGGGGTTATGTGCATAGCCTACATCGACTGTGGCTTCCTCGCTGCCCCGTGGAGTTGCCTTGCTGGTGTACAGAGCTGCAGCCCTTAGTGGTGTGCGCGGGGAGCTGGCATTTCAGATCTTAATGTGAACTGTGTGAAACGCCGCGAAGCCGCTTGGCATCTCTTGAGTTTTGCACGTGGCTCATTGGGGCGGAGAGTAGTTCCTGGATCATGTGTATTGGTCTCTGGTGGAGGCCTTAACCTGTTACATGATCATGGACTAGAATGGGAGGTGCAAGGGGGTAGCCTTTTTGGCAGGCATGTCACAAATCAAACCCTGTGCCCTCCCTGAGTGCCCCCCTGATCCCCTTCCCCCTGCCCAATCTGCTGCTCTGCTTTCTGCTCCCTGCTGTCTCACTGGTCTGATGTGTGCCTGTACCACTTGGGGCAAGCCACTCCTGAACTAGAAAGATCCTTCTGCTGGCAAGCTGCGGCTCTGTTGATTCAACCTCTTTGATTTGCATAGATATAATATAGAGGGCAGATGTTACTTGGAGAGCCTGGCTGACCCGACATCAAAGGCGGCTCAGGGTGTAGCCTTATTCTGAGCTTCAGTAAAATAAATTGGTTAGTAAACAAATTGTGCTACAGATGTGCGGGAGCATTGTTGTGTGTGTGCAGAGCGCAAATCTGTACGTGCCCTTGTGCAAGGGAGTTCTCCATAGGCATCGGGCTGCTGGCAGCAATCTGGCCCTCATAAGGGATCAGAGCGTTCTGGGGGGTGATCAGAGCCGGGAGAAGTGCTGCGCTTAGCAGCCTTGGTGCCCAGTCCCAGTGCGGGCACTGCCGATACTCCGTAAGCTCCTGCGGGAACTAGGATCGAGTTCTTAGCCATAAATTATTTTGCGTGGGAGAGTGGGGAAGGGGTGTGTGTGTGCGAAAGGGATTGGATTTGAATGGCATTCCTGTACTCGAAACGGGCCGTGCAATAGTTGTGTTTATCAGTCATTGTGACAACACAAGGAAACATTTTGCAAGCTGCCTGCACTTAGAGGTGCGGTTTCAGAAGCACGTAGGCAAAGCTGCTTGAGTCCTTTTGGGTACGCAGGACTCCAGAGCTTCCGATTTGTCTGTGCACTTTGCTGTTTGAGCACACGGATCTAGGGCTGTGGCTACAACAGCGGGTGTGCAAAAGCATGAATGTGTTTCTAAAATTCTAGTTTCTAATGTGGACGCTGCTTGGATCACTGCTTTGGCTGGAGGGTCTTGTCCTGTTGCTCGGGGTCGAACTGATGGCTCAGTTTGAGTCCAAGAAGAAATTTGTCTCCTAGGTCAGAATGGCTAGGACTGGGGGTCTTTGCCCTTCTCCATAGCATGGGGCACAGTACTATTCCTAGGATCCTTGGAGCGTATATTAACTAATTTCTTCTCTGGCATTGAGGTGGCAGGACGTTGCTTAGCTGTGGTTCATATTAGTCTGACTCTTCTGTAGCCAAGTGTAAAGTGAGTTTGAGTCACAGTAATGTCCTTGGAAACAAGTGCCCAAATCACAACGCTGGTGCTACTGGCACTAATGAACAGATTGTTCTAAAAGGTCAAAGATGAAATAGGGCGTGGAGAACAAATTCTGTTGTTGCACCTAAAAGTGATCACCCCCAGGCAGGGGTGGGGCAGGATAGGGACATGCTTGCACTGCTGCTTTGGGTGCAGTTGCTGTTACCTGATTAAAATGGATATCAGACGCTAGGGTTGTCTGTCCAGTGCTTTTCCTCAGCACTACGTTTGCTCCGATCCAGGTGAGGAGCCCTGTGTTATCAAACCATCTTTCAGTGCTTTTCAGAGGCAGGGAAAATAACGTGCATTTTGTAGATGGGGCGGGGAAGGAAACCTAGAGTCACTTGCCTAGGGGTGCCCAGGGAACCAGCGCCTGAGCTGGGGATTCAGGAGTTTGGACTCCTGATCCACTGATCGAGTTGAACTGTGGCAAGTGAAGTGTGGGTGGGTGGCAATACATCACTTTTCCTCTCTCCACCCCTTCTATCAGCCCCCAAGGCCAGGATAGATCGCGGGCATGAAATGCAACGCTCCAGGTGAGAGCTGGAGGAGCTGCATCTTCAGTTGATTGATTATAGAGCTCTGTGTCTCCGTTTGGATGATATTGTCACTTCTGGCTGGGAGCTGATGCTGAGAAATCAGGTTGGACTAGATCAGCCTTGTAGCCCCACTAACATCCCCTGACCTTCTTAAAACACGCACTGAAATCTGCCTCCCCAGCTGTTGTCCCATTAAACAAGATGCAGGCTGGCCTCTCTGTGTGATTATTAGTGTCCGAGTCAGAGGAGCGTTTCCAGTCTTTGGCTGCTCTTCCGGCCCAAACCCATCTCTTCATCGAGGCCTCTCTGGTTCTGACTCCACCTGCCAGCCACCCCCTTATCCCCTCTGGGTGCTGCAGATTCCTGGCTAATGCATGAGGCCGTCTTGCATGTTCTTGTGTGCTTGTTCGTGCTGCTTGATGTTACAAGCCCGTTCACACGTGCTGTAGGTACTGCCGGTGATCTGTGCCTGCTGGGGACTGAGCTGTCTGTGCTAAGCAGAGAGAAGTCCTTCTCTGTCCAGAGCAGGAAAGGACACCTGGAACGCCTACATATAAAGGGGCTAAAAGTGCCCTTGTCAAAAGGGTTGTGTTTACCCTTGAGAGCCTGCGCATGGAGTCACTGAAGTGAATGGGTGTGGAAATGTGTCCAAAGGCATAATTGACTTGGGTCTGTACAGCAGCTCTTGCACAAGAAGTGCTCGGGGCCTTCCATTCATTGCCCAACTCACTCCCTTTAGCAAGGGAGAAGGGTAATGATACACTCCACAAACAGGGATTGGGAGAGTCGGGTTTTGTTCCTAGATCTGCCACTGACTTCCTCATGCTGGGCAAGTTCCTTCATTTCTCTGCACCTCAGTTTCTTCATCTGTAAAATGGGGGTGCATTTCTGTGATCCTGCACCAGATATTGCAGGGTGCATCTACAGTGTGTAAGCCTGGCTTTTGGACACGGGTTCCAGCCTACACAAGATACAGGATTGACTGGGGCCACAAGAAGGTATTTCCCTTTATGTCCCATGCGTCTTTCTTCTGTTCTGTTCTGGGTCAGTCTCATTCCATCTTACTTTGTCTACCGTTACATTTCTCCAGGGGAGGGAGAGGGGAAGAGAGAGGGCATCTTCAGCAGTAGAGGGTTATGCTAGAGCAAAGGGATGTAGATCAGAGATCACTCCGACCCTTTAGGGCACATGCGTAAGTGAGGTAGGTGCAGACGTTTCAGGGTCAGAAACCTGACAACAGTGGAGCACGTTTTTGTCACATGGTTTCTCTGTTGAGGTGAGACACTTTGTTAAAGTGATGGGAAGCATTAACCAGCTGCATGTTTCAAGCAGTTGTTATTAGCTAGCTTTTCCATGCCAGGACACCCGTGGGATTCCCCTTGTATCTAACTATAGGGACTCTTTCCCATATTAACAGTACTGGACAGGCAGGGTGATAGCAAATGCTGGTTGTGAACTCTCCCTCCTGCCCCCAGAGCCCAGGTGCTGGTGCAGTGCTGCACGTGCTAAGGATGAAGGTTGTAATTCTTTATCCGCTGCATTGCTGGGGTCTGAATGAAGCATTCAGGAATCGTGACTAGCCAGCAGGGGAGATGCCTGTGAAAGGAAACCTTGCCAGGGCAAGCTTTGTGCAGCTATGACCAATACCAAACCACTGCTGCCTTTCAGGAAATGGCCCCCTCTCTGTGGTTATACAGCTCGTGTTAATCATTCTTTCAAACCCATTACCGAACATGTCAAGCGGCTAAATGCCAGGCACAGGATCCCAGCTCTACATGTGCCTGAGCTGAAACCAAAGCAGTTTCAACCTTCGTGCTGGGACATGCAACCTCCAACAATGTACTGAGCAGCGGAGACTGACTCACCTGCAGGGAGGGTAAGGAGGAGGGATCCACCTGTGAGCTGATACTGTTCTACTCTAGGAAAGGCTTGTTCTCATGCACAAAACCCCTCTCACGGGCTGATCTCTGTGAGGCCCCTTGCCCTTGTTTCCGTCCTTAAACTCCGGCTGCATTCTCCACTTATCTGCTAGGAAGTTGCACCGTGGCTGCTGGCTGTTTAAAATCTCAGCTGTTTTAAGTGGCAAAGGGCCAGAGATCAAAGCAACTGTGTCTGTGTTGACTCTAAATTCATCTTTGGAAATTTTCGTGGACTAGAAACACATCTTTGGCTAAACTAAACTGCACTGCCTTGTAAAATGTTGCTTCCTACTATGTTTGAAATGCACCTCTGACCTCAGGTGTTTTTTAAAAGCTGTGTCTTGACTGCAGGGAGGGAACATGACCAGGTTGGTAGCGGGAGGAGCTGGGAGTTGGGGTGCGTTCTGCACCCAAATGCTGCCAAGCTGTGACAGCCTGTGGGCAAGTATCTTCTACCTTCCTCTTAAAATCAGGTTAATACCTGCTGCTGAGAACTGCTGTTAGGGTTAATGTCTGTAATGGGATTTGAGATCATTGGATGAGAAATAGAGAAGGACAAATTATTATTATTATTTATTATTATTATTATTATTATTATTTCAGCTCTTCAGTGTAATCTGTGGGACATTCTTGATTTACAGGTTTAACTGCAACTTGTTTCTGGCAGGTTTTGAGATTGGGCCATTCAGTCTCTTACTGGAATTTAAAATGGTTTTGCATGTAGTTCTCTGTAACTTGAGTGCATGGGCAGATCTAGGGCTCTGAAAAGAGGGGTGTAGCATGTCATCACATATAACACACTTTTCTCCGGTTAAAGAGAAACGAGAAGCTTTACTAATGTGGTAGGAGGCTAGCACTATATTATTTAGTTTAATAGCAAAGCAAAAAAAAAAAAGGGTGTCTATACCTGTGTTCTGAGGTGGAGGGGGCATTCTAATTAGAGCAGCTCCCAGAGAGCCACTCTAACTCAAACACTGGCGTGTCACATGTATTCAGTGTCCCACATTTTGAAATGGCCACGGGGAGCTTTAACTAAAACTCATTAAAAGTTAAAGTGCCCCCACTGCCATTTTGAAATGTGGGACACTGAATACATGTGACACTGCAGCAGGCTGGAGCCTTCTAACTGGAACACTCTAGCAGACTCGATTAATTGCATTTTAATTAAAACATGTCAGAGCACTTGTATAGGCACCCAAATATAAATACAGGCATACCTCATTTTATTGCGTTTTGCTTTATTGCGCTTCGCAGGTATTACGTTTTTTACAAATTGAAGGTTTGTGGCAACCCTGTGTTGAGCAAGTCCATCGGTGCCATTTTTCCAACAGCATTTGCTGACTTCATGTCTCTGTGTCACATTTTGGTAATTCTTGCAATATTTCAAACTTTTTCATTATTATTATATTTGTTATGGTGATCTGTGATCTTTGAGAGGATTGACTCCAATTTTGAAAGAAGCTCTACTGTGGGTAAAATGTTATCAAACAGCATCGCATGCTACAGAGAAATCTTTCATGAAAGGAAGAGTCAATCGATGCGGCAAACTTCATTGTTGTCTTATTTTAAGAAATTGCCACAGCCACCCCAGCCTTCAGCAACCACCACCCTGATCAGTCAGCAGCCATCAACATCGAGGCAAGACCCTCCACCAGCAAAAAGATTACGACTCGCTGAAGGCTCAGATGAGGGTTAGCATTTTTTTTAGCAATAAAGTATTTTTTAATTAAGGTATGTACATTGTTTTTTAGACATAATGCTATTGCACATTTAATAGACTGCAGTATAGTGTAAACATAACTTTTATATGCACTGGGAAACCAAAAAATTCGTGTGACTCGCTTTATTGCGATATTCGCTTTATTGCAGTGGTCTGGAACTGAACCCGCAATATCTCCAAGGTATGCCTGTATTGAAATGCACACTAATTTGCTAGAGTGTATGCAAAGTTTAAAAAAAACACAAGAAACTAGGGAAAAGGAATTCAAAGGATATTGTATCGTGGTCATTATAATTAAATGTACATCTCTTAATTAAATTCATGAAACCAAATCTAGCCTTCCTGACCATCTCCAATGCTTCACACAGCCATTTCTATATGGCAGTTAATACAGGCATACCTCAGAGATATTGCGGGTATAACGAGGTATGCCTGTATTACCACACCCAAGTTGAGGTTTTTAACTAGAGCTAAAAATGGTCTGCAGGGCTATAAAATAAGCAAAAGACGTTACCAGGAATGGACAGCAAGATTGCGGAAGAAAGAATAGTTTGAATAGTGGAAGATCAATGCCATTAAGAAGGAGAGAGGTGTGTTAACACCTGTGGAGTGGAGAGAGGTTAACAAAGATCAGGGTCAGAATGAGCCATAAAGTCAATTGACTTGCTCAGCCTTGTTTAAACAGAAATGCTGCTGCCCCTCCCAGGTAGTTGATTTTAAAGTCTGGGTGGAGCTGGCATCAGAGGGGTGCAGCTGCACCAGTGCAGCTGCCCCCGGATTTACCCCTGCGGGATGTCTTCTGATAGTCCAGGCACTGGTCTGGGACCCTGGAGACCATGGTTTAACCCAGCTTGCCCCAAGGTCACACCAGAGTTCTTGTGTGACCTTGGGGCAAGCCCATTGGAGCTACGGCTTCACTCAGAAGAGCGATCATATCTGGCCTTTAAATCTCTCTGTCAAAGGGATACATCAGGCTACCTGTTGCCTACCTGCTGTCTGTATTTAGAGTATACGATTGTCAGGACATGGGTTGCTTCTTGCTGTGTATGTGTGGGCAGCACCTCGTATGGTAGGGACCATGTCCTCTGTGAGCTCTCTTGTGGCTTGTCTACACCGTGGTGGCAAGAGGTCCTGGCAAAGAGACGGCTGAGTGCACCCGCCCTATGCCCTGCTCCTCCACACTTGCCAGCACACTCCAAACCCAGAAGTTTGGCAGTGAGGCTATGCTGGGCTTGTCTGTAGAGAGGGTCAAACCTGAATCTCCTGCAGTAAAGAATCCTGTCTTGATAAAGTCCTTTTCTTGGATTTTCTACTCCCATTGGACCAGATGAGGCCAGGGCTATCTGCTGATGGGAAGCCTTCAACCCGGTGGCACCCAAAGCCACCGGGTTAGAATTTGCCCTTTCGTATCTTCGCAGTGAATTCATCCGTGGTTTACATGCAGCTCCTAGCTGGCACCTCCCCAGCGCCCACCCACCCTATCCTTCGCTTACAGTATACACCACAAGCCTTGCGTGGTCTCCCCACACTGAGAACTGTTACTTTCAGGATAGCAGAGCTCATGATGTACAAGGTGCTGCAGCAATATCGGAAGAAGACGATCCGCTCTCTATTTAGGCAAACAACCAGGAGGTATTTCTCCCGCAGGTGCTTCTGAAACTAAAATGGGGAATGAGAGATTGGATCCCAGCTCTGAGGTTGTTTAGTTTTGTATCCAAATATAGCCTTCAAACCTGGCCGTGTCTGACACTGCAGTGCTTCTGTTTGGTTTCCTAATCTCTTTTGGATTTATTATAGTATTTGCTACAATCTGTTGCTGAGTAAGATTGTTTGTAAAATACAAGTTTCTTTTGCTTGGCCAAAAAAGACTTTTTAGTCAATGCTTCTATTCTTAGTCTGAATTCTAGCTTAAGCCAGTGGTTTAATTCCTGAGATTTCAGGGTCCAAGTGCTCTTCTGTGGTAGAAAACTGCTGCAGAAGGACAGACACAGGACACTGAAAGTGGGTTTGGAGGCACCAAAAACTGATTCTGGCCTCCGCGGAGCTGGGTTAGAAATCTCACGGGGTGCTGTTGTTCCCACCTCACTAATGCTTCTCCCTTCATCTATGGACAGTCACAGTGGGAGGAGGAAGTAGAAGGGGCATTGGGTTTATTTTTTCTGTAGTTTGCCGAAGGAACATTAAGGGTTTCTGTTGCAGTCCTCTGCAGCCTGCAGCTGGTCTGGACACATAGCACTGGTCTCTTTCTTGCACATCGTGGAGCCTGGGGGTGCTTGTACTTGAGTGATCAGAAGTAGGTGGAGGCTGTTGATCCTTCTGCAAAACCCAGAATTTCATAAAAAGTGGGGATGTTTTGGATTATTCCAGCCCTTCCCTGCCAACAAAGCTAGATCTGGAGGTAGCAGGGCATGGTCCAGGGCTGGCTGTCCTTGTAGCTCAAGTGACACTCGGATCAATATGTTTGCCACCAACATGCAACTTAACTCGGGTTTCCTTGGTCACCCTTGTGCAGGCAGTAGAGACAAACGCTTAACCTTTCTGACTTCAAAGTCGATTGTCAAACCAGGCTTGGTTAAAAAAGTTTAATTTAGGCTTAAATGTAGACATTTATCCTATTCTCCAATCCTGCTTTCCCTTTGAGAGGCAGCTGGTGATTTCTAAATAGCACCCTGATTTTTCCTTATCCCACAGGAGGCAATGCCTCACTGAGCCCAGCTTCATACTGTAGAGCATTTTTTTTTCCTTTTTCCGGCTCCGGCCTGAATCCATTTCTCAAGATAATCTTTAACTGGAAAATACACATCCCCCACTGCTGGAGTGACCTGTAAATGCTTGACCCTGTCAGTGCTCAGCAGATAAATCAAATTCCCTTTTTGTGAGATGCAGGTATGTCACCTTTAAGGCTGAACACGTCCTTGAATCTTTGGCTGGTTCACTGTTTTACATCGATTTAAGGTGTATAAGTAGGTGTACTGGCTTTATCACTTGAGTCTTGCATTTAATTCTTTGTTGGGTCTTGTAGAGGAGGATTTCTCAGCCATCATAGTTTGCCTTGACTTCAGAATCACAGAAAATCCAGGTTAACCTTTATTACTGAGTTCAGGTAAGAGTTGATCAAATCTTTCACTCTTCAAAGCTGGGGGTTTTTTTTGTTTTTTTTCCTTAAAGAAGGAAAGCAAATATACGAGCAAGAATAAAGCATGCATCCTCCTATGGCTTGCCTGTTATATATCAGAACAGCACCAAGCAGGAGGCCTGTTTCACGCACCAAAGATTGATCTAGCTGTTAGAAGAGGGGACTTGAAATTGGGACACCAGGTTCTTATTCCTGTTCTGGCATTGTGCTGAGGGCTGTCCTGCCTGAGGCATAAACAAGTAGGTTATATTTTATAACAGATCTCTTGCTCTCATCTCCTTGTCCTACTATAAAACATATCACACTTCTTTATCAGTGGGGATTGATTAAATCACCCTGAAACCTCTGATCATACCATCCATTCTGCAAATCAGACTCTGACACGAGGCCAGTTGGTTTAGTGTTTCTCATATGTCCTTTCATAAGCTAAATATGTACAGTCGGTCTGCACAAAGAACCTGTTTTAAAGGAGCCTTCTAATTAAAAAGTTTTGACAATAAAGGAAAACCTCCATCATTAATGTCATGAATATACTACAAAATGGTTCCCAGATATCCACTGATATTTGACACAGCATTCAGCTACTGCATCTAAATAGGCAGTTTTGTTTAAAAAGCAGAGGATTCTGGGATTTTTAAAAAATGAATCATTTTTAAACTTAAACAATGAAGTAAGTCAACCTTCTGGAAATCCAGCCATTCGAGCAAACAATTTCTGGTAAATGACTCTTGAAGAGCTGTACTATATACCGAAACACACCCTGAACTGAGCAGATTTTCTTCTTGGATGGCTTTAGCTTTCAATAAGAGTTTATCCAGGACTTTCTTGCCCTACTGTGGTTCTTTTTTTAAAACACTCTTTCAGCAAAAGGCACCCGAGCTCAGCATAAACTACTCAGTGTGCTAGTTTATCTCGGAAATGGAAGTCTCATTTGGAACAGAAGGAGTATTTGAACTGTGTGAGCTTTGTATCCTGAGAGATGAAGGATGGTCTTGAACTGGAGAGACTCGGGTTTCCTTCCCAGCCTTGCCATAGATTTCCTTTGTGAATTTGACTGAGTCACTTCATCTGTCTGCGCTTTGGATCCTAATCTATACAGCAGAGATAAAAACTCCATTCTCCCAACCTCTGTCTGGTCTGTTTAAGCCGTGAGCTCTTCAGGGCAGGGACTGTTTCTTATTGCGACTATGTAAAGGGCATAGACAGCATGATGGGGTTTCTAGGGTGTTTTGTAGCAGAAACAGTATGTTCACAACAGCAGGGAGGAAGGAAGGAGCATACGGTCCTTTGGTTTAGGCAGAAGTCTGAACTTTTGAGAAATCATGATTTCCAATCCAGCCTGATGCAGACTCTTTCAGCCTTTTGGGGCAAGGAAATTGGACCCAAATTTTCAGAAGTGTCCTTGAAGTCTCTAGCCTGTTCTGTTAAAGATGCTGAGTCTTTGAGCCTCCTGTGGACCCCAAGAGGATTTGAGGACACAGCCCTCCACATACTGGATCAGTGATGCCAAATTGGACTCCTCCTGAGACTACTTCTGTCTACCACACAACCCCCAAAGACCTAATTATCCCAGAATGCTGCTAACTTCCTCTGGATTGTGCCCATAACACTGTGGATCTAGACACTTCAGGAGATGTATAAGTGTTACTTCAGTTTGTGTCGTCATTATACAGGTTCCCATACTTGGTTTGCCATGGATTCCAGACAGATGAAAGACACCATTGCCAGATGAGAACTCTTTAGAAAGCAACGTAAATGCTTGGCATGCGAGCAGGTGACTCTGGGCATGTCTACATGTGTGCTTTAATGCACATTAGCCTATTTTAATGTACATTCAGATGTCACAAAACGTGCTATTTAGTTAATGTGCATTAAAATAGGTTAATGTGCATTAAACCTCACTTAAACCGTGTGCATTTATACACATACTTTTTCATCCTGCGCTGTGCCGGAGATCCGCTGCTTCGGAGCAGACTTGATTCATCACAAGCTGATCGCGCGCTGTGCTGCACTGCGCTGTGTGCAGTTGTTTGAGTGGCAAAATGCATGTCAGTGTGCAGAAAATGGTGGCGGTGCAGTTTTGAACTAAAGCACCTCTGATAGTTCAAAAGCACGCCACTACCATTTTCTCAGCGCTGGTGCACGTTTTGCCACTTACACAACTGCAAGCATCGCAGCACCGGGTGCTTTTCAAAGCACCCAGTACTGCGGCATTTGCATGTGTAAAAATGCCCTGTGCTCTTTAGTTAATGCTCATTAAGATAGGCTAATGTACATTTTCTCAGTAGCTCACAACAGAAGGCACTTTTACGTGTGTGTGTGTGGGGGGTGGGGGTTGCACTGCTTTAATTAGAGCAGCTCTGACAGCTCATTTGAGGAACTTTTTAGTTCAAGTGCTCCTACCACCATACTAAAGTGTGGGGACGCGGAAGTATGAGACACGGGAGGCTGCTGGAGCATAGTAATTATCACACTCCAGCAGACTTTATTGATCAAGTCTGCTCCAACACGCTGTAATTACAATGCGTCAGAACAGCCTTTGCACTCCTGTATAGACACCCAGAGGTACTAGATTCAATGTGCATTAACTAAAGTGCATTAATGCACGTGTAGATGCACTCACTGCATCTCTTTAACTATGCATGCGGAGTCTGGCAACTAGAGTAATGGTGCCATTATGAAAATATGCAGATTTCCAAAGGAGCACCCTCAGCTTTTTGAGCTTTCAGCTTAGTAATCAAGGTTGAGTTTTCAAAGAGCCAAGGGATTTAGGAGGCCAGCTTTTGATGAAATGTGGGAGTTGAGCTCCTTTTGAAAATCCCAGCTGTTATGATGATTGAAACCCAAGAAGGGGAAATAAGGCCCTTCCTGAGGGCCAGAAGAGGAAAATGTGGGTCGGCTTCTTCAGGGAGGCTGAGCATTTCAGTTAGTGGGAACTGGGGGCTCTTAAGTCTTTGCAGCATCTGGCCTTCCACCTGTAGGTTCGGGTTTGTTTTTTCCTTTGGCTGCAGCTGCCGTTGGCTGGACGCAGAAACGGTCATAGCTTTTATGTAATTATCACCCAGCCTCAACAAGGAAACTAAGTGCTCCTTAATGTGTGTGTGTGTTAACAACTAAATGCGGAGGGCGAAGAGCCGGAGCCAGGAGGAGACAAACACTTGCATAAAGGCACTGGTCTGACATCAGAATCTGCACTTCATGCATACTCTCCATACAGAGCTTTGTTATTTTTGCCTGCAGCCACATTTACGCAAGATTGCCTGCCAGGCAGTTTGAACCTGGATTTCTGCCTCCTCCTGAGAACCTTGCAAGGTAAATTCAGACGCATTCAAAGCTTACTGAACCACATTTTCTTTATTTTATTTTGTTTGAAAAAAGTTTGCCTGAGTTTTAAGGCCATGTTTTTGGAGCTCTTGGAGCTTCCTTTTTGTTATAACACGAACCAGGTAGTACATGACTGAACTGGCTGTTGAGTCTGTTTGTTTGGGTTGAGTCTGGATGATCTGTCAGCTTTGGGGGACTGAATTGAATTTTACGATTTTTAAACAAACACATTTGCCTTCTCTGTGTCCTGCCATGAATACTTGCTTGATTCCCTCACCCTTGAAAAGTCACAGAGCTCCATAAATGTGTGAGAGGGATCAATTCTACATTCACTATGATCTAACAAGATAAAACTTGGAGGTTTTCTGTAATTTATCTAGTAATGGTGATTGTCAGGTTATTGGAGGGCCATTGGAGGGCCAGGCAAGGAGCTGGAGTGTCACATGCAGTGCAGACAGGAGCAGGTCATTTGTCTTTACTGAGTCTGAACCTGGACAAGAGAAAAATGCCGGATTGCATTAAAAGTTGTGGATTTTCTCCCTTTTTGAGTGCAAGTGAATTTTGCAGCTTCAGAAAGCCCTGAGTCAATGGGAACTGGAGTCTTTTAACACCAATGTGAGTCTCGACTAATAATTCTTCTCAACGCTGACCTGGAGGGAGCATCTCCAATAGAGAAAGGGGAGTTGGGTTTGAGTCCTTGGCCTCTCTTCTTAAGTGTGGTGGCAGTCTTGGACCTCGATCTTTTGCCAAAGAAAATTGGATTGAGACTAAACATCTGTCTTTCAACCACCCAATAGCCATTAGAAAAGAACAACTCGGTGTATAGGGTGGGGACTTAGGGAAGCCCCAGAAATCTCACTGAAAATCTGAGATTTGAACGCTTAACTCTTACCCCTTGGAATCGCTATAATTTCACTGCCTTTGCAGGCTGCTTGCTGATCGTTGCGTCGAGATTGCTGATACCCTCTGGTGAAGTGATCTAAGTGATGTAGGAACCCATATTTCAGTGCTGAAAAGTAGATTAGGCCCTTAAGTTTGAAAGTCACAGAGTATTTCCCTTGCTAACAGCTAGCATGGTCACTGAATCAGCTTTCTTAATGAAGAAATTAATTAATTACACAGGCTGTTTAGTTTTATCCAGTGCTTTCACGGCTCTTAGTTTGTCCTGTGCATTACCGGAGAATGTGGTCCAGAGGTTAAGTGATGGATTTTGCCAGCTGGGGTTGATGAGAAGCAGAGTGATAGTCAAGAGAAATAGAACCAAGAGCCAAAATCCCTACGTTGCTACTGACCAGTAGTGTAAACAGGGGAAGGCAAATCACTTATTCTTTCAACATCTATTTCCCCACTTGGAAAACAGGAATGATATTATTCTTAACCATGTGTCAATGGAGCCGGAACAATTACTTCATTGTGCTTGGAGACCCCAGAGGGCAGCTGTGATAGAAGTATCAATATTATTGCAGGTGACACAATGGCTGGCTTGATATTCAGCAAAAACTGACTACCGTTATAACCCAGCATTTAAACTGGGAATTGATGCCAATAGTCTCTCTTGAATTGTCCCATTATTCATTCATGACATAAAAGACCCCTTTTTCTAGGTTACTCAACACTGAAGTCTACATTTCTCCCCGAGCAGCACCTGCCTCCCATGGCAAAAAGTAAACGCTTGAATTTGAGCTCTGATGAAAAACACAATCCATCCCTATCTCTTCTCTACCATTGCCACCACCCTCCTCTATAATTGCCAGGTGTTTCAGGCAGTAGCAGGAGCTGTTTGTCTACTTAATTTCAACCCTGGACTCTCTGGCAAATGAGCATGTCCCTTCAGATTGAAGTCCCTGGGATTGTGGGGTGCAGGGAAGGCTTTCTGTATGGTGGTATTGCCAAAATAACAAACATACTGTATCTCCAAAGGTGTTTTAAATGGAAATGTGCCCAAGGCACAACTCTTCTGGCTATGTCTGCATTCACCTTGAAATATTTCCCCAGGATCAGGTCCCCTTATGTCTCAAATTACACATAAATTAGCAGCTCTTAGGGTTGAGAGCAGGTGTGTGTGCACAGAGTAAAGTACAGTCCTGCGTGTAACCTGGAGGGAGTGTTTCAAGTGGATTTGGAGGCTGCAAACCATACAACCCTTGTTATGTAGCATCTACTCAGTGGTGTTAGTTTTAAAGCACTTTTTTCAAGCAAAGTAGAATGCGATCCCAAGCCTATTGGAACTAACAGGAGATTTTTCACTGACTCCAGTGTGATTTTATCCTTGCAACATGCAACTTTCCCAGTTTCAGAAGTGAGAAACCAAGCAGAGAGGCTTATCCAAGGCACAGGGGTGAGGCTGAGACCGATACTCCACATTGCTCCTCGCTCCCAGTTTCAGTTCTCAAAAGCCACACCCCCCCCCCTTCATGTCCATGAGGTTTATGATAGCGTTATGAAAAGGGACTTGCAACGCATTCAGTTTTCCCAAGCTGGCTGTTCCAAAGCCAGTCCTAGTCTGCAGACCAGACTCATCCTTCCTCTAACAGGTGAACCTGTGACTTCAGGTGAGATTACAGGCTTCTAAGGCAGAGATGCATTTCATCCAGAAATGCCAGTGCACCAGCTGCTATTAGCATAGCCAGATCAGAGACGTAGCTGGGCAGTTCCGCGCCCTGAATTGCCACAGGGCAGCAGCCGCAACTAGGCTGCTGGTGGCAGTGTGGTAACCAGGAAAGCAGGAGCCAAATCTGCTATTTTTATGCAACGTGCACTGCCCCCCCTTGTTGGCATCTGTGGCTACTGCCATGAGGATCACCCTACCTCCCCTCTCCCCAACCAGGGTGGATAAAAATCAATGATGTTTTTAATTCTAAACATTGATTTTTTTTTAAATTAAAATTTGTTTTTATTTAATTGAATGTTTTGGTTTTATTGTTAAGATGCTTTTTAAAAATATATATAATTATAGTTCTAATTTAAGCTATATTAAAACTCAAAGATATCATCATGGAATAGGAATTATAACTTCTAATTGTATACTATTTGAGATAATATATTCGTGTAACCTTTTTAGAAGTTTTATAAGTAGGTCACAAGTGGCCATGGACTAGAGGCCCAATCTTATGGGGTTCCCAGAGGCTCCTCTATAGAATTAGATTAAAGTAAAGATTAAAGAAAACCACTCTATCCAGTGGGATTGAGTGCTCACTCTAGAAGATCCCATTAAGCATCTCCATTATGCTTAGTCTCAGTTCTCAAACTATGGATTTGTGTTTCTAGAGATCATAGACATACAAGGTTCTTTGGGTAGATGTGATATCTTTTATTAGACCAAATAAATAGTTGGGAAGATTGTTCTTTGCAAGCTCTTGGGCACAAACGTCCTTCTTCAGGCATAGGGAGAGTGTGTTGTCTCCAGAGATGACATCCTCGTTAAGAGCAGTATATGGAGATGAGATGACAGACCTGATAATTACTCACCCATCAGCCCCATTGGGTGTCTGCAAGTTTGTCAAGCCCTTGCCTTTGTCCGAAAGTGCAAGGTTTCAAGAAGTTAAATGTTTGATGTCCTTTATTCAACAAGAATGCACTTCTTGTAGAAAACAGTGATTAAATCAAGGCTTCCTGACCAGTGATTTGAATCATGATTTAGCTCGATTTGATTTAAATCAAATCCACCCTGCCCCCCAACCTTTCTTTGTTATGCTGCTGATCCAGGTGGTAACTTAGCTTGAACCAAGGACAAGGAACTGAAAGGTTTAATATCCTATTAATTAGTCCTTAGAAAGAACTAGGATCTGAAGCACGTGCTTCTGCACCCAGGGAACAGTCAGGTGCAGGTTGAAAGCTCAGCATATTTTTCCCTGAATCAGGCCCCTAAAGGAAATATTTGCTCAGCCATCCCCAGCCTGTAAAGCCTCATTGGGGTGGATATGGTGGGTGAAGGAGGGGACAGGCCCCCTCTTCCCTCCTCCATCCTTAAAACTTCCTGGTGACACCGGGGAGTGCTGTCCTGAGTCGCATGGAGCTGAGCAGTTGCTGTGGCACTCGAGGACCTGGTCAGCATCACCCCATGCTCTATCTTATCGCTGCCATCCAGTAGTATTGAGATGCCTTTTTGGCTGCGTTCATTCACTGGACACACACACCGTACCCCACGGTGGTCTTTCAACTGCAGCGGGTGGTGGGGGATGATGACAATGCAGTTTTGTGGAGAAGCTGCAGTATCTTCGACACCAAGTTATAGGTTTTATGACCACCGTAAGCTCTTTGCGAAATGCCATGGTCTAGGGCTGGAGGAGCTTATGGTTCAAAAAATCTTTTCAGGGGGAAAAGATCTATGACCAGAGTAGATCATCATGTTACAAAAGTAACTTGGCCTCGGTTATACAAAGGAATCATTCAGTCGGAGGAGAATGACCCAGTTACAGATTCCGGGAGAGAGTTATTTTCAATTTTTTTTCTAAACTAGAGTTGAGCCATTTAACTGAATCAACCTTGTAATACCCTGGGACAGACACTGGGAAAAGGGTCTGTTTCCCTTCCTGCCAGTAACAGTCTGAATTCCCCTTCCCATTAGTTGATATCAATTAATAGAACGAGTTATTACTTTCATAAATTTAGGATGAGGCACTGTTGCTATGGTGCAGGCAGTCTACATAGCACTTCACAGTGGCAGACAAGGGTCAGATCTTCCTGTTCCACCATCTGAGGGGCAAAGTTTTCAAAATTAGGATGACATCCTTGCCCCAGTGAAATCAATGGGAGTTTGGCCATTGCCCTAGGGCTGGGGTTCATTCTATGTTGAAGTCTCCACAGAAGTAGTCTGATTATTTTTTTTCTAAATGGCCAAATACCCAGCAGTTCCTGTTGGATCTGGGTGTCCTATTACTTCTTCTGAAAATCACAGTGCTAGTTTGGGAGCCCGGCTTCTGGCTCTTTATTTTAAGTACTTGGCAAGATTTTCAATTTAAGGTGACTTAACTTCCAGTAACAGCGGGCCCAGGCTGTAATGGAAGAAGAAACTAGCTTTGGTAACTGCAGGCATGAGGCTGCATTTCCTGAATCAAAAGTAAATGCATGTCCAGTTGTTTCTCAGTTTCATCTCCACATCTTCCACTAGCCTGTAAAGACTGAATCGATTCAGCCTCAGGCTTTTTGACTGTACTTAGCCATTATGCTTGAGGTGCTGTACCCTTGATTCATTTTCAAATCTGTCTTATTTACTGACTTAGAAATTGAAAAAAATCTGTCATCCTGGAGGGTATCTTTCAATATTGTGCAGGTGTGTGTAATACAATTGTCCTTAAAAAGCTTCTATTATTTGACTTCTAAAGCAAAGCCCCAGACATTGGAGTATCGTCATTACCATCGGCTGCGTTCTGGACAAGTAGGATATTGTTGGTTTTTGTATGGGATTTACCATATTTTCACTTTCAAATGCAGAATGTTTAAGAGCTATAGTCTGTCTGATGCTTTTACTGAGCCACATGGCAACAATTTGCTTGACTACTGCCGCTTGCTTCCTGTCAGTGCTGTAACTTCTCTTCTGAAGCTCGTACTGTGAAATGGCAATAACACATTTTTCAAGTGCCCGGAATTGCTTACTTCATCCCATGCATCTCTGGGATCAGTCACTTAGGACTAGATTGATACCTCTGCTGCTTGTGGGTGAAATCATGCCTCAATGAAAGTCCTTGGCAAAACTACCTCGGTGCCTGGATTTCACCCACTTGTTTCAGTGGAAGCACTCGTGTTGTAACGCAGTCGCAAATGGCTCTTTAGGATCAAAATAGCTGGTTGGCTATTGTCCAGTTATCACAAATGGGTGGTAACAATTGCTAGTTCAGTGTTTTGTAAAATCAGTCTTCTTTCTGTGTGTCTAGCCAGAATCAAGATGACGACAGCTGCCCCAGCAGTCAGTGGTGATCCCCAGTTTCCAGGAAATGTGACCACAAAGTCTCAAGACCAAGTTCTTTATCAGAGTAAGAAAGCTTCTTATGACTGATTATTTTTATTAAACTATTTAAAATGCCATGCATCCATGTTGGATTTTGAAAAGGCTCCTGAAAATATTCCAATGTGTAAATACTGTTAAACAATGGAATTAAGCAAGCTCCCTTGTTAACAACTTGAAAATTCATCTTCAGTATTCGATAGAGTAAGATCATGGCTTCTGGTGAGCATGTGCTTCTCAGCATCATTCTTGTATTCCAGTAGGAATATAGTCAGCCTAGTCCAGTTTTATTTTGATGATTTGGGCCATTAAACTGATGTTGGCAGTTTAAAATTAGGGGGGGAAATGTTTACTGATAACTTTTAAGTTAAAATACACTGAGACATTTAGGAAAGTTCATCTGAATTAACTAAAGATGTGCATTAAATAACTTTGGAAGTGAATAAAGCTACCTTGTATTAAAGCCACTCTAATTCTGAGTAAGTGTCCATACAGGTGTTTAACTCAGTTGTAACTAACCTGCTTACAAGTTAAGTCTGGCAGACTTTCTTGACTGTCTTATTTAGACAAGTGCTTAATTTAATAGAATAGAATTTTAAAAGCTTAATTTTGTAGAATTGGAATAAAAAATGACTAGCCCAGGCACAGAGCCTTCACCTACACTTAGGATGAAGATCACTTAATTAAGAACATCTGATCCATAGAGCCTGATCCTGCAAAAGTGACATATGTGTCTAATCACAGGCATGATGAGTAGCTGTCTATTATTTGTGTGATGGTAATGCCTAAAGGCCCCAACCTAGAGTACAAGCTACCTTGAGCTAGGCACCTATATACTCATTATGAGATGGTCTCTGCCCCACAGACCATACAAATTAGACAAAGAGGGGAAGGAAAAATAGAAACATAAAAAAGGCTGGCCCATTGTCTCACAGCAAAGTGCACAAAACACAAATGAAAGCCAAGTGGTGTGAGAATCCCTCCCCAGTAGAGAATGTCTCTCTCTCTTTTTTTTCTTTTTACTTACTGTATATATTTTAGGATTGACTAAGTGCTTCGGTATTTGCTGACAACCCCCTCCCCTGCTCCCTCCTAGTGTTTGTAGTTCAAACTGCTATTCTGGTGAAAATAAATCATAGCAGCAAGTTTAATTTTTGTGGTTGTTTTTTTTTTTTAAATAAGACGTTTAAATTAAATAATTATGCTCTGTGTGAAAAGAATTTTGCAAGACTAATTTAAACAAGACTCTCTCTTTCTCCCCCCTCCCAACTCATTAGGTTCTGGAGCAATAGTAGCTGCCATTGTAGTTGGAGTGATTATTATTTTTACAGCGGTTCTGCTCCTATTGAAAACGTATAACAGGTACAGGACTTTGTTCTTAATATCCTTTGCTATATTTAAACAGGGTAAATCAAAGACTGTCATCATGTCAGCTGCTATCATGCCACGTCAGTACTTAATTGCTGAAATCCCAAGGACAATCCAAACTACACTGTGTCAACACTTCCGTGGGAAAAATTGGGAGAGATACGGAAGGACCAATGTGACTATCAGGTCCATGTTGCTTAGTCATTAGTGATGTTGAGATGAAATCTGGCTGAACCCTCTTCAGTGGATTTTATGTGCTTTGGCAGTCCTTCCTTACACTGAGATTAGGAGAGACTACATCCCTTTAAGCAACAAATGACTATGAGATTTTAACTGTATTTCTCTTTGCAGGCGCATGAGAGTAAAACGGGAGCTGGAACCCAAGAGCTCCAAAGCCACAACCCCACCTCCTTTAGGACCAAATAGCAACAGCATAAAGCAGCCCACAACAGTAACTTTTATACCAGTGGATATCCACATGCAAAACAGATGACTGGATGTTTTATCTTGCCTACAAAAGACTGTTTTCTGGAAGAATGAAAACTAAGATAGACCCTTTATTCACGCAGGCTTGTGACTCGAGTGGAGGAGGATTGGCATTGGAATTATCATTGTTCAAGATTTTTGCCTATGAAGCCAAAACCAAACAGGAAGGAACTAGCCATGTTGCCTTTCTTTCTGAGGAAAAATAAAAGACCTGAGTACCTTTTTTATGTGACTGATCTAACACTGTGGTGGACGCGAGCTACCAGGAAAAGACTTAATATCTCTAATTGTATAGAAAACAATTAAGTGCCAAAAATATCTTTTATATATTTCCTGTAGTCTTGATTACTTTGAGGAGTTTGGGCCGCTGCTTCTCCTGTAGTGATTGGCAGTGAGCAAGCAGAAAGATCTGCAGGTGAAGGCTATAGTTGTGTGTTATGCTTGGATGCATTAAGACTTACTTGTGAATTTGCTTGTATGTTATTTTGTGTATTAAGCATGAGGGGTAGTAATGTGAAGTAAGAGTTGCATACAGACTCGGTTTGCCTCTCCTATTTCTAATCAAACACAGAGGGATTCAGATAAGAGGGTGCACATGTGATATTTTCTGTAAAGAAAAGAAAACTCTTATGATCATTCTGTCAGTATCCACCTGAACCCCCTTTTTTTTAGGGGTTTTAAGGTAGGAGCTGAAACTGCTCTTGGCTTGGGAACTATTTTATTTATATGTTTTTACAAACTCCCAGAATGGTGGGGGCAGCGGAATCTTCTATTTTTAAATTAATAGAGGGCAAAGAGAGGATGGGAATGGAAAGTGAGTGATACTGTCTATGTGTGTGCGTGTATGTGCACGTGCACATGCACTTTTCTGTAATTTAACGCCCCCCCCCCCACACACACACCACTGAATTTCCTGTTGTAATGCGGATTACATTTCAGCTATTTTTTTGGAGTAAAAATAGTTTTTTTTCAAAGCAACCGCAAGTGCCTGGGCTGTTGTGGGTGTCCAATAATTCAGCAAAAATCTCCCAAGGATATTTTGCAGGCCCACTGGCTTAGCACACACAGCAGCTGCTTTGTCACATACTCTATGGTCCATTGTGTCCAGATATTAAAGCATGCCTAAATGCTGGCAGACAGCATAGATGATAATGGTTTGGAAGAAAGCTGTATAGCCTGTTCATCTAATATCCACCTTGTGCAAAAAGCCCCTAGATACTGATGTATGTGGGAGAGTCCTAAAGAACGGCAACCTCCTCCCTTCCACACCCAGTCTACATATAATAATACATCACATGCTTGAATACCTAGGCGCAACAGAGAATGAACTGAATAAAGCATAACCTCTACCTCTGAATTTGCTTGCTTCTGCAAGTTTAAATTACACTTTGGGATTTGTATTAAGAGACTGGTTTGTATTAGTACAGATCCAGGTGTATAGTTAGCTAGCAGGCCACTTGATATCTCCTGCTGCTTCATAGAGAAGGCTGCTGTGGTCTACTATTCTCCTATTTCACAGCTTAGGCACACACAGGCTTTCTGGTGTGTTTTAATGATCTGTATTTGTTAGCCTGGCAGCTCTGTGAATGGCTGAAGGCCAGCCTCACTTGGGACATAGTTGTCGTTTAAATAGGAGTTTAATTAAACTTTTCGATTTTGAATAAGGATTTTTAAAAAGCCTGAAACTTGAAAGCAATCTCATTGCCGCTCATTTGAGACTGACTTCACTTCTGCCATAAGCCATCCTGACCCCCCTGAATGGTTCAAGTTGAAATGCATAACAAGAAGCAAGAACAAGGTGATCTGCTCTAAAGGCAAAAAGCTGGCCAACGTAGGAAGTACTTGCCCACCATCCCAGCACCTCTTGGAAGTTACTATTTTGTTTTCTGGAATCTGTTTCTAACTTTCAAAGTCTCCAGCTGCTCTGCTTGGGAAGAAACACTGTGCTCCTGTTTTTGAAGTTACCTGATGCAAGGAAGTGCTTGCAGAGAGCCTAGAACAGCAGCAATGGTGCAGACTGTCCCAGCTATCTCAGGTGAGGATAACCAGAATGCCCAGGGGTGATTTAAATGCCATAGTGAACAGTTTAATTTCTTGTGTTAAAAAAGAAGAGTGGAGCTCACCAATTTATGCAGTTTGTGTGTGTGACAAGTATCTTCCCCTATCAATGAAGGAGCTTAGCAGAGTCATAATCAAGCCCAACCAAGGGCATTAAGGTCAGGGAAGCAAGTGGAGCTCAGAAAGTTTATACAAGCATTTTCTCACTATTTTGAGTGATATCTCATTTTTGCCAATGCTGAAGTTGGGAAAGTTGTTTTGTGAGTGGAACTTTTAAGAGTTGGAAAAGTGTCTCTTCCTTACAGTCTACCCTTGCAAGCACACCTTTGCTACTTGAGCAAACAGGTTTGGCACAAAGTTAAACCTGTGCCTCAGTAAATGTCAGATAAGCTGCCTGCTCCAACTTGGAGGATACCCTTGCTTCAGCCATGGTAGAGAACTGGCAGGGGAAGGCCCGTTCTGGAATTATTGTGGAAATAAAGATGTTTGTTCAGACATTGCAACGGACTTGTAAAAAGTGGGGTGTGGCAGGGAATGGCAGCACTGTGGGCAAAAGGGAAAGGACCAGTAGCAGTTCTGCTTCTGGGTAGATGAAGCCAATAGAGAATCTGGGGCCATCCTTCATGCCCACTACACTCCATTGTGCAGAAATGAATGGCATACTGCTGGGAACCCACCACTTGCAAGTGGCAGTGGATAGCTTGTGACACCTGGAGAGAGCAGTGTAGTTTGGCAATGAGCTTAGGAGAGGGACTTGAAGGACCCCAGGGAGGCCTAGTTGAGCCCCAAATTGAAACCCACTGTGGAAGGAAGCTCAGGTACATGTATTATTACAAGACTTCCCCTGCTTCCTTTTGGGTCTAAATTTTTTTTCCCCCACTCAATTTCCTCCTTTTGAAATTGGTGGCCAAACATGCCTGGGTTCAAAACAAAACAAAGAAGCTGCCTTTTGAAATAACCAGTTCATTCAAACATGTGCTGATAGTCACAGGAAACAAAATAAAGAGTGTGTGCTAGAAGTAAACCAAAAGCAAACTCAAGTACGTATTTTGGCAGGGCAAGCAGATAGTATGTCTAGTAACGTAAATCAGTGCCTTACAAAGAGGAAGAGAAACATTGCAGTAGATATTTCAGTGGTCTTAGAGACCATTCGAAGTAATCTTTGAAATCAGCAACTGGTCATTTAAACTGATTTTTATGAATAAAAGAGTAACATGGATACTAAAACATAAAAGGTGGCTTTTTGGTCCATGTCCAGAGCAAAATGCTTGCTTGCTGCGCTGAGATTCAAAGGGGAGAAAGAGATGGAGGGTTTAATACGGTGCCTCAGGGGCTTGGCTCTGTATTGGCTTGCAGAACTAGGCAGTGAAGACCAACCTGCTCCCATTTTGGACTTTCAGGTGGATGCAAGTTTGCCCTGCTTTGTATTTTTATTAATGCCTTTTCATAAACTTCTTTTCCTTTCTACTATCCCTCTACATCTAATAGCTCTCTATGTATTTTTTTTTATTCAGTGGCCCTGGATGCTGCATCCTTAGAAAGCAGATCTTCCACACTTGCCGAAAGACTGAGCCTTACCAGGAAGGGGAAGAAATGGAAAAGGGAGGACTTGATCTCTGATCTTCTTTAGAGCTCCCAGCCTGCAAAACAAAGGAATGGAGGGAATGCACCCTGGAGGAGAGGCAGAAGGACAGAGGTGTGTAGAGATGTGCACCAAGAAATCATGCAGTTTCTGAGAAAGCAAATGCAGATGCTACACAACATTACTGAGCAAAACACCCAAGCCTTCCCTACTACAACCTGTTATATGATATAAACCAATGATTCTCAACCAGTGTCCCATGGCATTCTGATTAAGGGAGCTTGGGTACACTGAAATTCTGTCAAAGGTGATCCAGGGTGCTACACAATGTTAGCACTGTTGGGTATGCAATCCTGATTCACATGATGAATCCAGAGAATTCAAATAGGAATCCAGTGTTAAATCATTCTGACCTGTTGTGGGCCCGATAAGCTCTTTGCAGCAGAAGAATTGCTCTAGTATTTTTCTGTAGTCACAAAACTAGCAAAAACTAAGGGCTGGTATATTGCAAGGGGCAGTTTGAGTATATTGCAAGGGATGTCTCGAATCTAAAAATGTTGAGAACCACTGGTGTAAATAAATTCTGTCATTCTGAGCCTTGACCCATACACACCTGCCATCCCTCAAGGGACCAGAATAGTATGCCACATTATCTCTTTCACTGACACCTATTGGAAAATGCTACTAGTATGTGTACATAGAGCTGTGACTCATGCAACATTTTACACTTCATTTGATGTGGTCTTAAATGTTTTTAAAAGTATTTGTTTGCTTAGCAATAATAAACAGCACTTTATTTTGTGAAAATTAAGACTTTTTTTTACTTTTGTCTTACAAAACAGATATGTGATCCCCAAAACTGGTGGCAGTAATGTTCCTTTTATTTCACAAAATATTTCTTAAAAGACAACCTGAAGCAACAGCAAAAGGAATATTTAGCCCAAATTGTCTAATGTCCCTTCCATTTATTAAATGAACTTTCAACAACAATGCTGCACCTACCACCCATGTCCAGATGAGCATGGTCACATGGTATGTGGTACTGCTGACCGATCTGCAGCACCACACACAACACATTCAGGCGTTCTTCATGCTGCTACCATGCAGTGTGGGTAGAGTTGACACCAGGAGATCTTGGGGGTCAAAACCTGTGTGGAAAAAAAGTGTGGCATTGCACATGGCAGCAGTGCGTGCTGCCCAAAACCAAAGCCTGGTCAGCCTCCCAGCTGCAGGGAGTACTGTGGCTGTCGCTTCCCTGGCCCCCAAGTAAGGCTGCTGGGGCCAGCACGGCTGCTGCTGTCCCCAGGCCCCCCTTCCACCCAGGGTAACCTGCTGCACGCATGGCACAATAGCTCCCCAGGGACAAGTAGCAGTGGCACAAGGTGTGCTGCTGCTATTTGTCCCTGGGGAACCAAATGTCTGGCCATGGTCACTGAGGCAATAGTTAAATTTCCCCTGGCTGCATAGTAGGCTGACATAGGTAGCTGTATTAGTCTGAAGTCAAATAGAAGGCAGGGTAGATTGCAACTTACAGACTAACCAAGTAGATATATCTATGTGTATCGCCCAGGCTTTTGCAAGCCCAAGCTCCCTTAATCAGATGATGATGAAGTGAGCTTGGCTCACATGTATATAGATATTTCTACTTTGGTGTCTATGACTCCCTTCTGGCTTGTATATGACTTCATAAACCATGGAAGTGTGAGAGAGACTGGGTCCAGAGAATTAAACAGTTGGCATGACAGCTCCACCGATGTGAAGGTGCCAGTCCAGGAAAAATGTCCCTACTTCCTGCTCTCAAAAGTCTTGTGTAGCCAAATCCCTGCAAACAGGCTCTTCTTTCTGTATTTTTCCTCTGAAAAATTTTAGCAGAGGACATAGGGCTCCACCTACTGTCCAGCTGCATGGTAGGACAGCACTGTGTTGGGCAGTATTTCCCTACAGATAAAACTGTAAGCAATTAAATCCTGAGCTTTGTTCATGGGTTCTGTGTTTGCCAAGGCTGCAGATATTTATCTCCATTTACAAACAACTCACCACTGCCTCGTGTTATCAAAGCACTTTTCACTGATTCAACAGAACAGCAACTCCAGTCTGGATTTGTGAAAAACGCAATAGATTCTGTTGGCTTGAAAACATCATGCAGGCTGTTTTGGCTCCACACTGTCACAAGTGCAGTGTAATCAACCCTAAAGGAATCCTCTTTTTTTCCTCTTGTGGACATTTTGTATATTTCTTTCAGATACAAAGAAAAGCCCACTATTCAGGTAGAAGGCTATTTTTTAAGTAGACAGTGCTGCTTTAATATGGAACAAATTCTAACTATATATAGGAATTGCCACAGCATATCAAATCAGTGAGCTGTCTAATCCAGTACTTTGTCTAGGACACGAGCTGGTACCACACGTAGAGGGAACTGCAGTAATAACCCAGGTGTAATCAAGTAACAGAGGAAATTACTTTCTACTTCCAGTTAGATTAGCTTATTCAGGGGTGGGCAAAATGTGGCCTGTGGGCTGGATGCAGCCTACCAGGCCATTCTATCTGGCCCACGGGGACCATAAAAAAGTTAGAAAATTAATATTTATCTGCCCCCAGATGCCTGTCTGTGGCCCACGATGGCTTGCCAAAACTCAGTAAGCGGCCCTCCGCCTGAAATAATTGCCCGCCCTTGGGTTATGTTCCAAAATACAAAGGGTTGTATCCATCCAAAGGATTTTTATTTTTAATTCTGTACAGGCGGTCCTCGGACTTATGACACAACTGTTTCCTGAAAACCATGGCTCAAGTTGAAATGCTGTAACTCGGAACAGATTTTCCCATGGGAAACAATGCTATAAACGAGGGATTGGTTCCTGAACCAAGGCCCGATACCCTATTTTCACCCCAAAAACCCCAGAATTTTGTATTCAATTAATTATAGATGAGTAATATAGCTACATTAATGTACTTATGTTGTAAACAGCAATCCTGTTGGTTTGGAAGGACTTCTTTGAGGTGACTGCTGGATGTTTTGAAGGACTCTGGGTTGGATTTTTTGAAGGGTTCTTGGCTGGAGTCTTCTCAGGAGTCTCCACTGCAGGTTCTTCTGGAGTCTCCTCGGCTTTCCTGAAGAAGGTGTTCCAGGAAGTTTGGACAGATGTTCTCCAGGGAGATGGGTGATGCAGTGAACTTGTTTGCTGGTGTCGCGGCACATCAGATCAAGTGTCGTAAAGTTGAAACTGATGTCGAAGTCGAAACAGGGCATCAAGGTCATTGAAGTCGGAAGTGCTGTTCATTGTCACTCGAAACGTCGTCAGTGGATGACTCGTTGCAGGAGATGACTTGGAATCAAATCCGTTCTGTCTCGATTAAGTGTTGTTCTCAGTACAAGTAACCGAAGCTGTCAGAAAAGCAATCTCTGCCTCAGGTTAGCGCATCACGGTCGGTCCGGGAAGTTGGCGAGAAGCAAGGGTTTTCTGGGGGGGTTCATGTTTTATTGGGCCAAATGTAGAGTTGTGGGAGATGCCCTGTCCTGGCCTCCCTCACACCTGCACAGCTGAGAAGATCCCCTGCCGCCTTTGGGTGCCAGAGCTGGGAAGGGTAAGCGTATGAGGAGTTGCAGGACAACACCATGCCGCGTAGTGAGGTTCCTACCCAAGACCTCCTGGTGGCTGCTGGGTCGGGGGGACATGGGCCCCAATTGAAGCCGGTCTCACACAGGGTTTCATTTTGGAACCAAGAGTTGTTGCGGGTTATGGATGTAACGTGTGGCAGGCAAACTCCACCTCCCCTCCCTCCAGGCGGACCTCTTCTCCCCTTCCCCACCCTCCCGTGGCTGTCCCGCGCAGGCGCCGTTGACACGCAGACATCACGTGACCCTGGCCTTCTCTGGCGTGTGGGTGGGGCATGAAAGAGGCTTCGAGCTCCGATTGGCCGGCGCCTCTCATCTCGTTTCCCACAATTCCCCTCGCCAAAAAAAAAAAAAAAAAAAAAAGGAGGAGGAGGAGGAAAAGAGAGAGCGAGAGAGAGAGAGAAGACGCTTTGCCTTGTGATTGGCTGGCAGGTCCTCCAATGCGCCCGCGGATTGGTTGACACAGGAAGGCGCTTTGCAGCCGCGTGCGTGCGTGAGGGGGGCGCGGTGCACGCCGGGAGACGGGAGCGCTCTGCCACCAGGAGGAGGCGGAGGAGGCAAGATGGACGCTGGCTTCTTCCGCGTAAGTGGCCAGGCCGCCCGCGCCTGATGTGGGGCGCGCGGAGCCGGCGGCGGGGTGGGGCGTGGGCCGGGCCGAGCCGAGCCGAGCCGAGCCGGGCCGGGCCCTGTCGCCGCCCCCGCCCCCTCCGGCCCTGCGCAGGCTCTTGTGAGGAGCGCGGCGGGCGGAGAAAATGGCGGCGGGGAGGCGGAGAAATACCCGTGTGCGGCGGGGGGAAGACCCCGGGGAGCGGGAGCCTGGCCCCGCGGCGCGGTTTTGTGTGACCGCCACCCGGCGAAGCGGGCGTTCCCCCGGGGGAGTCCGGAGCAGGGTTTGTGAGGGCGCTGGAAACCGCCGACACGTGTCTCATTGTCCACCCCAAGTGATGCTGAGGGGTTAAAGGCCGGCCAGGAAGATAGGAGTTTTGCTTCTCGAAGGGTGGTTCGTGACCCTAAAAGTGATGCCTTTCCCAGGCCTCAATATTCACAATGTGAAGCTGAGGGGTGGGGCGTTATTACTAGGGTGGGATTCTCCAAAATACATTGAAATTACAATGTTAAATTTGGGTCAGGTTGCTTGAGGAAGGTGAAGTTGGCGGGTTCAGGGAAACAGAAATAAAAAATAAAACAAAGAATTAGAGGTATAACTAAAGAAAGAAAGAATTAAAACCCTTGAGGTAGCGTATGGAAAGAAATCAAGATTTAGCTGGAAAGAAACAAAGAATTCAAGGTATCTGCTACCTTTAGGTCTCCAGGTTGCAGCTGTATTGGGCTAGGGCAGCGTGCTGCCCGCGGGCGCCGGGGATAAAACTTCAAAAGACTACAAAGTTAAAAGGAAGTTGCGGGTCAAATGCCATTTTAAGCAACGAGCGAAATTCTAAACTTTAATATTCGTTTCGGCGCCCACTGCTTTTTTCTTTTCAATTTGGATGTGCCCTCGGGTAAAACGTCAGGAGCCCCTGCTTTAGAGGCAAAAGGTGTCGGGACAGGTGATAGAGGTGATGTCTTTTATTAGACCAGCTAGATTTTGTAGCCACTCGCTGCAGTTTGAAAGTTCACACATTAAAAACGGGTGTTTCTGAGGCTAGAGGTGGCAATGGTGCTGGAAGGTCATGTCACTTCGGTTCACAGGGTGACATGGGGGAAGCTTGAAAGTGTCAACCAGATCCCTTGTCTGCTTTTGTATTAATTAGTTCAGGGAAAGCGAAAAGTCAGTAACCTTTATTATTACACTAAAGCAGGTTAGACTCAAGAAGAGGACTGCTGCTATCTGCTCTCAGCACTCCACGTTCTCAAAATGCTGTTATGTAATTCATGTTTTGGCTTCTGCGTTGCAGTTACTGTACCATTTTAAAGCTCTTCTGGCATCTGGCAAAACTTTTTATATCTTGTGACATTGTCAGCAGCTAGACCGTAAAAAGTTAGACAGCTTTTTCTGCCTTAGATTGTGAATCTCACTTTTGACAGAAGGGTCTTGAATGTGCGAGTGACTTAACATGTTGGATATAATATTACCCCCTCCCCCCCAAAAAAGACCAACAACAACAAACCCTTTGATCTGTAAACATACTGAAGGATCTTCAGTTTTTGTAAACAGATTTTAAATGGATTTAGTTTATTCCTTATAAATGCCATTTTGTAGCATATCTGTGCTTCAGAATTGCTGATGGGAACATTGAGTTACATTTCTAAGTATGTGATGACTTCATTTTGTAGCATCTCGTCTTGCCAGCGAGTAACAGGGGGAAGTGCACACTTATAATGTCTGCAGTGCCAAATTAATAACAGAAAGCAAACAAAAAATGAATGTGCTTTTAGAGTGGCCATATTTTTATTGTGTGCGTCTGGGCTGAAGTTGAAAGGAGATGGTACTGAAGCTGAAGCAGTCATGTATTGTGGCGTACCATGTAGCTGGTGAGCCAAGAGTTCAGGATCAGATTATTCTGTAGCAAAAAGAGACTGTAGAGACCTTGGGCTAAATTCTAAGTGACATCAAAGTCAAGTGAAGGACCCTGGTGCTGGTAAAAGTCACTGTACATGGTTGTGCTCTGGTTAAAATACACACTTGCCCACATAATGAATAAAGTTGAGTGCATTAAGTCTGTTTCAGAGTAGCTGTATTGGTAGCTGCCTAAATAAGCTTTGTAAATGAAAATTGGTCTTCTTTTGAACTGTTAAATGAAAAGTATTTTAGATCTTAGTCTGGGCAACTAAGCTGTGTTAATTTTTGCAGTATTGTGATCTCAAAACATGCAGTATTCAGTTCCAATTCTGCAATTCCATACTTGTGTAAGTAGTTCCATTTTACTTCAGTAGGATTTCAAAGACTGGACTTTTTAGCTTAACTGTGCATAGAACTGCAAGAGAACTGAACTTTCAATACAGAAAAGTGCAATGGATTGAGATACTTTAATACAGTGAGACCAGTGAAGTACTTTTCTGGGGAGGGGGTTGGGGGGGTTGTTTTGTTTTTGTATCCTGTTATTTGCTACATAGGTGTTAGAGGCTGTTGAGGATAGTGATAAGCTTTAAAGTAAGTCGTCTGAAGCTTGAGTAAAGGCCATGTCCTAGTAGCCTAGTACGACACGTCTAACATGGAACTGTCACTTCTGAAGTTGGGTTGTAAGAACCTAACTTCCTAATCAAATGCATCCCTGACAAAAAGTTTCAAGAAGAGCATGCATTCTAGAAGTCAGTACTATTTTCACTGACTTCTAGAATGCATATTCTAGAAATTTGCAGGCTGTGAAAGCAAATTTTTAATATTTTAGTTTAAATATTTACTTTTAATATTTTAGTTTAAATCAGTATCCTAACTTCTCTATAAAACTGCTCCTCAAAAACAAACAAACCCTGAAAGGATGTTTTCTGAACAGATCTTTGTGTTGCATACTATATGTCACAAAATTAGATAGCACTGTGCATGCCTTTCAATTTTTTAAGCATCACACTGTGGTGAATATATGATAAAGGTATCACTGCAGAGGTTGAAACCTGATTGCCATGAACTCTTCAGCAGGAAATGAAGATCATAGTACTGAATTGGAATGCTGCTTGAAAGGGCTTATTTGTATGCAAAAATGGTTTAACTGGTATGTTTTGTAATTGCTGTGCAGTTTTTCAGTGTTTCTAACAAAAATAACGTATGGTGAAGAACTTAAAACAAACTGTTTAGAACAAATGTTAATATTATACAAACTAAACTCTTTGCATTTATTATAGGGAACAAGTGCAGAACAGGACAATCGCTTCAGCAACAAGCAGAAGAAGCTGTTGAAGCAGCTGAAATTTGCAGAATGTCTAGAAAAGAAAGTAAGTTTAGTTTACTTTTGAGAGAGCTGGGCTTGCAAAATAGTCATTTTAACTCATAGCCAAAGTCTAGAAGACACTGCAGATGTAGTACTGGACTGTCAGGTAATTTATATAAAACAGAGAGAAAGCTGTGGCCTCCAAAAAAACCAAGCGCACAAAAAATATTTGGGGCATCCAAACAATCATTGGAGTATTCCCAGTTAATGAACACATGCATCTTTATAGCGTTAAAGAAAAATATTATTGAGAGGATTTGAACCCAAATGTAGCATTGGCTTGTAAAACCTCCAGATGAACAAAATAAACTTCTAAAAACTGATAAGTGACTGAGAACTCTAGACACCTTTGAAAGTTTTATCTGGAGATATTTTCTTGACTTTTTTTTTTTTAATTGTGTTTTGGTTCCAGGAAAGTCTTTTAAAATAATTTTAATTAAGTGAGGCAGTTCCAATGGGCTCTTAGTCAGGACAAAGCAACTAAAGAGTAAACTGCAAACAAGTGCCCTCAACTCATGTTGTGCCCTGGTAGGGATGATTTTTGTGTTGTTTGGGACCTGCTTGCCTTAGCAGTGGAGTTGTTCCTTTTCTGGGGCAGGACAGTGCCTTTTCTGTTGACTCCACAGAAAGTATGGCTGCCGTACCCTTCCCACCTGGATTGTCACAGTAGGACAGTAGTTCTCAACCATTTTAGACTGGAGGCACCCTTCATCTGACTCAAGGCTCCGCTTGGATAATGCCAGCTCTTATTTTCACTCGCTTTTAGAATGCTGAAAAATAATAGAGCTGTTGCTAAGAACTCAGACCACAATAGGGCAAAATATTTTTAACGCTATAGATTCTTATTTGAAATGTCTGGGTTGATCCTGTGAATTATGTTTGTACACTTAATGGTGGCACCCTGGTTGAGAATCGCTGCAAAGCTTACTTATAAGTCTCTTAAGAGGGAAGTAACTGTTTCTGTGTCACAGATACTGAACTGTGACCTCAATACTGAAGGAACTACAGAAATAAGTATCTGAGAGGAACAAAAAAGTTGTATTTAGGAAGCCACACTTACAATCTAAAGACATTGCAGGAATCAGATGCAAGTGCCATAAATCAGACTTTGTTACCAGAAAAGGATGTTCAGATAATAACATCCCAGTTAAACAAGTAAAATGTGATGATAACACAAAAAAGCCTAGCAATTCAGTTGAACAAATTGTAGTCTAAAATTTTGAGCATAGTATAATAGTATACTTTAGACTTTGAAAAGGCTTGTTATTTAGAAGAGTTGTGTTAAGGAAATGTTGAGTCTAATCAAGCTGCCTTTAAATCAGTGGGAAACTTGCTTTTAACTTTAGTG